>NC_065578.1:22685133-22985133 GCF_024542745.1 Macaca thibetana thibetana | reverse complement strand
CCTGGTTAAGAGAGAAATACAAGGCTTGCTCTTAAACGTCAACCTTTTTCTGCCCTGCTGCTGATGTCTGTGGCCTCACTGGGTGCCCAGGAGGAGTGGGGCAAACAGAGGTTTGCTGACTAGGAAGAAAACAATGATTTCAAGGTCTTCTCCCAAATCCTGGCCAGGCTGATGCCAAGTCAGCCTTTGCCACCACTGTGCAAGTTCCTCAGACAGGCTGTGGCACCAAGTAGGTGCTTCATAGTTACGGAGTTTTAGTATAATCATCAGTCCCATTGGTGCAAAGTTTCTGGCCTCCTAAGAGTTACCTCCCTTGATCCCCACAGCAGCTGTAGCACACAGGCAGGGCAAGGATGATACCGTGATTTTACTGATGAGTAAACTGAGGCTCAGAGAGTTTCAGTGTAAAGACATAAGGCTAGAGGGTGGGGTCAGAAGCCACTCCAGCCACCCACTCTGGGTTTGGCTGAGACCTTGGAGCCTTCCTGGGATGGCGAGGACATAAGAGAGGATTTTTGGGGCTCAGCACCTCAATCCTCAGGTTAAGAGCTGCCTCTGTCTTGGATCCTGCCCCAACCCCACTGTGTGGAGATGGTCCTGCTGCGAAGTATTGAGAGGTGAGGGACTGAAGGAAGGTGCTGTGTAATGAGAGGTCACTTCTGATCTCTGGACCTTGCCTTGAAAGCACAACTCAGGTTCTTGCTTAGCTGAGTGTTTGTTCAGACTTAACTTGGGGCTGAAAAACATGGGCCAAGAGAACCCCCTTGTCCTGGGCAGGAGAAAACATGCTTCCTCTTGGGGAACTGCAGGTGGTGGGGGTCCCTCCATCCAGGAGCCCCCAGGGAGTGAAAGGTGGGCCAGGCCCAGACAAGCTCTGCAAAGTGAGGCTCACTGTGTGGTGCTCAGATCAGCCGCCTGTGAATGCAACTGAAGGTGTCTGGTTCTGCCCTCAACTCCCCCTACTCCACCCCTTCCCCAGGCCCAGACCAACCCCGAGCTAGGAATCCAAGGGCTCTGGAGCTGAAAGGAGCCTTAGGGCTCACCCAGCCCAGATAAGTAAACGGAGGCCCAGGGAGGAGAAGGGTCTTACCTGAGGTCACACAGAGAGTGAGGGGCAGGCCTGGAGCCCAGGCTTCCTGATGTGGTAGCCATCTCTCCTTCTGAAGCCCATGCTGACACCACACGCTCATCCTTCTTTCCAGTTGTCCAAAAAGGACAAGGGAATTTACAGAGCGATGGTTTCTGACGATCGAGGGGAGGACGACACCATATTGGACCTCACGGGTGACGGTAGGAGCTGGCGACAGGTCAGGGGCTGTGGAGGGAGCACAGTGGAGCAGACTGTGATGTGATCTGTGCAGTAAGATTTATGGGATCCCCATGTCACTTGGAGAAATTGAGGCACAAAGAGAGTAAGTGACTAGCCCAAGATTCCACAGCTAGTCAGTGGCAGGAGCCAGGTCAGTGTGACTCTGATGCCCGTGTTCACCACAGTATACCACAGTGAGTCCAGGCTTGGAGACCCAAAGCCTGAGTTCACTCCTTCGTCCCACAGTGGGCCCAGGCTCCTTATCAGGCTGATTGCAAAAAACTGTCAGGTTTGCATGTTTGTCCTCCATCCATAGTGCCCTTCTCCCCACCCCACCGCCGAGTGCCCTGAACCCCTTCCTATCCCCAAACTATGAGAGTCATCCTACAGAGCTGCCTGTCCCCCCGAGAGCAGCTCATGGGCTCCACCAGCCTTTTTCAAGGATGTCCCCACTCCTAGCACATCCCTAGGGGAGCCCTATGCCAGCTAACCCTTCTCTCTGTCTCCCTCCAGCCCTGGATGCCATCTTCACTGAGCTGGGAAGGATTGGTGGTAAGCAGCTTGCCTCTTTGCCCAGCCCTGCCCTGATGTCCAACAGCCTCCAAGCAGCCTAACACTGGCCTTGGCTATTGGGGGTGGGTTTAGTTTCCAACCTCAAACACTGAAGAGAAAATCCTGCCTCTTCACAGCACTGCATTTCCCCTACAGCACCTACCCACCCCCCAGGGCAGAGTCAGACAAGCTGGCCCCCAAATCTGATGCCTAAATGGCCTCAAGGAAGACTCATCCTTCTCCTCTGTCTCCCCAGCCCTCTCTGCAACTCCACTGAAAATCCAGGGGACCGAGGAAGGGATCCGGATCTTCAGCAAGGTCAAGTACTACAACGTGGAGTACATGAAAACCACCTGGTTCCACAAGTAGGTCCGCCTTGCCCCAGAGCCCCAGCCAGGCTGGAAAGGATTCAGCACCTGACCCACGGGGGCCTCCCTGCCTTCTCCCTGCCCGGTCCTCCAAGCAGAGCCAGGTTCTCCAAGCAGAGCCAGGTCCTCCAAGCAGAGCCAGGTTCTCCAAGCAGAGCCAGGTCCTCCAAGCAGAGCCAGGTTCTCCAAGCAGAGCCAGGTCCTCCAAGCAGAGCCAGGTTCTCCAAGCAGAGCCAGGTCCTCCAAGCAGAGCCAGGTTCTCCAAGCAGAGCCAGGTCCTCCAAGCAGAGCCAGGTTCTCCAAGCAGAGCCCAGTCCCAGTGGTTGGCAGAGACAGGGTCTCTTCCTGGTCTTGCTGTCCACAGAAGGAGTTGAGGATAAAGATTAGCAGTGGGAGGAGTAGAAAGGCTTTGCCAAGATCCCCCAGCGAAGGTGGGAACCTTGGTGGGACAACATTTTTCTGGAAACTCTATGGCCACAACAGGATCAGTCTCTGAGGAGCAGCTGGGAACTGGGGGAGAAAGGGATGCAGGGACGAAGAAGAGCCAAGTGGTCAGGTGGGTCAGGGCATCCTTGTGGGCCTCTGCAGCCTTAGCAAATTTGGTCAGCCAGGCTTAGGGGAAACATGCAGGAAAAGGGTCTGCAGGGCTGGCCACTAACTGAGAGCCAGGGCTTGAAGGCAGGATAGATGAGGTACCCACAGAGACTTAGCCACTCTCTGAGTGACCCCAGATAATCCAAGAGCAGAGTTTTCCCAGTGCTTTGTATCAGATGCATGCCTCAGCCTTGTGGAGCAGACATGACTGCACCCATTCTGTGGAGAAGGCTTGACTGATTTGGTCAAGGTTGTCAAATGAGTGAGAGCCGAGGCCAGATGGAATTTCAGGACAATAGGTTCCTCCCCTAGCCAGAGTTTCTCAGCCCTGTGACTAAGCACAGAGGTGTCACCTCTGCAACACAACACTGGGAACAGAGGACAGTGTCTCTAGGAATGAAATTTAAGTAAAGAAGGGGAAAAGTTTCACCTTATGTGATTTCTAAAGGTTAGAGTGCTTGTGGGAAGAAGGCCTGGGAGAGTTTAAAAGGAGAATAAAGAGGTAAGGAAGTTGGCTCCTGAGGGTGAGGGAAATGGCAGTCACGGACCCTGGAGCACCATTTCCTTAGGGTCCCTGCCTGTGGCATGCATCACAAATGCGGATTCAGCACTGACACATAGTTGTCGTGCCACAAGAACTGGTGAATGAATGAATGAATGAATGCAGTATTGAATGATGAATGAAGGGTTGAATAATGAATAAGTGAATGGATATTTATCTGGTGCCTCATGAATGGTCACCACCCACAGCCCACGGATCTTGAAACAAAACCACAGGAGAGGATTTTGGGGCAGGGGTATCTGTTGACCTGCAGACAGGCAGCCTTAACCATTTCTCCACCCTCACATTCAGAGACAAACGTCTGGAGAGTGGTGATCGGATAAGGACGGGCACCACCCTGGATGAGATCTGGCTTCACATCCTGGACCCCAAAGACTCAGACAAGGGCAAATACACTCTGGAAATAGCTGCAGGGAAGGAATTCCGGCAGCTCTCAACAGATCTCTCAGGGCAAGGTGAGCCACCCACCTATGTCTGCAGAGAAACCTGCTTAGAAAAGCCCATGAACAGGCTGGGCACACTGGGTCAGTCCTGTAATCCCAGCACTTTGGAAGGCTGAAGTGGAAGGATCGCTTGAGCTCTGGAGTTTGAGGCCAGACTGGGCAACATAGTGAGACAAGCCTGGGCAACATCTCTACAAAAAATAAAAATAATTTAGCTGGGCATGGTGACGCGTGCCTATATTCCCAGCTACCTGGGAGGCTGAAGCAGGAGGATTGCTTGAGCCCAGGAGAGAGAGGCTGCAATGAGCTATGATCACACCACTGTACTCCAGACTGGGCAACAGAGTGAGATCTTGTCTCAAAAAATAAAAGAATAATAATAAAGATTACTCTGGGATAGGCGTTAAGGAAAGAAAGATTTAAAAATTTTTTTAACAAAATAAAAAGAAAGAAAAAAGAAAATCCCATGGTCTTTTGAGGGGACGCCTACCCTCCCACCCAGTCCTGCCACTGCCCCAAAAGAACGTCGGCATGGGGAGGAGAGTGGAGGACAGGCAGGGATAAGCTCTGCTCCCAGGGTCACCCTGTCCCCACTGTTGGACAGCAGAGGCCCTGATGGCCCCCTTTCTCCTCTGTCCTTCTTACAGCTTTTGAGGATGCCATGGCTGAACACCAGAGACTGAAGTAAGTTTCCTCTACGTTTCTCAGTGTGAATTATAGGCCCCTCCAGGGTGTGGCATGAACTAGGCTCACAACTCCTTTCCGGGAGCCCCAGCCAGCTCCACATTTCCCTCATCACCCCTCACCTCCACCTGGGCTGGACTGTCCTTTACCAAGTGGACTGTCACACCTTGTTCCCATTTGTTTTTCAGAGCCTTGGCCATCATCGAGAAGAGTAAGTCTGCCGATATTTTTGTCGTTTTTGTTTCTGAATTTGGGGAAACTTCCCGGAAGCTCAAGCGTCTTGGTGGGCTGCTGAAGGCCTCGTTCCACAGTGGAGACACGGTCTGTGGGGCTCTGGGGTCTTACAGAGCTGCAGGGAAGACCTGGGCAGGACAGAGACAGAATCCAAGGACACCTGGGATTGTGTTGTGGAAGCGCCCAGCGCGAGCCTGGTTCTCACAGGCACATGGACAACATTGGTGGGACCAAAAAGGAGGGGACAGACAGGGATGAGGCTGGGCAGGCCTTCCTGAGTGATCTGTGGGGACAGGGCGACTTTAAAGCTGAAGCTATGGCTCTCGAGGCATTAGAGTCTTATTGAAACCAGAATGAAGCCCCAAACCCAGAGGCACACAGCCCGGCCTCTGGGGCACTGGGGGAGCCACTACCAAGTCCATGAGCTCAAGCTTGTCCCATTCATCAGCCCTCCAAGCCAAGCCAATTCTAAGCAGCCTGGTGGTGGGAGTCTGGCTGTCTGCTCTCACTGGCCCAGCAGATGAGGAGTAAGGATTTCAGTGAGGGAGAGACCTGGGCAGGCAGCAGAGCACAGGTGTGGTCATAGAAGGAGATAGCACAGCTCTAAGAACAGACAAGAAAACTCACACCGCCAGCTTGAGGCCATGTGTGGGAGGGGATAATTCGCTCTGCATGGCATCACTGTCCCCAAGCGTCCCCACTTGACAGGAAGTGCAGGCCTCAGGCTCATAGCTGTTATCAGGAAGGGGCAATTGAGGGGTATAAGTGGCCATGCAGCGAGAAGCTCCTGCAGGGAGCTGAGGGGTGCCTCGGTGGAGGGAGCACAGCCCAAGACCAGCCTCAGGCCAGGAGGAGGCTCTTGTACCACGAATCTAATCGTTCACCCAGTGAGAATGTCCCTGCCCATCGTGGAATGCCACATCCTGAACAGAAGCCCCGTGCAGGACCCTAATAGAGGAAAGCTGAATTCACCAATACTGGATTGCTGGGGTGTGTGGAATCAGAGCTGAAGGAAATGATCATTTCATCCAGCTCTGAAGGGCTGGTGACACTTTCTGCCCACAACTGCATCCATCTGTGGGGCCTTCCCCTCCCCATCCAGGGTCCCGCTCCCTTTTCACCCACTGGACAGATGCCATCCGCATCGGGCTCTTTGCACATCCCTGATCTCTGGTCTAGGCCGTGCTGACCACCCGTGCTGTTGCCACAGCTTCCCACCATGAGGAGTAGATCAGGTTTCTGCTTAGTGGTTGATGACCACACTCTTCCTGGTCACCCACAATGGCCACCAGGTCCTTTGCTTGATCCGGTTCAAAGTGTCCCAAAAGCTTCTGTCCCGCTTTCTCTGATCTTGTTGGTCACACCCGTTGTGTGGATTTTGCCAGTTGAAGTCTCAGAGTAGTCCCACTTACCTTCTTCCTGATTCTTGAGGGCAGGAGCATCTCATGGTCACCTCCAGGTACCACCAATCATAGCAAATGACCTCAGATCAGTGTCAGAAACACACTACGTCCCATATATTCTACTTACGAATACAAGGAAGCATGTAATACAGTTCTAGAGATTTCCATCCAAGGTCAGGTGTGGCGGCTCATGCCTATAATCCCAGCACTTTAGGAGGCCAAGGCAGGAGGATTGCTTGAGCCCAGGAGTTCAAGACCAGCCTGGGCAACATGGTGAAACCCCGTCTCTACAAAAATATAAAAAATATAAAAATACAAAAAATATAAAAATTAGCCAGGCGTGCTGGTGCATGCCTGTAGTCGCAGCTGCTCAGGAGGCTGAGCGGGAAGGATTGCTTGAGCCCAGAAAGCAGAAGTTGCAGTGAGCTGAGATCGTGCTGCTGCGCTCCACCCTGGGCAACAGAGCAAGACCCTATCTCAAAAAATTAACTTTGAAAATAAAAATTAAAAAAGATTTCCGCCGGGCGCGGTGGCTCACGCCTGTAATCCCAGCACTTTGGGAGGCCGAGGCTGGCAGATCACAAGGTCAGGAGATCGAGACCATGGTGAAACCCCGTCTCTACTAAAAATAGAAAAAATTAGCCGGGCGCAGTGGCGGGCGCCTGTAGTCCCAGCTACTCAGGAGGCTGAGGCAGGAGAATGGCGTGAACCCGGGAGGCGGAGCTTGCAGTGAGCCGAGATTGCGCCACTGCACTCCAGCTTGGGCGACAGAGTGAGACTCCGTCTCAAAAAAATAAAAATAAATAAAAATAAAAATAAAAAAGATTTCCATCCAAAATAATGAAAATAGAAAAAGAAAAAGAAAAAGAAAGAAGCCTTGCTTAAAAATAAACCTCAACTCTATGAAACTTCTGGGAAGCGGCTGGCAGAGAAAGATTCGTCACCAGGATCTGTTTTTTCCCTTCCAGATCGTGCCAAAGTGGTGAGGGGTCTGCCGGATGTGGCCACGATCATGGAGGATAAGGTACTGACCCTTCCCGGCCCACAGCCAGCAGTCCCACTCTGTGTTCCTTCATGCATCCGCCACAGATCACAAAACAATGCAGCGCCGTGGATTCAAAGCCAAAGAGTGGCCAAAGAAGTGACCACACCTCACTGATTACATGTGGTACAAAGGAAAGCCACTGGGCCTGGTGTCAGCCCACAGTGGGTGCTTGACCTAGTTCTAACTCCATCTGTCTAGACAGCCCTGGGCATCCTAGACTTCTGCCTGTGGACTTCAGTGTCCCCAAGAAATGTCTACTGGGAGATTCCTAAAAGCCCGTCTAGGATTGAACTTACTTATGCAAATCTAGTGTTCCTGAAAACAATTGCTGACTTGTTGATGGTGCTTACTTTGTGCCAGGCACGATTCCATGTATGTTATCTTTTTTAGCTTATTTAACCATCAAGGCAATCACATGAAATAGGGTTTTATTTATTACTAATCATACTTTATAGCCGAGGAAACCCAGAGTCCCTTAACCCAGGTTAAGAGACCTAAGGTCACACAGCTTGAAGGGGCAGAGGTGAGATTCACACCCAGGAAGCCCAACTCCAGAGCCTGTGTGTTTAATAATTACATTATAGTGTTCTGCACTAGAGCTTGTCCAGTAATTTTCTATTTTAATTCATAAATCTATGCACTCAAGCAATATAATCTTGCTTGCATGATAAAATCATAGTGACATATATATTACAAAAATCAATAAAACAAACCAAAGGCCGTTCTGGGGCCGATGAATTGCCAGAGTAATTATGGTCTGAGATTCTAATGAGTAAGTATTCCTAAAGAAAGGTTGAGAAGGGCCGGGCGCAGTGGCTCACGCCTGTAATCCTAACACTTTGGGAGGCTGAGGCAGGCAGATCACCTGAGGTCAGGAGTTTGAGACCAGCCTGGCCAACATGGTGAAACCCTGTCTCTACTAAAAATACAAAAATGGCCGGGCGCGGGGACTCATGCCTGTAATCCCAGCACTTTGAGAGGCCAAGGCGGGCGGATCACCTGAGGTCGGGAGTTTGAGACCAGCCTGACCAACATGGAGAAACACCGTTTCTACTAAAAATACAAAATTGGCCGGGCTTGGTGGTGGGCGCCTGTAATCCCAGCTACTAGGGAGGCTGAGGCAGGAGAATCACTTGAACCTGGGAGGCAGAGGTTGCGGTGAGCCGAGATCGTGCCATTGCACTCCAGCCTGGGTAACAAGATGAAACTCTGTCTCAAAAAAAAAAAAAAAAAAAATATTAGCCGGGCTTGATGGTGGGCATCTGTAATCCCAGCTACTCGGGAGGCTAAGGCACGAGAATCGCTTGACCCTGGGAAGCAAAGGTTGCAGTGAGCCGAGATCGTGCCACTGCACTCCAGCCTGGGTGACGGAATGAGACTCCATCTCAAAATAAAAGGTTGAGGATGAAGAATGTGGGGTTAAAATAAAATCTCTCCCCTTTATAAATTACAATAAAACACATGTACTGAGCTATCACAGGGAGCAGCCTAAGCTGGGAGCTCTCTGGAGGCATGAAAGTGAATGCTAAGTTCAAGTTATAAGCAGGTGAAACTGTTCCCTTCCTGTCTTTTCAAACAGACCCTGTGCTTGACTTGCGTCATCTCAGGAGACCCCACCCCTGAAATCTCTTGGCTGAAGAATGACCAGCCTGTCACCTTCCTTGACCGATACCGCATGGAAGTGAGGGGGTCAGAGGTCACCATCACCATTGAGAAGGTCAACAGTGATGACAGTGGCCGCTACGGCGTCTTTGTCAAGAACAAGTATGGCTCCGAGACAGGCCAGGTCACCATCAGTGTGTTCAAGCACGGGGACGAGCCCAAGGAGCTGAAGAGCATGTGACAGCGTGTGTCTGGGCACAGTCTGAGTCTAGTCTGCATGGACCAGTAGGGACAATCAGTGGGTCACAGCCTGGCACAGGCTACAGGGGTGGGGCAGAAGGAAAGGGGACAAGATAGAACCCAGGATGTGAGGGGTGGGGGTGGAGCGGATGCACTAAAGTGGAGAAGCAAAAATCTTTCTGGGGTCCTGAGTGGCCTCCAGGAGAGCGGGATGAACCCTGGACCTGGAGTAGGAGACCCGGATGCACTGGGGCTATCTAACAGTACTGGCATCTGATAGGTAGAGGTCAGGTACGCTGCTAAACACTGCAGCTCCCACTACGTAGAATTATCCGACCCCAGATGTCAAAAGTGCCAGGGGTCGTGAGCCCTGCCATAAACTGATACATCACACCCCTCTTTTAGGATCCCATAGTTTCAATTCACCTAAGTTCAACAGACATTCATGTGAAGTCTAGCATGTGGGAGGCTATGGATGGAGCTGGAAATACAAAGGCAACTGATAAGCAGGCTCCACTTGCAAAGAGGCCTCAGTCCAGTGGGAGAAACAGACCTGGGCGCAAGCAACTCCAGGACAAAGCAGGACATGGTAAAGATTATAAAGCAGGTCCAAGGAAAGTGCTGCCAGTGGTCCAAGGAGGGAGACCAGAGGGTCGTCCCAATACGGGGAGGTAGGGCTTTTAAAACACCTTCATCCAGGCTGGGCAAGGTGGCTCACGCCTGTAATTCCAGCACTTTGGGAGGTCAAGGTGGGCCTGAGGTCAGGAGTTCAAGACCAGCCTAGCCAACACGGCGAAACCTCATCTCTACTAAAAATACAAAAATTAGCCGGGCGTGGTGGCAGGCGCCTGTAATCCCTGCTATTCAGAAGGCCGAGGTGGGAGAATCCCTTGAACCTGGGAGGTGGAGGTTGTGATGAGCCAAGATTGAGCCCCCTCAAAAAAATTAGCAGAATTGGTGTTGGGCCCTGAAAAATTGGTCCGGTTTTGTGGTGGTAATGGGAGAAGGACATCTCAGGAGCAGGGTCTGGTGGAAGGAAAGGAAAGGAGGAGGCTGAGCCTGCCCAGGTGGCCTTGGATACCAGGCTTGGAGCTGGTAACCTCCAGGGCTTCCAGCACGGGGCCTCTGCCTGGTGTGACAGATACCGACTGGCCTCACCTGATGGATCTCAGTACTGAGCTGGGCATTTCTCTGCCCCCCAACTTCTTTCTTTTTAAAAATAAGATGGGGAGAGTTCATAAAATTATAGATGTTTGTTGTAAAATTTTGGAAAACTCTGGAAATCATAGAGGAGAAAATAAACAATCTGTACTTCCAACACCACGAAGTAACATCTGCCTCTGATTTCTGAAATGACTTCTGAACTGAAGGATAACGTGAGTCACCCCTACATCCCCCACCTCTGCACGTATCAAGGCATGGTGGGTAACGTATTTCCCCAGCGGCTCACCTACCAGGCTGTATGGTGCAGGCAGGCCAGGCGTTTGATGAGACCTCTGCAGGGAGCAGTGGGGACCAGGGAGACCTGACTGGAGTTTGGGGAATCACGCAGATCTTGGAGGCAAACACCACTGGTTTGAAGCATCCCTCTACCACCCACTCGCTGTGTGATCCTGCACAACACTTTTCCTTTTCTGGGTCTCAGTTTCCCATCTGTAAAACCAGAAGGCTGGAAGATCATTTCGAGGTTCCTTCCAATAGACACTAAGTTTTTGTTTTATTTTGTTTTGTTTCTGAGACAAGGCCTGGCTCAATTGCCCAGGCTAGAGTGCGGTACCACCACCTCTGCTCACTGCACCTTCTGCCTCCCAGGCTCGAGTGATCCTGCCGCCTCAACCTCCCAAGTATCAGACACTATACACCACCATGCCTGGCTAATTTTTGTGTTTTTTGTGGATATGGAGTTTCACCATGTTACTTGAACTCATGAGCTCAAGCGATCCACCTGCCTTGGCCTCCCAAAGTGCTGTGATGACAGGCATGAGCCACCCTGCCCAGCCAGATTATTTTATTATTTCCCAGAACTCCATCCTCTTTTGCTTTTCTCTTCCTATGAATATGTAGTAAACAAAAAGACACCATCCTAGCCCATCTTCCCACTCTTAACACTTCCAACATCAGAGGAAAGTCTTGGCTTCTTTGGTGTGTCAATGAAAATATGTCACAAATTTCAATGAAATAGGAAATCCTGTTGGCCTTGGTGGAACATGACGTGAGCATCCCTGTTGGTGCAAATTGCAGTTGCACTATAAGAAGCTACAAGCAGGCTGGGCGCGGTGGCTCACGCCTGTAATCCCAGCACTTTGGGAAGCCGAGGCGGGCGGATCACGAGGTCAGGAGATTGAGACCATCCTGACTAACATGGTGAAACCCCGTCTCTACTAAAAAATACAAAAAAATTAGCCGGGCGTGGTGGCAGGCGCCTGTAGTCCCAGCTACTCGGGAGGCTGAGGCAGGAGAATGGTGTGAACCCAGAAGGCAGAGGTTGCAGTGAGCCGAGATTGTACCACTGCACTCCAGCCTGGGCAACAGAGCGAGACTCTGTCTCAAAAAAAAAAAAGAAAAGAAGTTACAAGCTGTGCTTCATGGGGCTGGAGATGTTGTAAGCTTTGTGATTGCTGACAAGCCAGTTTGGGGGCAGAAGCCAGTTCCTAGTCTGGTGTATTGGAGTCCTTAACATATGAATCATAATTTTTTTTAATTCCTGGTCTGTCTGGGTGTGGTGGCTCATGCCTATAATCCTAGTGCTTTGGAAGGCCGAGGCAGGAGGATCACTTTAGCCTAGGAGTTTGAGACCAGCCAGGGCAGCATGGCGAGACCCTGTCTTGACAAATAATAAAGAAAAACTAGCCAGGCATGGTGGCATGTGCCTGTGGTCTCAGATACTTGGGAGGCTGAGGTGGGAGAATTGCCTGGGCCCAGGAAGTTGAGGCTGCAGTGAGTCGTGATGGCACCACTGAACTTCCAGCCTGGGCAACAGAGTGAAACCCCATCTCAAAAATTTAAAAAAAAAAAAAAAATCCTGGCCTAATAATTTCCATATGCTTGGCATATCCCAGTCTGGTTTTAATGTTTGCTCTGTCTCATCTGTGTGTTTTACCTTTTAGTATGCCTTGTAATTCATTGTTAAAAGGCAGGCATGGCATAAAAAGGCACTGCTGTAAATGGGCCTTTGGTGATGTGACAGCGAGGTGAGGGAGGAGTGGCAAACACTCTATGTGAATGTGTGCCCCAAAGTTCATGTGTTAGAACTTAATTCCCAGTGCAACAGTGTTGATTCTTATAAGACATGATGAAGTAATGAGGGCTCTGCCTTCAAGATTGAATTTTTCCTTTTTTTTTTTGGAGACAAGGTGTCTCACTCTGTCACCCAAGCTGGAGTGCAGTGGCACGATCTCGGCTCACTGCAACCTCCACCTTCCAGATTCAAGCAATCTCCTGCCTCAGCCTTCCAAGTAGCTGGGATTACAGGCATCTGCCACCACACCCAGACAGTATTTGTATTTTTAGTAGAGATAGGATTTCCCCATGTTGGTCAGGCTGGTCTTGAACTCCTGACCTCAAGTGATCCACCTGCCTTGGCCTCCCAAAGTGCTGGAATTACAGGCATGAGCCACCATGCCTGGCCATGAATGAATTATTGATCCATGATGGATCATTATCATGCGAGTGGGTTAGTGCTCTTGTGAGTGGGTAAGTTATCACGGTTTCCTGATAAAAGGATGAGTTTTCCCCCTGCCTCCACGCTCTCTCACCATGTGATGCCCTTTGCCATGGGATGATGCAGCACAAGGACCCTTGCCAGATATGTTCCCTTAACCTTGGACTTCCCAGCCTCCAGAACTGCAAGAATTAAATTTCTTGGGTTTTTTTTGTTTTTTTTTTTTTTGAGAGGGAGTCTTGCTCTGTTGCCCAGGCTGGAGTGCAGTGGTGCGATCTCGGCTCACTGCAAGCTCCGCCTCCCAAGTTCATGCCATTCTCCTGCCTCAGCCTCCTGAGTAGCTGGGACCACAGGCGCCCACCACCACACCCAGCTAATTTTTTGTATTTTTAGTAGAGACAGGGTTTCACCATGTTAGCCAGGATGGTCTCAATATCCTGACCTCATGATCCACATACCTCGGCCTCCCAAAGTGCTGGGATTACAGGTATGAGCCACCGTGCCTGGCCTTAAATTTCTTTATAAAGCACCCAGTCTGGGCCAGGTGCGGTGGATCACACCTGTAATCCCAGCACTTTGGG
The DNA here is from genome assembly GCF_024542745.1 of Macaca thibetana thibetana. Taxonomy (NCBI): domain Eukaryota; kingdom Metazoa; phylum Chordata; class Mammalia; order Primates; family Cercopithecidae; genus Macaca; species Macaca thibetana. The sequence goes on along the minus strand of NC_065578.1, from coordinate 22,971,855 downwards.
AGACCAAGGCAAGCAGATCACTTGAGGTCAGGAGTTCAAGACCAGCCTGGCCAACGTGGTGAAACCCCTTCTCCACTAAAGATACAAAAATTAGCTGGGTGTGTTGGCACACACCTGTAATCCCAGCTACTCGGGAGCCTGACGCAGGAGAATTGCTTGAGCCTGGGAGGCGGAGGTTGCAGTGAGCCAAGAGTGCACCATTGCACTCTGCACTCCAGCCTGGACAACAGAGTGAGACTCTGTCTCAAAGTAAATAAATGAATAAATAAATAAATAAATAACCAACCCAGTCTGTGGTATTCTGTTATAGCAACACAGCATGGACTAAGAGACACAGACGATCCCAGCGTTCTCAGAAACTCTCCATGCACCTCCCAACATTCTGGACTCTTCCAGAGAGCCTAGGCAGGGCATACAGCTGGAAGGAAGGCTGGCCAGCCAGGCAGATTCCCCTCTACTGGCCACCAGCCACTCCTCCTCCATACCTGTTGGGTCACCTTTCACATCCCAACCAGGATGCAGTGCTTGTCCTAATGCATTTTTTTTTTTTTGGAAATGGAGTTTCACTCTTGTTGCCCAGGCTAGAGTGCAATGACATGATCTCGGTTCACCACAACGTCTGCCTCCCAAGTTCAAGAGATTCTCCCGCCTCACCCTCCTGAGTAGCTGGGATTACAAACATGCGCCACCACCCCCGGCTCATTTTGTATTTTTAGTAGAGACAGGGTTTCTCCATGTCGGTCAGGCTTGTCTCAAGTACTGACCTCAGGTGATCCGCTTGCCTCAGCCTCCCAAAGTGCTGGGATTATAGGCTTGAGCCACCATGCCCAGCCGTCCTGAAGTGTTAGAACCATCACACAGATGGGCACAGAAAGCAAGAAGCTGGATGGGCAATGACAGCCTGTGTAATAAGTAACTTTACCCACTCAGCCTCAACCATGGCTCTAGTGAGATGCTTTCCATACTTTAAAAATTCCAAATAACTTCAAGCAACTTGAGTGATATTTTCATGCCATCAATAGTCTCAAAAGAAGCACTCCTCAGAAATCTAGCTAAGAGAGGCCAGATATTTGATTTTCAGCATTTGAGGAAAGTATTACTGCTGGAGCCAGAGGAGTTAAGGGCAAAACAAATTGCATAGCCTGTGAGGAATATGCCTCTTTTCACCTGGGCCTCCAGAAAGCCACGTGCCCTGGGATGATTTTTACATCATTGCTTCCTGTACTAGCAGATCTAAAGAAAGAAAAACACAGGGCCACACAAAATCCCTTTTATTCCAATTATAAATATGTCCATGGTGAAATGAGTCTTTGGGTTTGCTTTAAAGTACTCTAGTCTAATAAAAAAGTGGGAGGAGGGAAGATAAATGGAAAAGTTAACAAAATAGTGATGCTCCTTGAAGCTGGGTGATGGGTACCTTGGAGTTCATACTACCATTCTCTCTATGTTTGAATATGTTTAGAATTTTTTCATAATAAAAAATTTCAGAGACCTCATGAGAAACAAATCTTCGGCTGTCTTTTCATACAGGAGTCATACTCGTTATTTATATCCGGCAATTAGTCAAGGATATTAGATACAGGAGAATGTGCACAGAGTTCCTCTCCTGCAGGCAATTTACACAGCCTGTTATTTTTCAATTGCGCAAGTCAAAATGAATGGGTGCTCTACAAGAAATAATTATCAGGTAACCGCTGCAGTTTTCTTTTAAAAACTTACACATCCAAGGGATTCATTGACTCCATATTCATTCAACACACACTTTATTGAGATTACTATGTCTCAGGAACCTACAAAATTAAAGCCTGGTGCTGAGATCCAGCTTCCTTTTACCCAATGTATGACCTGATTAAGTTATTTAGCCTGTTGCCTCTCATCTGTAAAACGAAGGCTGCTATGAGAATTAGATGAGACGATACTTGCTTGCCAAGTAACTAGCACAGTACGTGACAGGAGCTAAACAAATGATAGATTTCCCCACCCACCCATTCCCCCGGGATGTCATAGTCTACTGGGAAAGAGAGCGGTGTCAATCCAACCCCCACAGAATTCAACAGTTCCTTCCTTCTGCACAATTTTGACTGATGATAGTACGAACGCTTCCAGAAATGAAAGCCTACAACCTCACAAGGGATTTTTAAAGCAGTATTGTCATATTTTTTCAACAACAGAAATTAGAAATGCTTGTTGTAGAAAAATTAGATGAGACAGAAAAGAATAAAGAAGAAAAGTAAAAACACCCATAAACCCACCAACCAGAAAGAAGTACAATGGAAATGAAATGTCAGTTTATCAACTAACCTAATAGATATTCCCACCGATTCCCCATTGCTGCCTCCACTCTAAAGACTGGGACGTTAAATACTCACCTTCCCAGGTTCTCCTGTAGCTGGGGGTAGCCACGGGACACAATTCTGGTCAAAGAGAAATAAGTCAACATCTGCTGGGGCACCCTGGTAGGCTCTTGGTGTTCCTAATCAAAGGGACACACGCTGCAGGCACCATACAACTCCCCTTCCTCCTTCCTGATTCAAGTGCAGTCATCCTGGAGCTGGGGCAGGCCTCGATTTTCTTTATGGCAACCCAACCATTAAGAAAAGAGAATCGCAGGCTGGGCGTGGTGGCTCATGCCTGTAATCCCAGCACTTTGGGAGGCCTAGGCGGGCAGATCACTGGAGGTCAGGAGTTGGAGACGAGCCTAGCCAACATGATGAAACCCTGTCTCTACTAAAAATACAAAAATTAGCCAGGCGTGGTGGCACACACCTGTAATCCTAGCTACTCAGGAGGCTGAGGCAGGAGAATTGCTCGAACCCCAGAGGCGGAGGTTGCAGTGAGCTGAGATCGTGCCACTGCACTCCAGCCTGGATGACACAGCGAGAACCCATCTCAGAAAAAAAAAGGAAAGAAAAGAGAATCGCAGAGATTCAGCCCTGACATCTCCATGCTGCTGCCATCAGACCCTCAACCACCACCTTCAGGCTACAGGCTATATATGAGAGAAAACTTTTTTTTTTTTTTGAGATAGAGTTTCGCTCTTGTCACCCAGACTGGAGTGCAATGGCGTGACCTCAGCTCACTGCAACCTCTGCCTTCTGGGTTCAAGGATTCTTCTGCCTCAGCCTCCCAAGTAGCTGGAATTACAAGCATCTGCCACCACGCCCAGCTAATTTTTTGTATTTTTAGTAGAGACAAGATTTCACCATTTGAGCCAGGCTGGTCTTGAATTCCTGACTGCAAGTGATCTGCCCGCCTCAGCCTACCAAAGTGTTGGGATTACAGGCATGAGCCGCCGTGCCTGGCCATGAGAGAAAACTTAACCCCTCTATGTTTAAGCCAACATGAGTTAGGTTTTCTGTTCCTTGACACTGAAATCATTCCCAACTCACACACCACATGTTAGCATGTTTGGTGTATTTCCCGCTAAGTTTAACAGAGTTGAGAAATCCTACGAACAATTTTACATCCTGGTTTTGCATATGCCGTGACATCATAAGAACTTCCTCACATCATCAAAACATTCAAAAACCCCATATTAGTGTTTATGTTGTAATTACGTATTATTTTCATATTGCTAGAAATTATTTCAAATTTTTCACTCTTAAAACTGGAATGATCATCCTTATACATAAATCTTTGCTTGCATCTCTGAAAAATTCTTTAGGATAGACTCTAGAAGGGGAATTACTAGGTCTAAGGCAATGAATTACTAAGTTAAAAGCTATTCAACAGACTAACAGAGGCTCGCAACCAGTGATGGTACCCTGAGCCTTCCCCTTAAACACAGGTCACAAGTTAGTCAATCAAACATGATCAGCTTGTGTTAATCAACACAAATTTTATTTATTTTATATATTGAGACAGAGTTTTGCTCTTGTTGCCCAGGCTGGAGTGCAATGGAGAGATATCTCAGCTCACTACAACCTCCACCTCCCCCGTTCAAGCGATTCTCCTGCCTCAGCCTCTTGATTAGCTGGGATTACAGGTGCCCGCCACCATGCCCAGCTAATTTTTGTACTTTTTTTAGTAGAGACGGGTTTTCACCATGTTGGCCAGGCTGGTCTCAAACTCCAATACAAAATTAGCTGGGCGTGGTGGCACATGCCTATAATCCCAGCTACTAGGGAGGCTGAGGCAGGAGAATTGCTTGAACCTGGGAGGCGGAGGTTGCGGTGAGCCGAGATCGTGCCATTGCACTCCAGCCTGGGCAACAAGAGTGAAACTCCGCCTCAGAAAAAAAAAAAAAAAAAAAAGAACTAAAAATAGAATCATTGAAGCTACTTGAGAGGCTGAGGAGGGAGGATTGCTTGAGCTCAGCGGGTCGAGGCTGCAGTGAGCCATGATTGCACCACTGCACTCCAGCCTGGGCGACAGAGCAAAATCCTGTCTCAAAAAAAAAGAGAGAGGGAGAGACACTCTGGTGCTTTTCGTCTGCAAAATAGAGTGATATTAATTAATTAATTAAGTGGTTGAATACAGGTTGCTTTCTGAGGGTGGGAAGGCAATTAAATGCACTTAGTTTATTTAATATTTGCCTAATAACATAATCTCTGGTCCCTAAAGCAGCCTCAGGGCTAACAGCACCAAGCCCAGGGTCAGGCTGCATGGGTTCCAACCTCTGCTGGCTTATCCGGGCCTAATCACTTAACCTCTGTGAAACAATACTTTCATCTGCCAAGTGGTGATAACAAATGGGCCTCCCTAATTAGGTGATGTGTAGAGGAGCCCATTGCTCTCATTACTATTCAAAGGATTGGGTGGAGCTGGGCTTTGAGGCAATTAAGCTTCCAGCAGTGCCTTTCCCTGTTCATGCTGAGTCAGAAATGGAAGCGAATACAGTCACATAGAAGATTACAAAAGCATGCCGCTGGCCAAAATCTCAAGTCTCCCAAGCAGCAGTAACTCCTGCACTGGCTGTCAGCTGGGGTGGAGCCACGTGGGCAAACGGGCTGGTGGCTCAGAGGGATTTGCTCCTCCTGACTTTGACCAGATGAGGTGGCCTTCCCAGCTCTAACATCTTTAGTTGCTTCCCGCTTGCTTTCGTTACTGACTGCACAGTTTAAGACGTGTAATAAACTTGTCTCATTATCCATCCGGTGCTCACCACACAGTATTTTTTTTCAAATCATTTGTTTATTTCTAGAAAAATAAAAATAACACTTTGACTATCAGATGTTGTACTACCAAAGCATTTTCATGTATATCTTTTCTATATGCTACCTCATCTGATCTTTACAATTGCCCTTTGGTAGATATTTTACCCAAGAGGGAACAGAAGATCTAGAAGGTTAAGTAACTTGCCAGTGATTTGCCAGGCCTCTTTTTATTGTTTTAATATGGCTACTAGAGGCCGGGTTATTGTTTTAATATGGCTACTAGAGACGGGTGGATCATGAGGTCAGGAGATCGAGACCATCCTGGCTAACACGGTGAAACCCCGTCTCTACTAAAAAATACAAAAAAAACTAGCCGGGTGAGGTGGTGGGCGCCAGTAGTCCCAGCTACTCGGGAGGCTGAGGCAGGAGAATGGCGTGGACCCGGGAGGCGGAGCTTGCAGTGAGCTGAGATCCGGCCACTGCACTCCAGCCTGGGAGACAGAGCGAGACTCCGTCTCAAAAAAAAAAAAAATATGGCTACTAGAAAATTCAGCTGGGCATAGTGGCTCATGCCTGTAATCCCAGTACTTTGGAAGGCCAAGGAGGGAAGATTGCTTAAGCCCAGGAGTTTGACATCAGCCCTGGCAACACAGCGAGATCCCTGTCTCTACAAAAATAAAAATAACTGGGCACAGTGGCACGTGCCTGTAGTTCTAGCAATCAGAAGGCTAAGGCAGGAGGATCACTTGAGCCCAGGAGTTCGAGGCTGCAGTGAGCTGTGATCATGTCACTGCACCCCAGGCTGGGTGACAGAGGGAGACCCTGTCTCCAAAAAAACAACGGTAACAACAACAACAACAAATTTTAATTCTATATATGACTCTTGTTATATTTCTGTGGGACAGAATCAAGTTAAACTGTTCAATTAACAGAGATACCTGCTGGGCGCAGTGGTTCACGCCTGTAATCCCAGCACTTTGGGAGGCCGAAGCGGGTGGATCACCTGAGGTCAGGAGCTCGGGACCAGCCTTACCAACATGGTGAAACCCTGTCTCTACTAAAAATACAAAAAATTAAGGCCAGGAAGCTGAGGCGGGCAGATCACCTAAGGTTGGGAGTTCGAGACCATCCTGACCAACATAGACAAACCCCGTCTCTACTAAAAAGACAAAAAAAAAAAATTAGCCAGGCATGGTGGCAATTACAGGCATGGAGAAACCCCGTCTCTACTAAAAATACAAAATTAGCTAGGCATGGTGGCACATGCCTATAATCCCAGCTACTCGGGAGGCTGAGGCAGGAGAATCACTTGAACCTGGGAGACAAAGGTTGCGGTGAGCTGAGATAGCGTCATTGCACTCCAGCCTGGGCAATGAGAGGCAAACTCTATCTTAAAAAAAAAAATTAGCCAGGCGTGGTGGCGGATGCCTGTAATCCCAGTTACTCAGGAGGCTGAGGTAGGAGAATCGCTTGAACCCTGGAGGCTGAGGTTGCAGTGAGCCAAGATCACGCCACTGCACTCCAGCCTGGGCAACAAGAGCAAAACTTCGTCTAAAACAAAAAAAAAAAGAGAGGAATATTACTCAGCCTTTAAAAGGGATGAGATTTGGACACATGCTACAACATGGATGAATCTTGAAAACCTTTAAAAGAGGCCGGGCACAGTGGCTCACGCCTGTAATCCCAGCACTTTGGGAGGCCGAGGCGGGTGGATCACCCGAGGTCGGGAGTTCGAGACCAGCCTGACCAACATGGAGAAACCCCGTCTCTACCAAAAATACAAAATTAGCTGGGCCTGGTGGCACATGCCTATAATCCCAGCTACTAGGGAGGCTGAGGCAGGAGAATTGCTTGAACCTGAGAGGTGGAGGTTGCGGTGAGCCGAGATCGTGCCATTGTACTCCAGCCTGGGCAACAAGAGTGAAACTCTACCTCAAAAAAAAAAAAAAAGAAAACCTTTAAAAGGAATGAAATGTTGACACATCCTCCAACATGGATGAACCCTGAAAGCCAGACACAAAAGGGCAAAGATTGTATTATTGCAGCTGTATGAGGTACCTAGAACAGAAAAATTCATTGACAAAAAAGTAGAATAGAGGTTACCAGGGGCTAGGGGGAGGAAGGAATGGGGAATTACTGTCTAACGGGCATAGAGTTTCTGTTTGGGATGATAAAAAAGTTCTGGAAATAGTCATGATGATGACACAACATCATGAATGTACGTAATGCCACTGAACTGTACACTTAAAGATAGTTAAAATGGGCTGGGCGCAGTGGCTCACACCTGTAATCCCAGCACTTTGGGAGGCCAAGGTGGGCAGATCCACCTGAGGTCAGGAGTTCGAGACCAACCTGGCCAACACGGAGAAACCCCATCTCTACTAAAAATACAAAATTAGCCAGGCACAGTGGCGCATGCCTGTAATCCCAGCTACTAGGGAAGCTGAGGCAGGAGAATCGCTTGAACCTGGGAGGCGGAGGTTGCAGTGAGCCGAGATCGTGCCATTGCGCTCTAGCCTGGCAATAAGGGCAAAACTCCACCTCAAAAAAAAAGAAATTGTTAAAATGGTAAATTTTATGTTGTGTATATTTTACCACTATTAAAAAATCAGGCTGGGCACCGTGGCTCACACCTGTAATCTCAACTCTTTGAGAGGCCAAGGTGGGCTGATGGCTTGAGCCCAGGAGTTCAAGACCAGCCTAAGCAACATGGCAAGATTTTGTCTCTACTAAAAATTAAAAACGAGCCGGACGCAATGGCACATACCTGTAGTCCCAGCTACTCGGGAGGCTGAGCTGGGAGGATCACTTGAACTCTGGGAGTCAAGGCTTCCCTTCTTGACCTCTCTATAACCCAATCTCCACACAGCATGACATCACCGTTTGGAACTTTCCAGTGGCTTGCCATCACATTTAGAATAAAATACAAAGTGCTTATCATGGCCCACAAGGCCCTACACAAATGGGCTCCTGGGGCCTCTTAAGCTCAACCTCTACTACTCTCTTCCTTGCTTGCTGTGAGCCATAATTGTGCCACTGCACTGCAGCCTCAATGACAGAGCAAGACCCTGTCTCAAAAAAAAATCAACAAGAAAACACAATAATTTCAGATAGTGCTCTAAAGCAAATAAAATGACAGGGATGAGGTAAGGCAATAGAGACTGAGGGTAGAGCTGCTTTAGATTGCATTACCAAGGCAAATCCCCTGAGAAGGTGACACTGGAACTGAGACTTGAAACCTGAGAGAGGGCCAGGCATGCAGAGAATGCCCCAAAGGAAAGATACCACAGGCAGAGAAAACAGCCAGAAAGGGGCCCTCAGGCAGTTGAAGGAACCCAGCACAGCATGAACATTGGCTAACAAGGAAGAGAGTAGTAGGAGTTGAGCTTAAGAGGTCACAGGAGCCCATTTGTGTAGGGCCTTGTGGGCCGTGATAAGCACTTTGTATTTTATTCTAAATGTGATGGCAAGCCACTGGAAAGTTACAAACAGTGATGTCATGCTGTGTGGAGATTGGGTTATGGAGAGGTCAAGAAGGGAAGCCAGGAGACCAGTTAGGAAGCTACTACAATAGTCCAAGCACTTCTGTTTTCTTTAAATTTTTTTGTTTGTTTGTTTTGTTTTGTTTTTGAGATGGAGTCTCGCTCTATCACCCAGGCTGGAGTGCAATGGCATGACCTCAGCTCACTGTAACCTCTACCTCTTGGGTTCAAGCATTTCTCCCCACCTCAGCCTCCTGTGTAGCTGGGATTATAGGCACCCACCACCACGCCCGGCTAATTTTTGTATTTTTACTAGAGAAGGGGTTTCGCCATGTTGGCCAGGCTGGTCTCGAACTCCTGACTGTAGTGGACTACGTGCTGGCAAACGAGACATTCCCGATAAGTCCTGCTCTTGCAAACGAAGCAGGGCGTTCCTTCCCTGCAAACAGGGAGGACAAAGGAGCCAGTTGCAAACAGCAGACCCTGGGGGCTGGTTTATGTGTAAACATCTTGAAAATCCAGAAAGTCAGGGAAAGGTCAGTAAAACAACAATGTGTCTTGTGACTTGGCAACATTCCACAAACGACTGTATAAAATAAAGCAGAGCGTGTGGTTCCGGGCGGCCGCCATGTTTGTCTCGTCCTGTGTTGTCTTGTGTGTGTTCATTCCTTTGTTTAGGAAACACGCGGACCCCAACATCTGACCTCAGGTGATCCACCCGCCTCAGTCTCCCAAAGTGCTGGGATTACAGGTGTGAGCCACCATGCCCAACCTGCTCTTCTGTTTTCTATCTATGCCCTCTCTCAACCTCTCTCTGACTATATCTCTCAAATTCCACAGCTGTAAGATGCCATCTATGTGCTGATTTTACCCAGTCTATGTCTCCCAATTTGTCAAATCAAGTCACATGAATCATAGATCTCCCAGTACCAAATTCTACTAATTTGAAGGATACAGATGATCCCAAGGCACAGGCAAAACATCCCTCCCTTGAAGTCCAACACCATCAACACCTCCCCCAAGAGAGCATTCGTCTACTGCATAGAATATGTTTGCACTTGGCCGGGCGCGGTGGCTCAAGCCTGTAATCCCAGCACTTTGGGAGGCCGAGACGGGCGGATCACGAGGTCAGGAGATCGAGACCATCCTGGTTAACACGGTGAAACCCCGTCTCTACTAAAAAATACAAAAAATTAGCCGGGCGCGGTGGTGGGCGCCTGTAGTCCCAGCTACTCGGGAGGCTGAGGCAGGAGAATGGCGTGAACCCGGGAGGCGGAGCTTGCAGTGAGCTGAGATCCGGCCACTGCACTCCAGCCCGGGCCACAGAGTGAGACTCTGTCTCAAAAAAAAAAAAAGAATATGTTTGCACTTGTATTTAACGTGTGAGTCTAAGCAATTGCACATGCCACCACTTACACGAGGGAGCCATATTGATTACGGAGGATCTTCATTTTACACCCCATTAATTACACAGCTTATGTGACATTTTCCAGCATGCTATGCCCCATAAATCCACAAATCCAAGTTTACTTCTGGTAAATGCTCTAAGCAGACAGCGTATATATTGCTAAACGCATTACACAGATATTATCTTTCTGCTATTAAATACCATTAGTTTGCTTACCAGGAGCTCTGGTTACTGGAGTGTTTACAAGGGGATGTGAGTGGGGATCCCTTTCTTCCAAGGATCCTTGGTAAAGAGAAGGAATAGGTTTCAGGCCTGCTGCTCAACCTTTCCTTCCCAGTCACTACGTTCTTACTGTAAAAAATCAAACAGTACAGAAATATCTTAAAAACCAAAATATCTTAAAAAACAAAAGGTGGAGCTGGCTCACACCTGTAATCCCAGCATTTTGGGGAAGCTGAGGCAGGCAGATCATGAAGTCAGGAGTTCAAGCCCAGCCTGACCAACATGGTGAAACCCCGTCTCTACTAAAAATACAAAAAAATTAACCAGGCGTGGTGGCACATGCCTGTAATCCCAGCTACTCAGGGGGCTGAGGCAGGAGAATCGCTTGAACCCAGGAGGCAAAGGTTGCAGTGAGCCAACATTATGCCACTGTACTCCAGTCTGGGTGACAGAGCGAGACTCTGTCTCAGAGAGAAAAAAAAAAAAAAGCAAAAGGTGGGCCAGGTATGATGGTTCATGCCTGTAATCTCAGCACTTTGGGAGGCCAAGGCAGGAGGATCACTCGAGGCCAGGAGTTCAAGACCAGTTTGGTCAGCAAGGTGAGACCTTGTCTCCACAAAAAAAATTTTAAAGTTAGCCAGGTAGGGTGGCATACACCTGTAGTCCCAGCTACTCAAGAGGCTGAGGTGGGAGGACTGCTTTAGCCCAGAAATTTGAGACTCCAGTGAGCTAGGATTGCACCACTATACTCCAGCCTGGGTGACAAAGAACCTGTCTCAAAAAAAAAAAAAAAAAAAAGAGCAAACGGTCTTCCTTCCCTCATCCCCCCGTGTGTTCCAGACACTCACTAATCCCCTCCCAGAGGTAACCACTGTTAATGGTTTAGCGTGTATCCTTCTAGTCCTTTTTTTATACATTTATATACATCTATATGTATACGTAAAAATTAACCCATGTGACTGAGTGCGGTGGCTCACTCCTATAATCCCAGCATTTTGGGAGGCCAAGGTGGGGGAATCACTTGAGGCCAGGAGTTCGAGACCAGCCTGGCCAACATTAAAAAATTAGCTAGGCATGGTGGCGGGTGCCTGTAATCCCAGCTATTCAGAAGGCTGAGGCAGGAGAATCACTTGAACCTGGGAGGCAGAGGTTGCAGTGAGCCGAGATGGCGCCATTGCACTCCAGCCTGGGCAACTGGAGCAAAACTCTTTCTCAAAATAAATAAATAAACAAACCCATGTGTACATTTTTTATATTTTCCATTTTTTATTGTGGTGAAATACATATAACATAAAATTTACCATCTTAACCATTTTCAGTGTACAGTTCAGTATTATTAAATGTTTTCAGGCTTGGTATGGTAAGTCACACTTTTAATCCCAATGCTTTGGGAGGTTGAAGCAAGAGGATCACTTGAGGCCAGGAGTTCAAGTCCAGCCTAGGCAACATACCAAGACCCTATCTCTACAAACAAGCAAAAAAAAGAAAGAAAATAAAATTACTGAGCATGGTGGCATATTCCCATGGTTCTAGCCGAGGTGGGAGGATTGCTGGAGCCCAGGAGTTGAAGGTTACAGACACTGCACTCCAGCCTGGGCAACAGTGTGAGACTCTGTCTCTAAAATAAATGAATACATCCATAATGTAGTGCAGCCATCACACCATCCATCTCTGTAGCCCTTTTCATCTTGCAAAACTGAAACTCCATACCCATTAAACAGTAACTCTGCACCCATTAAATAGTAACATAACTCTGCACCCATTAAATAGTAACAATCACAATAAACATTTTTCCCTTCCTCCAGCCCCTGGTAACCACCACTATATGAATTTGATACCCCTAGGTACCTCATATAAGTAGAATCATACAGTATTTGTCTTTCTGTGACTGGCTTATTTCACTTGGCATAAGGTCCTCAAGGTTCGTCTATATCATAGCATGTGTCGGAATTTCCCTATTTTTAAGCCTAAATAATATTCCATTGTATGGATATACCACATTTTGCTTATCCAGTCATTCACTGATGGACCCTCGGTTAGCTTTCACCTTTTGACTGTTGTAAATAATGCTGCTATGAACATGGCTATATCCTGCTTTCAATTCCATTGAGTATATATCCAAAAGTGGAATTGCTGGATCACATGGTAATTCTACTTTTCATTTTTTGAGGAACTGCCACATTGTTTTCCATAACAGCTTTATCAATTTATATTCCCACCAACAGTGTACAAGACTCACAATTTCTTCACACTCTAGCCGTTGCTTATTTTCTGGTTCTTTTCTTTTCTTTTTTGTTGTTGTTGTTGTTTTTTGGTTTTTGGTTTTTTTTTTTTTTTGCTTTTGTTTTGATAGTAGCATCCTAATAGGTTTACGGTGTTATCCCATTGTGGTTTTGATTTACATTTCCTTAATAATTCTTGATGTTGAGCATCTTTTCGTGTGCTTATTTGCCATTTGCATATCTTCTTTGGAGAAATGTCTATTTAAGTTCCTTGTCCATTTTTGAATTGGATTGATTTTGTTGTTATTTTTAAAAGGTTTTTTGTTTGTTTTTTGAGATGGAGTCTTGCTGTGTCACCCAGGCCAGGCTGGAGTGCAGTGGTGCGATCTCAGCTCACTGGAGCCTCCCCTTCCCAGGTTCAAGTGATTTTCCCGCCTCAGTCACTCAAGTAGCTGAGATTACAGGCGCCTGCCACCACACCTGGATAATTTTTGTATTTTCAGTAGAGACAAGGTTTCACCATGTTGACCAGGCTGGTCTCAAACTCCTAGCCTAAAGTGATCTGCCCACCTGGGCCTCCCAAAGTGCTGGGATTACAGAAGTGACCCACCGTGCCCAGAGGAGTTTTAGGAGCTCTTTACCTATTCTCAATGACAATGCCTTATCAGATATATGATTTGCAAATATTTTCTGCCATTCTTTGGGTTGCCTTTTTACATTGTTGATAGTGTCTTTTGATGCACAAAAACTTTTAAGTTTCCATGCAGTCCAATTTGTCTATTTTTTCATCTGCTGCCTGTACCTTTGATGTCACACATATCTAAGAATTCATTGTCAAATCCGGGCTGGGCACGGTGGCTCACGCCTGTAATCCCAGCACTTTGGGAGGCCGAGGCAGGCGGATCGCGAGGTCAGGAGATCGAGACCATCCTAGCCAACTCGGTGAAATCCCGTCTCTACTACAAATACAAAAAAATCAGCCGGGCATGGTGGCAGGCGCCTGCAGTCCCAGTTACTCGGAAGGCTGAGGCAGGAGAATGGTATAAACCCGGGAGGTGGAGCTTGCAGTGAGTCAAGATCACGCCACTGTACTCCAGCCTGGGCAACAGAGCGAGACTCTGTCTTAAAAAAGAAAAAAAAAAAAAAGAATTCATTGTCAAATCCAATGTCATGAAGTGTTTACCACATTTGCTTCTGAGAGTAGTGGTGTTGTTAGGTCTTATATTTAGGTATTTGATCCACTTTGAGTTATTTTTTGTATATGGTGTTAGGTAAGGGTCCAACTTCATTCTTTTGCAGTGTGCATTATTTTTATATAAATGAAATCATGTTATGCCTATTATTCTTCTACTTGCATTTTGAACTTATTAAGTATTAAAGATTTTTAATGACCATTCGTCATCCTTGCTGACTGATGTATAGTATTTAATACCATGTGCTGCCAGGCACATTGCCTCATACTTGTAATCCCAGCTATTTGGGAGACTGAGGTGGGAGGATTGCTTGAGCCCAAGAGTGTGAGGCTGCAGTGATCACACCACTGCACTCCAACCTGGGCAATAGAGCAAGACCTGTCTCTGAAAATAATAACATAATACCACATGCCAAATCGTGTTTACCACGCCTCTATTGGTGGACATATGGGGCCATTTCCTATTTTTCTTTCTCTTTTTTTTTTTTTTTTTTTTTTTGAGACTGAGTCTCTCTCTCTCTCTCTCTCTGTCACCCAGGCTGCAGTGCAGTGGCACGTTCTCGGCTCACTGCAACCTCCGCCTCCCTGGTTCAAGCAATTCTCCAGCCTCAGCCTCCCAAGTAGCTGGGATTACAGGCGCCGACCACCACGCCTGGCTAATTTTTGTATTTTTAGTAGAGATGGGGTTTTGCCATGTTGGCCAGGCTGGTCTTGAACTCCTGACCTCAGGTGATCTGCCTGCCTGGGCCTCCCAGAGTGCTGGGATTACAAGTACGAGCCACTGTGCCTGGCCTCTGTTTTTCTTCATTACAAACAATGATGAACATTGTATATGAACTTTACTCAAATACCTTTGGGCTCACATGGAATATTTTCAAGGAATAGAATATATCCATAGGATAAAGTATTTCTGTGGAATAAATAACTAGAAGTGGACGGCTGTATTGAACAATAGGCACTTAAAAAACATTTTTTTTTTGAGACAGAGTCTCATTCTATCACCCAGGCTAGAGTACAGTAGTGCAATCTCGGCTTACTACAACCTCCACCTCCCAGGTTCAAGCGATTCTCCTATCTCAGCCCTCCAAAGTAGCTGAGATTACAGGTACGTGCCACCACACCTGGCTAATTTTTGTATTTTTTTAGTAGAAACGGGGTTTCACCATGTTGGCCAGGCTGGTCTCAAACTCCTGGCCTTAAGTAATCTGCCTACCTCAGCCTTCCAAAGTACTGGGATTACAGGCATGAACCACTGCGCCCAGCCCACTTTAAAATTTTTGAAAGAGAGAGCCCCAGAGGTCCAGACTTCAGTGAGCCACGATTGCACCATTACACTCCAGCCCGAACAACAGAGGGAGACCTTGTCGCTAAAAAAAAAAAAAAAAAATCAGAATTGTAGTTACCTCCAACAGGAGAATAGTATAGATGGGAAAGGGGCACATGGAGGCTCAGTGGCTTGCTGCAGATGTTCCCTTTCTTTATGTGGAAGGTGGTCACATGGATGCGTACATCTGTGAAAATCCATAAAGTACTCAGGATTAATATAGGCTATGAAATCGGTAATGTGTATGCTATCCCTTGATAGGAAAAAGAAGGAAGGAAGCGGGGAAGGGATCCTTTCTTAGGAAGCATCCTAAAAATCAAATAGTCTGGCTGGATGTGGTGGCTCCTGCCTGTAATCCCAGCACTTTGGGAGGCCAAGGCGGGAGGATTGCCTGAGCCCAGGAGTTTGAGACCAGCCTGGGAAACATAGGGAGAACCTCCCTCTCTACAAAATAAAAAAGAAATCAAATAGTCTATAATTATCTGCTGACTACTCAAAAAGAAGTATATGTTTAAATCTGTCAAACATGATGCATCTTTTTTTTCTTTTTTTTTTTTTTTTTTTTTTTTTTTTTTTTTGAGACGGAGTCTCACTGTGTCGCCCAGGCTGGAGTGCAGTGGCCGGATCTCAGCTCACTGCAAGCTCTGCCTCCCGGGTTTTTACGCCATTCTCCTGCCTCAGCCTCCCGAGTAGCTGGGACTACAGGCGCCCGCCACCTCGCCCGGCTAGTTTTTTGTATTTTTTAGTAGAGACGGGGTTTCACCGTGTTAGCCAGGATGGTCTCGAACTCCTGACCTCGTGATCCGCCCATCTCGGCCTCCCAAAGTGCTGGGATTACAGGCTTGAGCCACCACGCCCGGCCCCGATGCATCTTTATAAAAAGATAAACACATAAGAACCGATTGTAAACAAAATTCAAGTTTCTGTAAAAACTCTAAAGTTAATACAATTCAGTTCCATAGACTGGACAACTCTTTCTGGTCATAAGCCCTTGACAGACACTGTTATGCCCAGACTGTTTGTTCCCCAAAGAAGACCACCAGAGTCCAGAGTCAAAGCCAAGCGGCAAGGATCTTTACTACAAGTTCGAACTTGGTCCCTCCTTTACACAGTATACAAGAGGGCCCCGAACAATGCGAGCGTTTGCTTTTTATAGCCCGAAAGTTGTAGGGGAACAAAGAAATTCTTTTGGCTCCTGCGCTTTCAGTAACCTTGAACGGCTGTCTCCTTATCGGAGACTTTCCAGGTGGTGTTTGTACTGAGCTCAGGGAGTTTGAGAGATATATGGTGGTGGGATGGGAGGATGGGATGTGTTTGTGCTAGGCTCAGGGAGTTTTGAGCCCGGGGCTGAGGAATGTGCCCAGCTCCTTTCAACACTAAGAAGGAAAATCCTTAAAGTAAAAAAGTTTGTCCTGTTGGTTTCATGCCTGTATTTCCTCTTCCTGACAAATAGTGATGCTCTAGATCTTCCTGTGGACAAATCAAACAGGCCCTGACCAAAAAGACACTTATCCAATATATTAATAAATCAAAAAAAGAAACAAAATAGTTCTGATATAATACTTATCCAACTCTTTTTTTTTTTTTTTTTTTTTTTTTTTTTTTTTGAGGCAGAGTCTCGCTCTGTTGCCAGGCTGGAGTGCAGTGGCTCACTGCAACATCCACCTCCCAGGTTCAAGCGATTCTCCTGCCTTAGCCTCCCGAGTAGCTGGGACTACAGGTGCACACCACCGTGCCCAGCTAATTTTTGTATTTTTAGTAGAGACGGGGTTTCACCATGTTGGCCAGGATGGTCTCAATCTCTTGACCTCATGAGCCACCCGACTGGGCCTCCCAAAGTGCTGGGATTACAGGAGTGAGCCACTGCATCCAGCCCAACTATAATTTGATAATTACAGTGGCCCCCCCCTTGGGGGATACATTCCGAGACCCCCAGTGGATGCCTGAAACCACGAATAGTACCAAACCCTATATATACTGTTTTTTCCTATACATACAAACTTACAATAAAAATTAATTTGCCAGGTGTGGTGGCTCACAGCTGTAATCCTAACACTTTAGGAGGCTGAGGCAGGAAGATCACTTGAGTCCAGGAGTTTAAGACCAGTCTGGGCAACACAATGAAACCCCGTCTCTACAAAAAATGAACAAAATTAGGCGAGTGTGGTGGCATGTGCCTGCAGTCCCAGCTATTTGGGAGGCTGAGGTGAGGGATTACTTGAGCCCAGAAGGTCGAGGCTGCAATGAGCCAAGATTGTGCCACTGCAGCCAGCCTGGGCAACAGAGTGAGGCCCTATCTCAAATTAAAAAAAAAAAGTTTAATTAACCTTAAGTTAATCTGGCTAAATATATTGCCATAGATTGGAACATGCTTCTGTTCACGTCTTCCTTCCACCTGCAAATTTAGTGCCTTTTCCATCTTCACCAAGCACTTATCATACACTGTGGCTACAACTGTTACAGTCTGAGGTGCGACAGCAAAACTAGCATGAGTTTTTTTTTCCTTCTTCACAATGTCACCAATAGAGGATTCATTCTTATTGTAGATCTTAGCAACTTCAGCATATGATTTTTTTCTCAAGTCAAGAACTTTCACCTTTACACTTAAAGGAAGCACTTTACAGCTTCTCTTTAGCATATCCTAATTGCCAGCATCACTACTGTTTCATTTTGGGGCCATTGTTAAGTAAAATAAGGGTGACTTGAGCACAAGCACTGAAATACTCAGACAGTTGATCTGATCACCTAGATAGCTAGGAAGCGACTAATGGTGGTGGTGGGGGAAGGGCGTGGATACACTGGACAAAGTGGGGATTCATGTCCTGAGCTGGATGGAGCAGGATGACACAAGATTTCGTCACGCTACTCAGGATGGCATGCAATCTAAGACTTATGGGCTGGGCTCAGTGGCTCACACCTGTAATCCCAGCACTTTGGGAGGCCGAGGTGGGTGGATCACCTGAAGTCAGGAGTTCGAGACCAGCCTAGCCAACATGATGAAACCCCATCTCTACTAAAAGCATAAAATGTTAGCTGGGCATGGTGGCAGTTGCCTGTAATCCCAGCTACTCGGGAGGCTGAGGCAGGAGAATCACTTGAACCCGGGAGGCGCAGGTTGCAGTGAGCCAAGATTGTGCTGGAACAGAAATTAAAAGAAATTTTTAAATGTGTAAGCAGAAACTCAGTTGTATGTAAGAAAACCCAATTCCCCCCGAAAAAGAGAAAGAGCTGGAGTCCTTTAAAAATTAACTGCCTGTTTTTCTGTGGCTAGTGAGCCTTATCTCCTCCTTTCCCAGGCATTGTGAAGACCCTGTTTCTCTAACTGTGCAGCTAGGTCACTAGACAGATAAAACATGCTTGTCCTTGAGAAGTAAGAAATGGTGTAATGCATGTCTCAATTAATTGAATAACTGTCTTTGTTTGTCACTTCTGTAATATGCCTCCCCCTGCACAGATCTCCCCCCACCCCATGAAATGCTTAAAAGGTAACTTAACTCTTTGTTCAGGGCTCAGTCCTTTGGATGTTAATCCAACTAGGCCAGTGCACCTAAACAATACATATCCTCCTGAACCCCCTCGGTCTCTCTAATTCCTTATCAATCCTGCAATAGCGCCACTGCACTCCAGCCTGGGCAAAAAGAGCAAAACTCCATCTCAAAGACTTCTGAATGGTTTTTATTTCTGATATTATTCATTTTATATCTTCAGACCATGGCTGACCATGGGTGACCGAAACTAAAGAAAGTGAAACCACAGATAAGGGAGAACTACTGTATTCTTTAGAGTAGTACTCCCTAGAATAATAGACAGGAGTGTGAAAGTTTGGCTGGTACTCAGAATTTGGACAAACATTTCAAAAAATATGCTTCTCTGTCTCTACAACAAAATATAAATACCTGAAACCACCTAACTGAATTAATGACAGCCAGCTCATGAGTTGTAAGATATTTTTCAAACAGCTAGTCAGCTAAAGAAGTTTCCCCACCTTAATTTAACCAGAGAAAAATGCCTTATGTCACAAATCTTGAAGCCACCATGACCAGTGATGTTATAAAACTAGAAGTGGCTGATAATTATAGAAAACTGTCGGACAGGCACAGTGGCTCATGCCTGTAATCCTAGCACTTTGGGAGGCAAAGGTGGGCAGATCACTTGAGGTCAGGAGTTCAAGACCAGCCAGGCCAATATGATGAAACCCCATCTCTACTAAAAATATTTTGAAAAATTAGCTGGGCGTAGTGGTGGGCGCCTGTAATCCCAGCTGCTCGGGAGGCTGAGACAGGAGAGTCACTTGAACCTGGGAGACGGAAGTTGCAGTGAGCTGAGATCGTGCCATTGCACTCCAGCCTGAACAAAAAAGAGTGAAACTCCATCTAAAAAAAAAAAGGAAAAGAAAAGAAAACTGTCCACTGTCCGAAGACACAGGTTTATTCAGGAAATCTCTGGTTTATTTTGATTATTGCTTCACTCCTGCAACCTTGCTGCAATAAAGCCCACACGTATAGCAAGTGAAAGAGATACAAAGAACATTTGAGTTTGCCACTACAGAAACAACACAAATATCCAACAGTAGAGGTTATCTGGGTAAACTGTTACATCTTGTAACATTATATAAGCACTAAAAAATCATGAAGCAAGGCCGGGCACTGTGGCTCACGTCTATAATCCCAGCACTTTGGGAGGGCAAGGCAGGTGGGTCACTTGAGGTAAGTAGTTCAAGACCAGCCTAGCCAAAATGGTGAAACCTCATCTCTACTAAAAATACAAAAATTAGCAGCACGTGGTGGCATGCACCTGTAATACCAGCTACTCAGGAGGTTGAGGCAGGAGAATCACTTAAACCCGGGAGGTGGAGGTTGCAGTGAGCTGAGATTGTGCCATTGTGCTCCAGCCTAGGTGACAGAGCAAGATTCTATCTCAAAAAAAAAAAAAAAAAAAAAAAAAAATTATGAAGCAGAAATCTATTTATTGACATGATGAATAATTATATCCTTATTGAAAATCAAAGAAATGTATGTTTAAACCTAAAGATATGTAATTTCTGAGATTATCTGTAGTAAACAAAATTTAAGCCAGGCACAGTGGCTTATGCCCGTAATCCCAACATTTTGGGAGGCTGAGGTGGGAGGATCACTTGAGCCCGGGAATTTGAAATCAGCCTGGGCAACATAGCAAGATGACATCACTACAAAAAAAAAAATTAACTAGCGATGGTGGTGCATACCTGTGGTCTAGCTACTTGGGAGGCTGAGGTGGGAGGATCACAGAGCCCAGAGGTCAAGGCTGAAGTGGGCGATAGTCACGCCACTGCACTCCAGCCTGAGCAATAGAGCAAGATCCTAACTCAAAAAAAAATTAAATTAAAATTTAAAAATAAGCCAGGTGTGGTGGCACGTGCCTGTAGTCCCAGCTACACGGGAAGCTGAGGCAGGAGAATCACTTGAACCTGGGAGGCAGAGGTTGCAGTGAGCTGAGATCATGCCACTGCATTCCAACCTGGGTCTCAAAGTGAGACTCTGTCTCAAAAAACAAACAAACAAAAAGCTTTCTTTAGGCCTGGGTGCCATGGCTCATGCCTGCCTCCTATCACTTTGGGAGGCTGAGGTGGGCAGATTACCTGAGGTCAGGCATTTGAGACCAGCCGGGCGGATCACGAGGTCAGGAGTTTGAGATCAGCCTGGCCAACATGGGGAAATTCTGTCTCTACTAAAAATACAAAAATTAGCTATGTGTGGTGGCGGGCACATAATCCCAACTACTTGGGAGGCTGAGGCAGGAGAACTGCCAGAAGGCGGAGGTTGCAGTGAGCCAAGATCATGCCTCTGCACTCCAGCCTGGGCAACAAAAGTGAAACTCTGTCTCAAAAAAAATAAATAAAAAATAAGGCCAAGCGTGGTGGCTCACACCTTTAATCCCAGCACTTTGGGAGGCCGAGGCAGGTGGATCACCTGAGGTCAGGAGTTTGAGACCAGCCTGACCAACATGGTGAAACCCCATCTCTACTAAAAATATAAAAATGAGCTGGGCCTGATGGCACATATCTGTAATCCCAGCTACTCGGGAGGCTGAGGCAGGAGAATCGCTTGAACTCAGGAGGGAGAGGTTGCAGTGAGCTGAGATCACTCCATTGCACTCCAGCCTGGGCAACAAGAGTGAAACTCCATTTCAAAAAAAATAAAAATATAAATAAAATAAAATAAAATAAAATAAAATATGGGAATAACCTAAATGCCCATCAATTGGGGAATGGTTGAATAGATTATGGTACACCCACACTATGGAATAGTACAAAGATATTTTTAAGTAAAATAGATCTAGGCCGTGAGCAGTGGCTCAAGCCTGTAATCCCAGCACTCTGGGAGGCCAAGGTAGGCGGATCATCTGAGGTTAGGAGCTCAAGACCAGCCTGGCCAACATGGCGAAACCCCGTCTCTACTGAAAGTACAAAAATTAGCCGAGTGTGGTGGCGCATGCCTGTAATTGCAGCTACTCTGGAGGCTGAGGCAAGAGAATCGCTTGAACCCAGGAGGCAGAGGTTGCAGTGAGCCGAGATCGAGCCATTGCACTCCAGCCTGGGCGACAGAGTGAGACACAATCTCGAAAAATAAATTAATTAATTAATAAATAAAATAGATATATTTATGTATTTACAAGGAAAAGTATCTACTATATACAATGAATTATTTTTAAAGCCTCTGAGTAATATGTATAGACAAGCTTCTCCCCTTACATTTCAATGTCTACAGTCACAGAAAAAAAGAATGTCAACTCTTCCCTCCACCAGCAGATGGCATTAGCTGTAATGAATGGTCATTGTGAACTACGTACAATTCAACAATGTTGCTGTTCTTGTGTCCAAGTAATGTTTCACGTATTATCAACCCCATAGTAGCCAAGAAGAATAAAGCCAGGGAGAATTCTGAACATGCTAATAAGAGGCAAACAATTATATAAGAAACAAACACAGAAATAATATTTACTTTGAAAGTGGGGAGAAATGAGAAATGTCATATTGCATGTGCCTGTGGAGGAGACTGCCACAGTGGCAACGGACTTTGTTTTAGAGATGGGGATCTCACTCTGTCACCCAGCCTGGGGTGCAGTGGCACAATCATGGCTCCCTGCACCCCTGAACTCCTAGACTCAAGCAATCCTCCCACCTCAGCCTCCTGAAGAAGCTAGGAGTATAAATGGTACCATCACACCTGGTTAATTTTATTATTATTATTAATTTTGTAGGGACAGAGTCTCACTGTGTTGCCCAAGCTGGTCTTGAACTCCTGGCCTCAAGTGATCATCTGGCTTCACCTTCCCAACGCACTGGGATTACAGGCAGGAGCTACTATGCCCAGCCAGGAACAGTTTTAAAGGACACAAAAGGCCGGGTGTGGTGGCTCATGCCTGTAATCCCAACACTTTGGGAGCCCGAGGCGGGGGTACTGCCTGAGGTCAGGAGTTTGAAACCAGTCTGGCCAATATGGTGAAATCCCATGTCTACTAAAAATGCAAAAACATTAGCCGGACATGGTGGCATGCGCCTGTAATCCCAGCTACTCGGGAGGCTGAGGCAGGGGAATTGCTTGAACCAGGGAGGCGGAGGTTGCAGTGAGCTGAGATAGCGCCACTGCACTCCAGCCTGGGCAACAGAGCAAGATTCCGTAATAGATAAATAAATAAATAAACAAATAAATGACGGGCAAAAAAAATAAAGCATGTAGTACAGGAAAAGAAGGAAAAGTGAGAAGGATAAAATGGAAAAAATTTCAGTTTATGGCTAAATAATCAGAATCAAATCAGATCTCTATCAGTTAATTTGTCTGGAAGTAAGTAGTGAGGAAGAGTCAAAGTTTAGGCCTGAATTTAGATTAGCCCTCATGAATTCAAGGAGACAGAGGGAGATGAGCACCAGGACCAAAAGTCCCCTTTCACCTCAGGTCACCCCAGGAACTGTGGCTGCTTCCCTTTGCCTGCCACTCCTCCAAGCACCTCCACTGCCTAAGGTTCCACCTCAACCCCTTAGAAAGAACAGACCCTGATAGGGCCGGGCGCGGTGGCTCAAGCCTGTAATCCCAGCACTTTCGGAGGCCGAGACGGGCGGATCACGAGGTCAGGAGATCGAGACCATCCTGGCTAACACGGTGAAACCCCGTCTCTACTAAAAAAATACAAAAAACTAGCCGGGCGAGGTGGCGAGCGCCTGTAGGCCCAGCTACTCGGGAGGCTGAGGCAGGAGAATGGCGTGAACCTGGGAGGCGGAGCTTGCAGTGAGCTGAGATCCGGCCACTGCACTCCAGCCTGGGCAACAGAGCGAGACTCCGTCTCAAAAAAAAAAAAAAAAGAAAAAGAAAGAACAGACCCTAATATCAGGTAGTCTCACTACGTTGATCCCACAGCCTGGAGGCTGGAGAAGAAGGAAGAGTGACAGATGTTCCTGCTTTCTTCACCCTTGCAGAGCTTTTGTATTGCCAATGTCACCCCACAAATACTTGACCCTGAAGAAAGTGAAGGTTTGTCCTAAAAGGACTCCAGCAAAAGGCAAGGCAGAACCAAACCAGACCAAACAGGTCCTGGTCAAACAGGCAGTTATACAAATATATCCAAAAAATCTAAACGTATCAATACATTTAAAAAAACAAAAACACTTTCTTCCAGACTGTTCACCATCCCCACCACAGCCCTCTATCCCAGCCACAACTACCTACCTCCTAGACACGGGTTTAAGACAGCCTCAATCTGGCTGAGTGAATTGACTCACATCTATAGTCCCAGAACTTTGGGAGGTCAAGGTGGGAGGATTACTCGAGCCCAGGAGTTCGAGACTAGCCTGGGCAACATAGGGAGACCTTGTCTTTACAAATAAAATTTAAAGAAAAAAAATTTTTTTTTTAAAGCCAGGTGACTGGGCGTGGTGGCTCACGCCTGTAATCCTAACACTTTGGGAGACGGAGGTGGGCAGATTGCCAGAGCTCAGGAGTTCCAGACTAGCTTGAACAACATGGTGAAACTCGGTCTCTACTGAAAATACAAAAATGTAGCCAGGCATGGTGGTGCAAGCCTCTAGTCCCAGCTACTCAGGAGGCTGAGGCGTGAGAATTGCTTGAAACCAGGAGATGGAAGTGAGCCTAGATCGCGCCACTTCACTCCAGCCTGGGTGACGGCAAGACTCTGTCTCCAAAAAAAAAAAGCCAGGCATAGTGGTGCACACCTGTAATCCCAGCTACTCAGGAGGTTGAGGCAAGAAGGATTGCTTAAGCCCAAGAGGTTGAGGCCGCAGTGAACCACGTCTGTGCCGCTGGACTCTAACCTGGGCACCAGAGTAAGACTCTGTCTCTAAAAAGAAAAAGACAGAAAGAAAAGACAACTTCAATCTGGGAGGAAGTAGAGGCAAAGAGAAGAAGGATGGCCTCATTTTTATTTTCTGTTGGTTCTGCAATCTGTTTCCCTGCACAGTTTCTCCCCCAGTTGACTTTAAGGAAAGGAGGTAGCAACCCAAACCAGTTCATCATCTAAAATTTGGGGGCTCACTGCTTCTTTTAAAATTAAGGTTGAACTATAATTTACATACAGAAAAATGCACAGGTCTTGAGTGTACAGTTCGATGAGTTTTGACAAACATGTACAACAGTGAAACCAATATCCCCAACAAGATTTTGGCCATTTTAATCAACCCAAATATTTCCTCCATGCCACACACCAGTCATTCCCCTTCAGAGGCAACCGTTGTTCTAATTTTCACAACCACAAATTAGTTTCTACCTGTCCTCGCACTTCATATGAAGGGAATCACTCAGTATTGCTCTCTTGTATCTTTTGCTTCTTTCACTCAATTTTTTTTTTTTTTTTTTTTTTTTTTTTAAACACAGGGTCTCACTCCAATGCCCAGGCTGGAGTACAGTGGCACAATCTTGGCTCACTGCAACCTCCGCCTCCTGGGTTCAAACAATTCTCCTGCCTCAGCCTCCCGAGTAGCTGGGATTACAGGCATGCGCCACCACGCCCAGCTAATTTTTATATTTTTAGTAGAGGCGGGGTTTCACCATGTTGGCCAGGCGGGTCTCAAACTCCGGACATCAGGTGATCTGCCCTCCTAAGCCTCCCAAAGTGCTGGGATTATAGCTGTGAGCCACTGCTCACGGCCTAAATCCTAAAAGTATTTTAAAATCTAAAAATATGGGAGGCCAAGGCAGGTGGATCGCTTGAGCCCATGAGTTCAAGACTACCCCGGGCAATGTAGTAAGACCTCATCTGTGCTAAAATAAAAATTTTTTTAATTTTTAAAAAAATGGCAAGTAACACTGGCATCTATTAAAAGAAGAAATCTAAAAATGAAAAAGTTTACTTTTGAAGAAAGGTTGGAAGTGGCTAAACAGATCTAGCTAAAGCCCTTGTGTCAGGTAAGTATCATTTCTTCTGGGGAAGCCCGCTTCTTTTAGCATGTACCCCACTCCAGTTATCTGGAAAAAAATCTGGAGCAACAATGTTTGACCTCAATCCAAAGTTATAGAAGGAAACATAATTGACTTCAAATAATATAGCAAACCTTAAGTACACACATAAAAATTGACTGTTGTCCAGACACAGTGGCTCACACCTGTAATCTCAGCATTTTAGGAGGCTGAGGTGGGAGGATCACTTGACTCCAGAAGTTTGAGACCAGCCTGGGCAACACAGCAAGACCCCCTCTCAAAAAAAAATTTAAAAATTAATTGAATATGGTGACAGGAGCCTGCGGTCCCAGCTACTTGGGAGGCTGAAGTAGGAGGATCACATGAGCCCAGGAGGTCAAGGCTGCAGTGAGTCGTGATCATGCTGCTGCACACTTCAGCCTAGGTAACAAAGCAAAGACCCTGTTTCAAAATTTTTTTTTTTTTTTGAGACAGAATCTCGCTCTGTCGCCCAGGCTGGAGTGCAGTGGCCGGATCTCAGCTCACTGCAAGCTCCACCTCCCGGGTTTACGCCATTCTCCTGCCTCAGCCTCCTGAGTAGCTGGGAGTACAGGCGCCCGCCACCTCGCCCGGCTAGTTTTTTGTATTTTTTAGTAGAGACGGGGTTTCACCGTGTTAGCCAGGATGGCCTCGATCTCCTGACCTTGTGATCCGCCCATCTCGGCCTCCCAAAGTGCTGGGATTACAGGCTTGAGCCACCGCGCCCGGCTCAAAATATTTATATAAATTTACTGTCACTCAAAATCTAGGTTTGAAATTCACTCTTGGTCACTAAAGGGGCAGGTGCAGTTTTTCTGTCCTGGGTCCTCAGCCTCGTGCCCCATTTCCAGCTCTCTTCCCTGCCCCCCTGCCGCCCCACTCCTAGCCTGGGATGGGACTGCTGCTGTGGAATATGCTTCCTCAATTTCCAGAAAGTCTGAGGTCATCCAGAGAGTCCCCTTACTTACTTAGCAAGTACAGGAGGAGACTTGCAACTAATTTTTTATTTGCTAGAATTTTCTTTTCACCATTTTTTCTCCTCTCAAAAGGAAACTTTCCATCCTGCAGGAAGAAGACAAAATAATTATTTCATTCAAGAGGTCAATGATAATGACTGATAAATGGTCTCAATAAAGAGATTCTTGGGTGAACAGGACTCTCCAAGCATTGCCACGATAGTACACTGGGAGTTGTATCTGTGGTTTATGTACACAAATAAGTTCTGATTGACAGAAAGACTGTGGACTCAACAGCTGACATGTAAAAGAACAGGATGAGGCCAGGCGCGGTGGCTCACACCTGTAATCCCAGCACTTTAGGAGGCCGAGGCGGGCAGATCACCTGAGGTCAGGAATTCAAGACCAGCCTGACCAACATGGTGAAATCCTATCTCTACTAAAAATATAAAATTAGCCAGGTATGGTGGCACATGTCTATAATCCCAGCTACTTGGGAGGCTGAGGCAGGAAAATCACTTGAACCCAGGAGGCTGAGGTTGCAGTCAGCTGAGATCACACCATTGCACTCCAGCCTGGGCTACAAGGTGAAACTCCATCTCAAAAAAAAAAAAAAAAAAAAATGAGCAGGATGCCTCCTTTCTGGTCTCCTGCCCCCTTGTATGAATGCAGGGACTGCTGGGGGAGGTGACTCCCATGCTCTCTGCCCACATCAGTTTGCTTCAGGCTGTACAGTTGGCTGTCTCTCTTGGACAAAAACCACCATGTGCCCCAGTTGTGGTCCCTAATATATCCTCAATGCTGGCCAGACCACTCCTGCCCACAGGTCACTGCTCCGCCCTGTCACCATCACCTGATTGGATACCAGTTCTCCTCTGATTCACCCCTCGTGCAGGCTGCAACTTTGAGTTGCCCAGGAGGGCCATTGATAACCCCTGAGCAACTGTCAAAGAAAAACAAGCCAGATACTGGTTAAAACAGTGAAAACAGATTATATGCAGTAATGAGGGGCAGTAGGGAAAAGAGCTGAGCTCTCTTCTGGTTTACCCAGAGGTAACAGCATTTTAAAGGGAGAATGGGAGTGGGAGTGGGTAGAGGCAAGCAAGGACTAAAGGGAAAAGTTATCAAGTGAAAATGCAGTCGGCCAGCTGTGCCTGCTAGCTGGCGATCAGCAAGGCTGGGATTCTGTCCTCCCATAGAGACTGGGAGGGAGAGGCCTTCCTGATAATCACATTTCAAAGGAATGGCTTTCAGGTCTTTTGAGAAAGGTAAGTTGTAGGAGATACACACACATCTCAAAGGGCAGAGGAAGGAGTCTCAATAGGAGGCCCTTTTCATGAATGCTTTGTGAAAGTGGGGGTCAGGGGTCTATATTAGGTACTGGCTGCCAACAAACAGTTCATTCTTTTGACGGCCCGGAGATTTTACAGACAGGAGCTTAAAAGGGGGCTGGATGGTCCCAGAGATGCCACCTTAGGCTGCTAGAAGCCATGCTAGGGCTGGTCAAATCTCTTAGCACAGGAGTTTGCAGTCATTAGGTGAAAAGAGTTCTTGCAGTTCTCACTACCTTCACATCAGACCCCAACCAGCGCCACTGACCTTGCCCTTGCTACTTGCCTGCCAACAACCTCTATTCTTGCCCATGAGCTGCCAACAGCCTCACCAATAATTGCTACTTACATATTTGACTCTGCAGCTCACAGTCTGCTGCTGGTGGAGGAAGGATTCAACCTCCTTCACAGCTTGGACTCCTGGTGCTACAGCTTCATCAGCTTTTATACCCAGATTAGTTTCCTTCCCCACTGCAACCATGAGCCACTACCCGGAGGTCCCAGTTATAGCCACACCCTGTGCAAAGAGCCACTGCCTACATCCCACCCAAGGCCCCATGTCTGAGCCTAGCATGGTGTATTCTTTCTTCTCCAATGTCGCCTCTCTCTCTGGAACACAATTGCACCTACGGTGTGGCTCCATCCCCCACCAAACATGCCCAGGTAAATTTGAGCCCCAAGTGAGGGCAAAGCTCACATTTTTCACCTGGTGCTCCTAGACCTGTGTAAACAAGCAATTCTAACCGTGCAGCCGGATGCTATTTTATACTGTTATCTAATGTGGGTTTTGTTCTTGAATCTTTCCGCCCATTTGGGAAGCAGGTAGGACATTTGAAGCTCATTCCCTCAGGAAGTGATGGGGGATACAGCAGAACAAAGAGTCCATTCTTAGCTTTTGAGTTTCAAATAGACCTTTGAAAGTTATGCCAGAGAGCATATTTGTGGGGGGAAATAGGGGCAGGAGTTGAATTTTTTAAATCTAAAGCCTGGGCGGGGCGCAGCGGCTCACACCTGTAATTCCAGAGCTTTGGGAAGCCAAGGAGAGGATCACTGAAATCCAGGAGTTTGAGACTAGCCCGGGCAATATAGCGAGACTCTGTTTCTACAAAAAATAAACAAAAAGTCACCAGGCATTGTGGAGTACCTACAGTCCTAGCTATTTAGGAGGCTGAAGTGGGAGGATCACTTGAGATGGGGAGTTTGAGGCTGCCTGAGCCCTGATCACACCACTGCACTCCAACCTGGGTGGCAGAGTGAGATCCTGACTCATAAAATAAAATAAAATCTGGTAGGGTCCAGTGGCTCATGTCTGTAATCCCAGTACTTTGGGAGGCCGAGGCGGGCGGATCACCTGAAGTCAGGAATTCCAGACCAGCCTGGCCAACATGGTGAAACCTGTCTCTACTAAAAATACAAAAATTAGCCAGACCTGGTGTCACTCGCCTGAAATTCCAGCTACTCAGGAGGCTGAGGTGGGAGAATTGCTTGAACCCGGGAGGTGGAGGTTGCAGTAAGCCGAGATGGTGCTACTGGACTCCAGACTGTGACAGAATGAGGATCCATCTCAACAAAAAAATAAAATAAAATAAAATCTAAAGCTTGATAAAAGTTTATGTCTCAATAAATTCAGTGTATTGAAGTACAGCAATAGCAGCTTCAAGATTGAGAGGAGAGGGGCAAGTTGGGGAGGCGGGAGGGGGCACTTAGGTATGTCACTGAGAAGAGGCCCTGTTCCATGTCATGCTAGTTCCCTGGCCCATTCTCAAGGGTAAGAATGATGTCAGACCCCATCAAGTCTCACTGAGGATCCAAGAGCAGAAAAGACCAAAGGCGGATGTTCTGGAAGGCTCCTGCAGCTCAAGCTTTGGGCCCTTTACTTGCACTGGCTTCTTCCAAGGCCCTGGACCTAATTTCATATTAATGGTTTTTATTTTCTTTAGAAAAGACCCCTAGAACTGCTTCAGGATCTGCCCCTGAAGAGGCCCTGAGCCTCACTTTCTTAGAAAGAAGCCCAGGACACTAGCCTGTTGGACATAAGACCACAAAGAGCAAAAACATACCCTGGCTGAGGTCCCAGATCAACCAGCTCCCAGCCAAACCCCCAGCTGCCTGCAGTTGCAAGTGATCTCAGACAAGACCAGGAGAAGAACCATCCATCCCACCTCAAACAACTCACCCACAGAATCCTAAGCAAATAAGACAGTTGTTGTCATAAGCCACTAAATCCAAGAGTGTTTTGTTATACAGAAATAGATAACTGAGGCAGTGAACTTGGACAAGTCATAAAAAAAAATTTTTTTTGGACGAGTCACTTTCTTCACTCAAAATAATATTTACTGGGAAAAACAAGTGAAGGACCGCAGAACACGCCACCCCAAAATATGCCATTTCGGCTTAAGAATTATTTCGAGTTAAAGGCATAAACGCTGACCACTTCTTCTTTCTGATAGCAAATTCCCAGTGACAATTGTTCTTTCAGGCCAGGTGCAGTGGCTCACACCTGTAATCCCAACACTTTGGGAGGCCAAGGCAGGAGGATCGTTTGAGTCCAGGAGTTCAAGACCAGCCTCGGCAACATGGTGAAACCCTGTCTCTATTAAAAATACAAAAATTAACCAGGCGTGGTGGCACAAGTCGATCATCCCAGCCACAAGGGAGGCTGAGACACAAGAATTGCTTGAACCCAGGAGGCAGAGGCTGCAGCAAGCCAACATCATACCATTGCACTCCAACCTGGGCTACACAGCAAGACTTCACATCAAAAAAAAAAAAAAAAAAAAAAAAGCCAGATGTGGTGGTTCAAGTCTGTAATCCCAGCACTTTGGGAGGCCGAGGCGGGCGGATCACAAGGTCAGGAGATTGAGACCATCCTGGCTAACATGGTGAAACCCCGTCTCTATTAAAAATACAAAAAAAAAATTAGCTGGGCATGGTGGCAGGCGCCTGTAGTCCCAGCTACTAGGGAGGCTGAGGCAGGAGAATGGCGTGAATCTGGGAGGCGGAGCTTGCCATGAGCTGAGATCATGCCACTGCACTCTAGCCTGGTCGACAGAGTGAGACTCCGTCTTAAAAAAAAAAAAAAAAAGGCTGGACACAGTGGCTCACGCTTATAATCCCAGCACTTTGGGAGGCTGAGGCAGGCAGATCACTTGAGGTCAGGAGTTTGAGATCAGCCTAGCCATCATGGTGAAACTCCAACTCTAATAAAAAAAAATACAAAAATGAGCTGGGCGTGGTGGTGGACACCTGTAATCCCAGCTACTTGGGAGGCTGAGGAAGGAGAATCACCTGAACCTCGGAGGTGGAGGTTGCAGTGAGCCGAGATCGCACCACTGCACTCCAGCCTGGATGACAAGAGCGAGACTCCATCTCAAAAAAAAAAAGTAAAATATCTTATGTTAGGAGGGCTCTCAAAGGCAAGCTCTGAATATAACAACTGGAATGAAAAAACTGAAAGAAGCTCTCCTAGTACCTAAGCAAAGCCATCCTCAATCCTAAAGCTGGGGGACCCTGGAGTACCCTCCCCAGAAGTCTTTCTTACCCAGGATACAGTGTACACAAATTCAAAGGCTGAGGGAATGAGTAGGTTTCCTAACTCAGTTCTCCATGCCAAAGTTCATCCTCCTACGGTGTGAGAGCGGGCTAGAACTATTTCAGGCCTAACGTCAACATCCTTGAGAAATTCTTATCTGGAAAGAGTGGGGAGGTCTCCATGGCAACCTGTCCCAGGCCCAGCCCTGGCAGAGCTCCAAGGCACACAAATAAAGCCATCGGAATGTGGTGCAGGGCTCAGGGCGGGATAACTAGAAAGTTGCCAAGTTTCCATGAAAACCAACAGTGTGAGGCCTCAGGCTCTGGAAGATATCAGTAGGGAAGCTTGGGTCCTCACAGGGTCTACCCATGGAAAATAACACATTCCTAAATAGCACATATGTGCATGCACACAGGATCACACACACACAGCCTGCTTGGAGGACAGCGACACTGCTTCTTGAAAAAGAGGCTTGTTGAAAGGAGAATGCTGGCCTTAGAGCCAGACAGAGATTCCAGTACCCGCCCTGTCAATTCCTGGGAGCCCCAGGTCAGTTTCCGAACAAGTTATCCTCATGGCCACCTCCCTTGCTTTCTCCATGTCTTTGCTCCAAGGTCATCTCCATGAGACATTCCCTGGTCACTTTATTTATTTATGTATTTATTTTGTTATTATTATAATTTTTTTCTTGAGATGGAATCCCGCTCTGTCGCCCAGGCTGGAGTGCGATGGCACGATCTCGGCTCACTACAATCTCCGCCTCCCAGGTTCAAGCAATTTTCCTGCCTCAGCCTCCCAAGTAGCTGGGATTACAGGCATATGCCACCATGCCCAGCTAATTTTGTATTTTTAGTAGAGATGGGGTTTCACCATGTTGGCCAGGCTAATTTTGAACTCCTGACCTCAGGTGATCCACCCACCTTGGCATCCCAAAGTGCTGGGATTACAGGCATGAGCCACCTTGCCCAGCTGTCCTAGTCACTTTAAATCAAATTGCAGTCTGGGCACAGTAATCCCACGCCTGTAATCCTAGCACTTTGGGAGGCCAAGGCGGGTGGATTGCTTGAGGTCAGGAGTTCAAGACCAGCCTGACCAACATGGTGAAACCCCGTCTCTACTAAAAATACAAAAGTTAGCCGAGCATGGTGGCACATGCCTGTAATCCCAGCTACTTTGGAGGCTGATCAGGAGAATTGCTTGAACCTGGGAGGCCAAGGTTGCAGTGAGCCCAGATCGTGCCGTTGCACTCCAGGCTGGGTGACAGAGCAACACTCTGTCTCAAAAAAAAAATCAAATTGCAGCCTCACCCATCCCTCACACTCCCCCACTCTTCTTAATTTTTCTCCATGCTGTTAGCACCACCTGACATGCTCTATATTTTACTTCCTTATCTTATTTATCGCCTTGTTAATGTCACTTGCACAGGGACAGGGATTTTTGTCTGTTTTGCCCACGCTTTATCTCCAGCACCTAGAACAGTACCTGGCATGTAGCAGGTACAAAAGGAAGATTGGTGAGTAAATGCATGGACTTCTGCGAACATTGGTTTTGTCATTAGCAAAATGGGAGTCATTCTACCACCACAGGGTTAGTGTGAGGGTTGAAGGAGATGCTATGGCGTAAGTGCCCAGTCCTTAGCGGGGGTACCGGTGTCACTTCTGGTTATATCCTCCATTTGATGAGGCCCCCTCATCACCTTCCTGTAGTACTTAGATCACATTTAAGAACAACTTTCATGGTATCTTACTTTCCGCCTGGGAAGCGGTATACCTGACCCCTGAGCCCAAGAATGTATCTGTGTCCTAGTCCTGCAAAACCACTAGACATTAGGCTGGGTGCAGTGGCTCATGCCTGTAATCCCAGCACTTTGGGGGACTGAGGCAGGCAGATCACTTGAGGTCAGGAGTTCGAGACCAGCCTGGCCAACATAGTGAAACCCCACCTCTACTAAAAACACAAAAATTAGCCAGGCATGGTGGTGGGCACCTGAAATCCCAGCTACTCGGGAGGCTGAGGCAGGAGAATCGCTTGAACCCGGGAGGCAGAGGTTGCGGTGAGCCGCGATGGTGCCATTGCACTCCAGCTTGGGCGACATGTCGAGCAAGACCCTGTCCCAAAAAGCAAACAAATAAAACCACTAGACATTAAAGACAGTAGAATCAAAGATTCAGTCCACAGAGAATTTTGCTCTAAATATTTGTTAGGAGTCTGTGTAAATGAACTAATTCATTAATAGGAAAGCATATCTCCAAAAATATAAAGAAGATTTGAACAAGCAGGAAATGTTTCACCTGTAAAAGGAGAGAACAGGTCATTTCTTGCATCCTTAGCACATAACAGGTGGTGTATTAGGCACCTGACATGTCTTCTGTCATTTCCATCTGTGTCAACCTTATAAGGAAGGTATTCAAGAGTGAAGAAGGCTGGGCGCGGTGGCTCAAGCCTGTAATCCCAGCACTTTGGGAGGCCGAGACGGGCGGATCACGAGGTCAGGAGATTGAGACCATCCTGGTTAACACGGTGAAACCCCGTCTCTACTAAAAAATACAAAAAACTAGCCGGCCGAGGTGGCGGACGCCTGTAGTCCCAGCTACTCGGGAGGCGGAGGCAGGAGAATGGCGTGAACCCGGGAGGCGGAGCTTGCAGTGAGCTGAGATCCGGCCACTGCACTCCAGCCTGGGTGACAGCGTGAGACTCCGTCTCGAAAAAAAAAAAAAAAAAAAAAGAGTGAAGAAACTGGACGGGTGCGCTGGTTCACACCTGTAATCCTAGCATCTTGGGAGGCTGAAGCAGGTGGATCCCTTGAGGTCAGGAGTTCAAAACCAGCCTGGCCAATATGATGAAACCCCATCTCTACTAAAAATACAAAAAAAATTATCCAGGCGTGGTGTCAGGCACCTGTAATCCCAGTTGCTTGGGAGGCTGAGGCAGGAGAATTGCTTGAACCTGGGAGACACGGGTTGCAGTAAGCCGAGATTGTGCCACTGCACTCCAGCTTGGGCGACACAGCAAGATTCTGTCTCAAAAAAAAAAAAGAAAAAAATAATGAAGAAACCGAGGCCTAGGTTAGGAAACTGGCCTGAAGTCTCACAGCAGTAAGTGGTACAGCAGGAGTTGATCCCAGAATCCAAGTCCCGAAGCCTGTGTTCTTCCTGTTGTTTCACCCACCTCTTTGAAAACTCATTTAATAAAAGGCCTCTCTGCCAAACTAAGGAGTTTGGATGTATTCTGTAAAATACATTCTAGATGCAATGCAATTCTAAAAATAAAATAAAACAACTGAGTGTAAGTATTTGGGATCTACTAAGGAAGGAGGAATTATTTCCGCCCGAGATAAATCAGAAAAGCTACAGAGAGGAGGTGGCACTTCCTCCCGGCCTAAATGCTTTAGGGACTTGTATTCCATTAACTCATCTTTCCAGAGTTCGTCGCTGGCTTTTGGTTCTAACACATGACCATGAACAGCACTCTGTACAGCACTCTGTACTTATAAGAGTTTTCCATCTTGTCATATTTTCAGCAGGTCATTCCTGTGGGATCCTTTATTTTTATTTATAGCCTTTTGCATCATCTGACTGCAAGAGTTTCGCATGTTCTGGCAACAGCCAGTGTCTGGGGGATGGGAGTCTCCAAGCACTACAAATATTTAAGAAAGAGGGTAGCCGGGCGCGGTGGCTCAAGCCTGTAATCCCAGCACTTTGGGAGGCCGAGATGGGCGGATCACGAGGTCAGGAGATCGAGACCATCCTGGTTAACACGGTGAAACCCCGTCTCTACTAAAAAATACAAAAAACTAGCCGGGCGAAGTGGCAGGCGCCTGTAGTCCCAGCTACTCGGGAGGCTGAGGCAGGAGAATGGCTAAACCTGGGAGGCGGAGCTTGCAGTGAGCTGAGATCCGGCCACTGCACTCCAGCCTGGGTGACAGAGCGAGACTCCGTCTCAAAAAAAAAAAAAAAAAAAAAAAAAAAAAGAGGGTATAGAAGTTTCTCCAGAATAGAAACCTGCAAAGTCTAAAATCAGGGGCTGTATCTAGTAGTGTGCTGGAGTCCGCTTGAATCAACCCTTATGTTCAGTTACTTCAGGTAGCTTAAAATTAGACAAGGTCGAGTTATTTATACCACAGAAATCAACAAATGCTATAAATCAAGACCTTTTTCTTTTTTCCTCCTATGGAGCCAGTTGTTAAACATTTACCAGCACATAACTGGCTATACCAGGTCTCCTGAAGCCCTGTCTATTATAAGAGAGCAGAAAGAATCCTGGATTTGAAGTCAGGAAACCTGAGTTTTAGCCTAGTGCCATCATTAACTCACTGTAAACCCCAGACAAGTCATTTCACCTCTCTTGGCCTCAGTTTCTTTACCTAGGAGAATTGGCTAAATTCAAAACCCAGGATCACCAGGTGATAAGTTATTTCCCAAAAAAGAAAACAGGCTGGAGATTCTTCAAGCTGTTTTCGATATTTTAAAAAGAAAAAAAGAAAACCATGCATTAATCCTCTCGTAAGTCCACAAAGGTTAACTTAATTAATAGTGTTTAATGCTTAAAATCTTTCAAAATATGAAACTCATGGAGAAAAAGATAGTAAGAAGAGTCAACCATCTGTTCCCCTAAATCCAATGAATTGACCACCTGAAATGGGACAGTCATTGTTGGTCACTGATGTTTCAGTGCTGAAGAAAACACTGCCCTGCCCTTGAAGAATTTACAGATTCGGGAGGCAGATAGACAGGCAAGTGTGCATCATAATAAATGGAATCTGTGTGCTGATGGGGTAAGAACTGGGCTTGAAGAGAGCCTACAGCACTAACTGTTAGGAGGAGGCTTCTTCGAAGAAGGGATATCGAATGGGAATTAAACCCCAGAGGTCAGGCCAGGCACAGTTACTCATGCCTGTAATCCCAGCACTTTGGGAGGCCGAGGCAGGCAGATCACTTGAGCCCAGAAGTTCAAGACCAGCCTGGCCAACATGGTGAAACCCCTTCTCTACCAAAAATACAAAAATTAGCTGGGTGTGATGGTGGGTACCTGTGGTCCCAGCTACTTGGGAAGCTGAGGCAGGAGAATCTCTTGAATCCAGGAGTCAGAGGTTGCAGTGAGCCGAGATCGCGCCACTACACTCCAGCCTGGGTGACAGAGCCAGGCTCCATCTCAAAAAAAAAAAAAAAAAAAAAAGAAAGAAAAAAAAAAGCCCAGAGGTCAGACAGTAGGAGCGTTGGGGCAATTGCAGTCATTGAGAGCAACAAAAAATGTCTGGTACAAGTTTGATGCTGGGAAGGTACATACGGCCTTTTGTATCAGGTAAGGGAATTCAGAATTTATCTTTAGCATCCTTGGAAGCCACTGAAAGGTGTGTGAACAGGTGAGTAATCTGAGCTTTAGAAAACTCATTCAGGCTGTTGTATGGAGCATGAATGGAAAGGAAACTCCACTGGAAGCTCAGAGACGAGTTTAGAGGCTCTTGTGGCAAAATGAGAGCCTGGTGACCTGGGATGGAGAGTGGATGGATGAGAGGGTGCACTAGGGCTTCAGAAACAAAGTGCCACACACTGGGGGGCTGAAAACAACAGAAATGTATTATCTCACAGTTCTAGAGGCTAGACAGCCAAAATCAAGGTGTCAGAGGGCCTCCGCCCCCTCAAGACTCCGGGTGGAATCTTTCCTCCCCTCTTCTTAGCCATCTCATGCCACTTTCTTCCTGGGCCATCACATGGGGCATCCTCCATCTGTGTCTTCATGTTGTCTTTTGATAAGGACACCAATTATATTGGATTAATGACCCACCCTACTCCATTATTACTGTCTTAGATTACTGGGGCTACCATAACAAAATGCCATAGACTGGGTGGCTTATAAACAGCAGAAATGTTTTCTCACAGTTCTGGGGTCTGAGAAGTTCAAGATCAAGGTGGCAGGGCTGGGCATGGTGGCTTACACCTGTAATCCCAACACTTTGGGAGACCCAGGTGGGCAGATCACTTGAGGTCAGGAGTTTGAGACCAGCCTGGCCAACATGGTGAGACTGTCTGTACTAAAAACACAAAAATTAGCCGGGTGTGGTGGTGCACACCTACAGTCCCAGCTACTTGGGTGGCTGAGGCAGGAGACTCACTTGAACCTGGGAGGTGGAGGTGGCAGTGAGCCAAGATCATGCCACTGCACTCCAGCCTAGGTGACAGAACAAGATCCTGTCTCAAAAGAAAAAAAAAAAAAAAGAGATCAAGGTGCCAGCAGATTTAGTGCCTGGTGAAAGTCTAATTTCTCATAGAGCCTTCTCACTGTGTCTTCACATGTTGGAAGGAGTCTATTTTATGAGGACACTAATCCCATTCTTGAGGGCTCCACCCTCATGATCTAATCACCTCCCAAAAGCCCCCCACCTCCTAATACCATCACCTTGGCCATCAGACTCTCAACATATGCATGGTGAGAGGGTGACTATTCAGATTATAGCAATGACTTCATCTTAACTAATTATGTCTGCAACAATCTTATTTCCAAACACAATCACATTGTGTGATACTGGAGGTTAGGATGCAAACATAACTTCTTAGGGCCAGGCACAGTGGCTCACGCCTGTAATCCCAGTATTTTGGGAGGCTGAGGGAGGCAGATCAACTGAGGTCAGGAGTTCAAGACCAGCCTGGCCAACATGGCAAAACCCCGTCTCTACTAAAAATACAAAAATTAGCCGGGCATGGTGGCAGGCACCTGTAGTCCCAGCTACTCAGGGAGGTTGAGGCAGGAGAATCACTTGAACCCCAGAGGTGGAGGTTGCAGTGAGCCGAGATCATGCCACTGCACTGCAGCCTGGCGACAGAGCGAGACTCCATCTCAGAAAAAAAAAAAATAAGAAGATAGAAATCAACATTCCCTGAAACCCTAAGTTCATGTGCCCCATGGCCACCGCCCCGAGGAGGCTGAGGAAGACATTACTTTTAACCAGCACATTGTTACCCCGAACAAAATCAGGGCTCTCTATCAAAAAGAAATAAAGGCAGAGGCTGCAAGGAGCCGAGATCATGCCATATTGCACTCCAACCTGGGCAACAGAGCATGTCTACACCTCAGATAAAAACAAAAACAAAAAGAAATAGAGAGAGTAGATCTGAGATAGGCAATAAGCAGTTGCTGCCACGGTCCTCCCTTTGGCTAGCAACATTCAAACACATCATCTTCCCACAAAGAAAATGCATTTGGAGGCCAGGTGCAGTGGCTCACACCTGTAATCCCAGCACTTTGGAAGGCTGAGGCTGGTGGATCACTGGAGGTCAGGAGTTCAAGACCAGCCTGGCCAACACGGAGAAACCCTGTTTCTACTAAAAATACAAAAATTAGCTGGGCATGGTGGCACATGCCTGTAATCCCAGCTACTCAGGAGGCTGAGGCAGGAGAATCACTTGAATTGGGAGGCGGAGGTTATAGTGAGTCGAGATCACGCCACTGCACTCCAGCCTGGGAGACAGAGCAAGACTCCATCTCAAAAAACAAAAAGAAGAAGAAGAAGAAAGAAAAAGGAAATGCATTTGGCCCTCCCCAGGGGATACAGCAATAGTTACATCCAGTTACTAAATCCAGCTCAAAGTCCAGGATCACTAGAGGATTACGGTCAGAATGTGGCTTCTCATAACTAGAGATCTGTAAGCTTAAAGACAATTTATCTCTCCTTAGCAGGATAAGTGCAATAAGAACTCCCTTTGGGAAAAAAAGAACATGGCAAATGCTCAGCTGTCTCTGGTCCATCGCACTTGTACAGTCCTGCAGGGCAGGACTAGTGGGGACTTGCTATCCCTGCAGTAGAGTTCCTTGTTTGGTCAATCTACAGCCCCTAGTTCTGTTCTCTGGAAGGAAGAGGAGAGGACAGGAGAGGAGAGAAGAAAACCTGATCTGATAGAGAAACTACTGCTTCTGCTGCTGCTACCACCAGCAAGCACTAATGCCACTATTTCGCTTGGACAAGGATCAACTCAGCTTACAATTACAGCAGCTTTGAAAGCCATTCACCTCTGCCACCACCCTTACCAGGAAAACGATTTCCACTAACACTGAGTTCACTATGGGCCCGTGCTGTGCCAAGTGGTTCCATGTACTTCATTTCATTTAACCCTCCCTCTCTTCCTTCAGGTCTCAGCTCAAATGGCACCTCGCCTTCGAACCTCCTCCATAGTGGAGTGCCCCTTTATTCTCTATCCTAAACCCTTCACAGAACATATGTCAATGTATAATTATTTTATTCCACTTACTTCTAGTTGAATGAATGTTGAATGCCAGTAACCACTCTCCAAGGTGATTGCCATTATCTTATTTTACATCGAAGAAAATTTAAGTTCAGAGATTAAGTACTATAATTAGCTCAGAGATTAAATACTATAATTTGCTGAAGATTGCACAGCTAGTAAGTGGCACACCTGACACTGGAACCCAGACATACCTGACTCTAAATCCCATGTTCTTAATCATATCACTTCTGAAAACCTTCAGCAAATGAGAGGAATAGCCAGGAATTGGGGAGAGGGGCAGAACAGACAGGAGTATAACTAGGTCATAGCAGAGGTGAAAGACCAAGGGGCTTTATACTAGCAATGATTCAGAAGTAGCCCTGAAAAGGAAAGAGGAATCCTTACCCACTTCCTGATCCCAGGTATTTGAGAAGTAGACAAGGAGTGGCATCCTTTTGAGAGAGCTACAGAGGAAATGTCAGGCGATGTCTGGGTTTCTGTCAGGCACAGAGGTAGAGGCAGAGACAGAGTTTCCATGAAGAGCTCGCATGCTAGAAAGGTTTGCATGGCACGGGATGAGCCTTCAACAGATGCAAGGGGGATCTTTGGAGGGGCAAAGCAGCGGGAAGAGGCAACACAGAGTAGAATGGAGAAGAGGCTATAAAAGAAGAGGTCATAGGGTAATAGAGGGTATTATAGATTATGGGGATGCTAATATTTTGAACATTAAATCAAGGATTAGAGGGTTGTGAGGGAGGGCAGGCCCAACTGGCCACAACGTTTGCAAAGAATCTGTCCTGGCAATGTGTTAATGGGCAGGGGGAAATTTAGAGCATTCTGGAAGAAATCAGTCCTGTCTTAAGTTGGTGATGCTTTTGAAGACACTCTCATCCAGGTAAACTGGCCAGTGATAGCTCTAATGAGTCCCCAGGACTCTATCAACAATTGAACAAAGCAGAGGGAGGGTAAAAGAGTGAGTGGGCATGAGTCAGGCCTCCAGGAATGTGTCAGCAATGGCCTGCATTGATTTATTTCTAATGTGATCATAGGTGTAAGCCTGGAAGTTCCTGGACAAGAGATACTATGTTTATTCAGCTCTGAAACTCCAGAATATAACAGATTCCCACTGCATATACTAGCATATACTAGAAGGTGGCTCACTAAACGCTTGTTGAAGAAATGGATGAACAAATTATATATACTGTTTATTCTGTTTGTGATGGCATTTAGCACAGCCATATAGCAATATAGAGTACTACAGAGCATTCAAATTCAAGATTAGACCAATAGTCCCCTCTCGCCGGGCGCAGTGGCTCAGGCCTGTAATCCCAGCACTTTGGGAGGCCGAGGTGGGCGGATTGCCTGAGCTCAGGAGTTCGAGACCAGCCTGGGCAACCCAGTGAAACCCTGTCTCTACTAAAATACAAAAAATTAGCCTGGTGTGGTGACATGCGCCTGTAATCCCAACTACTCGGGAGGGTGAGGCAGAAGAATTGCTTGAACCCAGGAGGCGGAGGTTGCAGTTAGCAGAGATCATGCCACTGCACTCCAGCCTGGGTGACAGAGTGAGACTCCGTCAAAAAAAAAAAAATAGTCCCCTCTCCCCACAAGAAAATCCCTGAAATATAGCAAATTATTATCATAATGAAAGTAGCCCAGAGATCACAAATAAATACATTTAATGTTAGGAAGAAAATGAGGATTACTTACATGACTGGAAAAATATTCAAGGTAAACTGACATTTTCACTAAAAACCCTCTTTATTTGGAATGTTAGTTTTGGAACTGAGCCTCCAAATTCTCTAGACTACATTCCCCAAGGGACTCAGTGCAACACTAGACCTTCTGTTTAACACAGCAAAGCTGATGCTATAAAACAAAGCACAGCCATCACCATTAAGTAAAAGTGTTAAGCAAAACCAGTAATATCAGTGGTTTAAAAGTTGCCAACTGAATTAATGCAGCCATTACCAATGCTTAATAAACCCCTTTAAAGACATGGTAAAATGCTTTGGAAATAATACTATTAAAAAAAAAAAAACTGCCTTCCGCCACGGCTGCCGTTAGAGAGCAGCAGCCATGGCTCTGCACTACCCTATGACCATGGGCCTCAACAAGGGCCACAAGGTGACCAAGAACATGAGCAATCCCAGGCACAGCTGCCGCTGCAGGCGCCTAACCAAACACACCAAGTTTGTGCGGGACATGATCCAAGAGGTGTGTGGCTTCGCCCCTTACAAGCATCACGCCATGGAGTTACTGAAGGTCTCCAAAGCCATGGAGTTACTGAAGACCTCCAAGTTTATCAAGAAAAGGGTGGCGGCCAGACACGGTGGCTCAGCCTGTAATCCCAGCTACTCGGGAGGCTGAGGCAGGACAATTGCTTGAACCCAGGAGGCAGAGTTGCAGTAAGCCGAGATTGTGCCACTGCACTCCAGCCTGGGCAACAAAGCATGACTTGGTCTCCAAAAAAAAAAAGAAGGCTGGGCGCTGTGGCTCACGCCTGTAATCCCAACACTTTGGGAGGCCGAGACGGGCGGATCACGAGGTCAGGAGATCGAGACCATCCTGGCGAACACGGTGAAAGCCCGTCTCTACTAAAAATACAAAAAATTAGCCGGGCGTGGTGGTGGG
This sequence comes from Macaca thibetana thibetana, assembly GCF_024542745.1. Taxonomy (NCBI): domain Eukaryota; kingdom Metazoa; phylum Chordata; class Mammalia; order Primates; family Cercopithecidae; genus Macaca; species Macaca thibetana. The sequence continues at coordinate 22,929,813 of NC_065578.1, read as the reverse complement.
CGCATGTAGTCCCAGCTACACAGGAGGCTGAGGCAGGAGAAAGGCGTGAGTGGAGACCGCGCCACTGCACTCCAGCCTGGGAGACAGAGCAAGACTCTGTCTCAAAAAAAAAAAGAAAAAAGAAAAAAAGAAAAGGGTGGGGACGCATATCCGCGCCAAGAGGAAGCGGGAGGAGCTGCAAAACGTCCTGGCTGCCATGAGGAAAGCCACTGCCAAGAAAGACTGAGCCCTTGCCCTGCCCTCTTCCCGAAATAAAGAACAGCTTGACAGAAAAAAAAAAAAAAAAAAAAAAAAAAAAAAAAAAGCTGAATACAAAATTGTATAAAAAGTATATTCTTTTTTATTTTTTATTTTTATTTATTTATTTTTTATGTTTTTGAGATAGGATCGGGCTGTCACCCAGGTTGGCATGCAATGGTACCATTATAGTCCACTGCAGCCTTGAACGCCTGGACTCAAGCAATTCTCCTGCTTCAGCCTCCAAAGTAGCTGGGACCACAGGCACATGCCACCACACCCAGCTAACTATTTTGTCTGTGTGTGTGGAGATGGGTCTCACTTTGATGCCCAGGCTGGTCTCAAACTTCTGGCCTCAAGTGATCCTCCCATCTTAGTCTCCAAAGTGCTGGATTTACAGGCATGAGCCAGCACACCCAGCCCCCAAGAAGTACATTCTTAAATTTGACAAAACACGTGCAAAACTTCAATCCTGAACACTCTGGCAGAATATCACTAAGAGAAATTAAAGAGGACCTAAATAAGTGGAGAGAGATGCCATATTCACGAATGAGAACACTCAATACTGTTAGAATGCTTTAGTTACCGTAAAACCACAAATGCCCATCATCAATAATTCATTGTTCAAAATGGTTCTTACATTTTATAGTATTAACATCTGAAAAGTATAAGCATTTGTATTAAATTTCATGTGTTTCTGGGTAAGCTCAACAAAAAAGTAGTTTCTAAACCTGTAAAGAAGATGACCAGAGCTTAGACTGTAGATTTTTTACTGAGGGAGTATCCCACCCATGAGCAAATCTCTTTGGCTCTTTTTAGCTTTAACAGTCTGAGACAAAGCCGCAGCCTCACAGGTAGAAGCAATATGTGAACTAATTTCTCAGGATGATATTCCTGAAATAGTCCCTAGGGCAAGAAATCTTCAATTTCCTCACATGTAAAATGAGATGAATTCCTATGTTGAGTGATAGGGCTATATTACAGATAAATTTAGATCTTCAGGACACTGGAAAGAAAGTCACCATTAGTAATTTTTATGTGAAAAACATTCCTAACATTAAGAGTCAGATTTAAGAGGAAGAATCAGCAAGGGAGACTGAAAAGGAATGTCTGGTAGAATGCGAGAAAAACCTGTGTGGCATCCTAGAAGCCAAGTGAAGAAAGACGGCCGGGCGTGGTGGCTCACGCGCGGTGACTCACGCCTGTAATCCCAGAACTTTGGGAGGCTGAGGAAGGCAGATCACCTGAGGTTGAGTTCGAGACCAGCCTGACCAACAAGGAGAAACCCCATCTCTACTAAAAATACAAAATTAGGCAGGCGTGGTGGCTCATGTCTGTAATCCCAGCTACTCGGGAGTCTAAGGCAGGAGAATGGCTTGAACTCAGGAGGCGGAGGTTGCAGTGAGCCGAGATCGTGCCACTGCACTCCAGCCTGGACAACAAGGGTGAAACTCCGTCAAAAAAAAAAAAAAAAAAAGAAAAAGGAAGACGACTAGGTACTGTATCAATCAGGATCTAATCAAGAAAATCACTCTAGGTATTTCAAATAGAATAAATTAATAATGAAACTGGCTACAAGAATATTAAAAAGGAAGGAGTATCAAAAGAGGGGAGATGAAATTACTCAAAGATCAGTAACTTCGGGAAACCATTGCCACCTTGGGACAGAGGAACAAAAACCTTACCTAAAACTCAGAGACAGGATCTCTGAGGATTCTGTCTCTAAGGATTCTGTTGGCTGTGGGATCCCAGTTGTCTAAACAGGAACCCAAGAGTCTGTACTTCTAAGTCATTGCTCCTGTCCCTGCAGTCACCTCCCAGATCCATTACTACCATTTTCTTTACCATTTTCTTTCTCTCTCTCTTTTTTTTTTTTCTTTCTTTCTTTCTTTCTTTCTTTCTTTCTTTCTTTCTTTTTTCTTTCTTTCTTTCTTTCTCTCTCTCTTTCTTTCTTTCTGCCTCTCTCTCCCTCCCTCCCTCCCTCTCTCTCTCTCTCTCTCTCTTTCTTTCGTTCAAGACAGAGTCTCGCTCTGTTGCCCAGGCTGGGGTGCAGTGGCATGATCTCGGCTCACTGCAACCTCCGCCTCCCAGGTTCAAGCAATCCTGCCTCAGCCCCCCTAGTAGCTGGCATTACAGGCATGTGCCACCATGCCTGGCAAATTTTTGTATTTTTAGTAGCGATGGGGTTTTACCATGTTAGCCACGCTGGTCTCGAACTCCTGACCTCAGGTGATTCACTCACCTCAGGCTCCCAAAGTGCTGGGATTACAGGTGTGAGCCACTGCATTACTACCATTTTCACTGGAGCCAGCGCCATCACCATCAGTTACCTCTGCTGGCCAAGATGCCACCAGAATCCAAAAGCAGGAGGAGAGTCAATTCCTCCTTCTGTCCTCCAGTATCACACCAATGAGTTTCATCATGAGAACATAAACAGAAGCCAGTTAGCAAGGAAGCCTAGAAAATACAGTTTGTCAGGCCGGGCGCGGTGGCTCAAGCCTGTAATCCCAGCACTTTGGGAGGCCGAGACGGGTGGATCACGAGGTCAGGAGATCGAGACCATCCTGGCTAACACGGTGAAACCCCGTCTCTACTAAAAAATACAAAAAAACTAGCCGGGCGAGGTGGCGGGCGTCTGTAGTCCCAGCTACTCGGGAGGCTGAGGCAGGAGAATGGCGTGAACCCGGGAGGCGGAGCTTGAGGTGAGCTGAGATCTCGCCACTGCACTCCAGCCTGGGTGATAGAGCAAGACTCCGTCTCAAAAAAAAAAAAAAAAAAAAAAAAAAAAAAAAAAGAAAATACAGTTTGTCACTCTCTGAAATGTCTACCAGAGTGCAGAAGGGCAGGTGAGAGCAACAGCACAAGCTATTGGTTATCCAGCATATTTTATCACTCTACTTACATTTAACTTTTTCTTTTTCTTTATTTTTTCAGATAGAGTCTCACTCTGTTGCCCAGGCTAGAGTGCATGGCAGTGGCACAATCACGGGTCACTGAAGGCTTGACTTCTTGGGCTCCTACCTCAGCCTCCTGAGTAGCTGAGACTACAGGTCACTCACTATGTTGCTCAGGCTAGTCTTGAACTTCCTAGCTCAAGGGATCTGCCTGCCTCAGCCTCCTAAAGTACCAGGATTACAGGCATGAGTCACCGCTCCCAGCCTATATTTAACATTCATACAACAATTAAAACTACTTCATGCTCTTCTCCTTGAGTATGCAAATTATCTCTCCCACAAAGACCCATTCTCTTCCTCAAAAACGTGAGATATAAAATCCACCTCTGGCCGGGCGCAGTGGCTCAAGCCTGTAATCCCAGCACTTTGGGAGGCCGAGACAGGTGGATCACGAGGTCAGGAGATCGAGACCATCCTGGCTAACACGGTGAAACCCCCTCTCTACTAAAAAATACAAAAAACTAGCCGGGCGATGTGGCAGGCGCCTGTAGTCCTAGCTACTCGGGAGGCTGAGGCAGGAGAATGGCATGAACCCGGGAGGTGGAGCTTGCAGTGAGCTGAGATCCGGCCACTGCACTCCAGCCTGGGCGACAGAGCGAGACTCCATCTCAAAAAAAATAAATAAATAAATAAAATAAAAAATAAAATCCACCTCTGGTCGGGCGCAGTGGCTCACACCTGTAATTCCAACACTTTGGAAGGCTAAGGCGGGTGGATCATCTGAGGTCAGGAGTTCGAGACCATCCTGGCCAACATGGTGAAACTCTGCCTCTATTCAAAATACAAAAAAAAAAAAAAATAGCCAAGTGTGGTGGCGGGCACCTGTAATCCTGGCTACTCGGGAGACTGAAAAAGAGAATCGCTTGAACCCGGCAGGCAGAGGTTGCAGTGAGCTGAGATGGTGCCACTGCACTCCAGCCTGGGTGACACAGTGAGACTCCATCTCAAAATAAATTAATTAATTAATTTAATTTAATTCAATTTAATCCACCTCTAAATTTATCTCTGGGTGATGCTAAATAATCTTTTAGCCCAATCACAATCCCATCTGGATATTCAATAACTCAAAGACTAAGTTGAAGTTAGTTACCAACACTTCCTCATCCTATAGTGTTGTTGTCCATAAACCTTTTGGGGCTCCCTATTTATCTTCAGATTATATACAGTCAAAATCCATCTGGGTGCAGTGGCTCATGCCTGTAATCCCAGCATTTTGGGAGACCACGGTGAAAGGATTGCTTGAGCCCAGGAATTCAAGAGCAGCCTGGGCAACATAGTGAATTCTTTTGAAATTAGCTGGGCATAGTGGCACACACCTATAGTTCCAGCTTCTCAGGAGGCTGAAGCAGAAGGATCACTTGAACCCAGAACTTCAAGGCTACAGCGAACTATGACTGCACCACTGCACTCCAGTCTCAGCGACAGAGTGAGATCCCATCTTAAATAAATAAAGTCTCCCACATTTGGGGTTTAAGGACCTATCAGGCTAGACCAAAGTCTTTTTTTTTTCTTCCCCAATTAGCAACAATCGCACCTCAGATAAACCTCATTGGCTACGATATTGCCACCGCACAAAGCTCAATCTTCCTTTCATAACTTCTCACTACTGATTAGATTGATCCGTATTTCATTTCCCAAACACACCTTGTATATTTCTCCCTATAAGCTTTCAAGCTTGTCATTACTCCCACCCAAAATTCTTTCCCCATTCTCCTTTTCTTTTCTACCTCTTCTGCTCCAAATGTACCAATTTTTCAAGGTATGGCTCAAGTTCAAAATCTGCACACAGCTCTCTTCCAAAGGCACCCCCTAGGGTTTGATTCTTCCTGGCTTTCCCACAGCACCTAGTGGCACAATGCCTCCCACATATCCACTTACTGACAAATACCTGACTGTGGAGGATAGGGAAAAGGCAATGCATAGCTGGCTATTAATTTAAAACCCAAGGTACTTAATGCCCAACATCAGCTTCCCGTAGCGTAGCCTCCCATCGTCCCTACTCAGGCTCTGTTTGATTCTGAATTAAAATCTGAAGCAGTACATCAATTCACCACAGCAAACTTCAAAAGGGTTCAGGTGGTCACCAGAGACTCTGTTCTCAGATTACTACCAAGCTAGCAACCTGGTTGAGGTCATTAGCAAACCACATCGCTTGCCAGCTAACATCAAGTCGAAGACAGAGGCAAACAAAAAGCTTTCAAAGCGGCAATGCTCAACAGGAATTGCTCACGCTGAGAAGACGTGCAGGACACTGAACAGCAAAGACCCAGAACTCATCACATTCCTGCTTAGCCATCCTGGGTTTGTTCCTGACAAAGGCTAGAAGATGCAAAGCTGTTGCAAGTCTTCCTTCTCTCTAGGGGTTTTAAGATGTGATTTGGAATGCTAATTCCTACCAACAATGAAATTGTGCATAAACACAAAGGGCAATGAGCAAAGAGCCTAGAGACATAGTTCTTGTCCCAGTTCCGCCCTGCATGAACCTTGTATTTTTCCCTCCCCATCTGAAATATGAGGAGGGGATTGAACTAGATCATCTCCCAGGACCCTTCCAATCACGAAATCCAAAAACATCTTTAATTGCTTTCTGCTTTCCTTATTAAAAGACATCCAATTATTCATTGAAGACCATTATTATCTATTATCTTGGAGGCTACTATGTATAACTGTTAAGAGTTGTGCACTGAACAAATCCAGAGAGCATCATTCATATTACAGTCTATGTAAACTGCATTCCTGTGTTGGGCAGTGTACAATCTGAATATCCATATATAACAGCCCTGATTATGCTCTTCAATTTTGCAAATAGTTAAGATTTTACTTTTTAATTATCCTTTTTTTTTTTTTTTTTTTTTTTTGAGACAGGGTCTCACTCTATTACCCAGGCTGGAGTGCAGTGGTGTGAGCCATGGCTCACTGCAGCCTCAACCACCCAGGCTCAAGAGATCTTCCCGCCTCAGTCCCCTAAGTACATGGGACTATAGGCATGTGCCACCATGCCCAACTAATTTAAATTTTTTGTATTTTTTGTAGAGATGAGGTTTCACCATGTTGCTCAGGCTGGTCTTGAACTCCTTGCCTCAAGCGATCTGCCCACCTCCACCTCCCAAAGCGCTGGGATTACAGGCATGAGCTACCACATCCAGCCTCTTTTATCTTCTTAATATTCATTATTTCCTGACCTTGGTTCCTGCTGGCAGAGCTGAAACTATATTAATATGTAGTACTGACTGACCAAAGTATTCTCTTTTTTTTTTTTTTTTTTTTTTTTTTTTTTTTTTTTTTTAGACGGAGTCTCGCTCTGCCGCCCAGGCTGGAGTGCAGTGGCCGGATCTCAGCTCACTGCAGGCTCCGCCTCCCGGGTTCACGCAATTCTCCTGCCTCAGCCTCCCCAGTAGCTGGGACTACAGGCGCCCGCCACCTCGCCCGGCTAGTTTTTTTTGTATTTTTTTAGTAGAGACGGGGTTTCACCGTGTCAGCCAGGATGGTCTCGATCTCCTGACCTCGTGATCCGCCCGCCTCGGCCTCCCAAAGTGCTGGGATTACAGGCTTGAGCCACCGCGCCCGGCCAGTATTCTCTTATTAACTTGTAGCAGGATGAGCCGCACACAAAACTCCTCAGACACCGAGTTAAAGAAGGAAGGGATTAGGCCGGGCGCGGTGGCTCAAGCCTGTAATCCCAGCACTTTGGGAGGCCGAGACGGGCGAATCACGAGGTCAGGAGATCGAGACCATCCTGGCTAACACGGTGAAACCCCGTCTCTACTAAAAAATACAAAAACTAGCCGGGCGAGGTGGCGGGCGCCTGTAGTCCCAGCTACTCGGGAGGCTGAGGCAGGAGAATGGCGTAAACCCGGGAGGCGGAGCTTGCAGTGAGCTGAGATCCGGCCACTGTACTCCAGCCTGGAGGACAGAGCCAGACTCCGTCTCAAAAAAAAAAAAAAAAAAAAAAAAAAAAAAAAGAAGGAAGGGATTTATTCGGGGTTTATTCGGCCGGGGGCATTGGCAAGACTCCTGTCTCAAGAGCCGAGCTCTCCGAGTGAGCAATTCCTGTCCTTTTTAAGGGCTCACAACTCTAAGCCGGTGTGCGTGAGAGGGTTGTGAGCAAGCAGGGGGTACGTGACTGGGGGCTGCATGCACCGGTAATTAGATCAAAACAAAACAGGATAGGGATTTTCACAGTGCTTTTCTATACAATGTCTATAATCTATAGATAACATAACCAATTAGGTCAGGGGTCAGTCTTTAACTACCAGGCCCAGGGTGTGGCGCCGGGCTGTCTGCTTGTGGATTTCATTTCTGCCTTTTAGTTTTTACTTTTTCTTTCTTTGGAGGCAGAAATTGGGCATAAGACAATATGAGGGGTGGTCTCTTCCCTTAAACTAACTCCTAATCATGTACATTGAATGAGAATAATAATAATGTTAATATTTATTGACATTTGTAAATATGTATTGATCACCTACCATGTGCAAGATGCTTAACATGTATTACTACATTTGTTCCTTATGAAATCCTATTAGGCATAAATTACTATCCTTATCTTTGGATGATGATGTAGTTTGGACGTGTGTCTCCTCCAAATCTCATGTTGAAATGTGGCCTCCAATGTTGGAGGTGGGCCTGGTGGGAGGTGTTTGGATCTTAGGGGCAGATCCCTTATGAATGGCATGGTGCCATCCCCATGGTAATGAGTGAGTTCTTGCTCTGGTAGTTCACACAAGGTCTGGCTTTTGAAAAAAGCCTGGCATCTCTCTTGCTGTCTTTCACCATGTGAGAGAGGCTGATATGTTTGTAAGGAGTATGAGTGAAGATGATAATATTTTGATCCTCAAGGCAAGGACCTAAGCTGAAATGCCCATTCGAAGTGAATAATAAAGAAGCCATTTCTTCCCAACAGTTATCACTGAGCAAAGAGGAAGAAAGAGTCAGACTTAAATAAAGAAAAAAGACAGAAAAAGATGCTCTAAAGTGAAACACTGTGTACAGAATCCAGAGAGGGAGGAAAGTCAAAACCTAGAACAGTCCTGGCACGGGGCAGTGGCTCATGCCTGTAAGTAATCCCAGTACTTTGGGAGGCTGAGGTGGGTGAATCACCTGAGGTCAGGATTTCGAGACCAGCCTGGCCAGCATGGTGAAACCCTGTCTCTACTAAAAATACAAAAATTAGTCAGGTGTAGTGGTACATGCCTGTAATCCCAGCTACTTGGGAGGCTGAAGCAGGATAAAAACATGGGAGGCAGAGGTTGCAGTGAGCCGAGATTGTGCCACTGCACTTAAGCCTGGATGACAGAGTGAGACTCTGACCCAGAAGAAGAAAAAAAAATACCTAAGACAGTCCTAAAACAGAGGTCGCCTTGCCCTAAATCAGGATTGGGTAACAACTTCACCTTCTCACCCAGGGCTCCAAGTCACCTGATTCTCCTGCCTGCAGGCTGTGTATTAAGCAAGTCACCGGATTACAGGAACGGCAGTGAAATTAAACAGTTAAATCTCTGCCTCTTTGCTTTCCATGCCTGAAGTCTCTCCACGTGAAAAAAAAAAAAAAGTGTGTTTTTTTTTTTCCCCCATAACTGTGTGGCTCCTTGCACTGTTCCAGATTTGAAAATAAATAATGATTGATATAGAACATGGTTCTAAAAATAATGTTAATAAATTTGTTTACTGATGTGTTTAATCTCTAAAATACTTTGAATTTAAAAAGAAAAATTAACTATGACTACATACAATGAAAGATATATTTTTTTTAATTTTATTATTATTTTTTTTTGAGACGGAGTCTCGCTCTGTCGCCCAGGCTGGAGTGCAGTGGCCAGATCTCAGCTCACTGCAAGCTCCACCTCCTGGGTCTACGCCATTCTCCTGCCTCAGCCTCCCTCCCACCTGTAGTGGTGGGCACTACAGGTGCCCACCACCTCACCCGGCTAGTTTTTTGTATTTTTTTAGTAGAGACGGGGTTTCACCATGTTAGCCAGGCTAGTCTCGATCTCCTGACCTCGTGATCCGCCCGTCTTGGCCTCCCAAAGTGCTGGGATTACAGGCTTGAGCCACCGCGCCCGGCGAAAGATATATATTTTTAAAATACCCTGCACAATTCTACAACTTTATTACATATTTATGTGACTTGGATATGTCTATCTATACAAACTCTATATATTTTACTAAAAATCATTGAATTGTACACTTACAATGGGTGTGTGTGTGTGTGTGTATATACCATATATATAATATATACTTTTTTTTTTGGGACAAAGTGTCGCTCTTGTTGCCCAGGCTGGAGTGCAATGGCACAATCTCAGCTCACTGTAACCTCCGCCTTGTAGAGGACTACGTGCTCACAAACGAGATGTTCCCGATAAGTCCTGCTCTTGCAAACAAAGTAGGATGCTCCTTCCCTGCAAACAGGAAGGACAAAGGAGCCAGCTGCAAACAGCAGACCCTGGGGACTGGTTAATGTGTAAACATCTTGAAAAACCAGAAAGTCAGGGAAAGGTCAGAAAAACAACATGTGTCTTGTGACTTGGCAACATTCCACAAATGACTGTATAAAATAAATCAGAGCGTGCCGTTTGGGGTGGCCGCCATGTTTGTCTCATCTTGTGTTGTCTTGCGTGTTCATTCCTTTGTCTAGGAAACATGCAGACCCCAACACCTGGCGCAGCGAGCATGGTCCGTGGCTTCACGAAAGCAGGGAACCGGAGGGGAACCACCCCGGGTAAGTAAATAAAGAAGGGAGACCCACGGGAAAATTATGGGGAATTCCACCTCTTTGGCCTCTGAGTATTTGCAGTTGCTCCAAGGATTGTTATTGTCTATAGGAGTGGAAGTAAAAGAAAAAACTTTGAAATGATTGTTTGCCCATGTTGAGCAGCATTGTTATTGGTTTCATTATCAGACTAAAATACAGCTAAATTGAAAAGAATGGTTACAGGTGGTTAAGGTCCTGCGACAGGCACATCAGCGCGGGCAAACTATGCCTTTAACTTTGTGTTATGCAGCTCAATTACACAAGCTTTAGAGTTACTCAAAACTGACTCTGAACGTGGTGATATTGCCACAGAGGGTGCAGCAAATAAAAAAACAGAAGGAGCTGCCCTTGGAGAGGAGCCTATTTACGCTCCAGTTGCTGAAGATAGGGAGTTAGAGGAAGAGCCAGTGCTTCTCTCATGGTCTCCTTCCAAAGGAAATTCTGACATGCAGCGTATTCTGGATATGTCACAACAATTGTTAAAATTGCAAGGTGTCACTGCTCCTGTTTCTCCTAAATCACCACTACAGGCTTTCCCTGCCACCCTTCCATCTGTGCCGTTGGAGGAGGATTTTCCTTTACCACCACCCCCAGCTCCTTTGCCTTTATCTGGAAGGGTTTTTTCTATACCCTTCCCTCCCATAGGGGAAGAAGAGGGTGATAAAGTTAAAGGAGATTTTGAAGAGTTAGATTTGTTTCCAATTACACGAGTCCCTTTTGCCCCTAACGCTCAATTTCCAAATGGTAGTAATAACGTTCATTTTGCAGCATTACAATTTAAGTTTTTAAAAGAAATGAAAACTGCCATTTCTAACTATGGGCCCCAGTCCCCATTTGTTCTTAAGTCTTCTCAATTCCTTCTCATCAGAAAACTTAATGATTCCTATTGATTGGGAAACTCTGGGAAAGGCTGTTCTTGATCGTTCTCAATGGTTACAGCTGCGAAGCTGGTGGATGGAAGAGGCACATGTGCAGGCTAGAAAAAATGCTACACGTAACCCTCCAGGACCCACTGAAGAACAACTCACTGGAATGGGGCAATATGCCACGCTTGACGCTCAAGCTGGCTTAGATAATACAGCTCTCACACAAATTAAGACTTTATTTTTAAGAGCTTGGAACAAGGTAGAAATAGCGGGTAAAACTTCTTTATCCTTTGTAAAGATCTTACAAGGGGCAAATGAACCATACCCCGACTTTGTGGCACGTCTTCAAGATGCTGTATTAAAAACTGTAGGCATTGGCCCTGCCTCTAAAATCTTGTTGCAGACGTTGTCCTTTGAAAATGCTAACCCTGAATGTCAAAAATTACTGAGACCTTTAAAAGCCAGTGGAGCTAATTTAGATGAATACATTAGAGCTTGTGCTGGTGTTGTAGGGGCTGTTTATAATGCTCAACTGTTTGCTGGTGCAATTTCCAAAGCCTTAAAGAGTAATTCTAAACAAGGTATATGTTTTCAATGTGGGAAACCCGGCCATTTTAAAAAAGAGTGTCGGAAAAAATTGGGCGTTTCTGCTTCAAAAGACAAAAGGCTACCTTCTGGGGACTGTAAACAGGCAGTAAAGGTCGCCATTGGACAAACGAATGCCATTCAAAAACTGATAAACTTGGCAATTCATTATTACCTCTCCCGGGAAATGGGAATCGGGGCCCACAGGCTTGGGGCCCCAACAATTACAATACAAGTCTGCAACAATATCCGGTAAGCCATGGTCTACAGCATCAGAGAACACCCTCGAGCCATCCTTAAAGGTTTCACATCTTATACCTGTTTCTCAGCTCTATGCTGCTACTAGGCAAAGCGCTGCTGCTGATTTGGCCATTACCCAACCTTATACTTTGTCTCCCGATGGAGGTATATATAAATTAGCCACTGGAGTATGTGGCCCTTTGCCTGATGGGCATGTAGGACTATTAGGTCGAAGTAGCAGTGCTCTGCGAGGGCTAATAGTGATCCCAGGAATTATTGACCCTGACTTTACTGATGAAATCCATATTATGGTACAAGCCTCACAATTTATGCACCTAGAGGCAGGGGAACGTATTGCACAATTGCTTCTATTGACTTTTTTTCCCTTTCTGTCTAGAGACGTGTCTCATCAAGGAGGTTTCCGTAGTACTGGGAAAACTGTTTTCTGGGAAACTTTAGTTTCTGATCAAAAACCTTTATGTTCATTGCAAATTAATTGGATACTTTTTGAGGGATTAGTCGATACAGGAGCAGATGTATCAATTATTTGCTTGGCTCAATGGCCTGCTCATTGGAAAAAGAAACAAGTATCGGTCACTTTATCTGGCCTAGGTACTGCTTCTGTAGTCTACCAAAGTGCTGAGCCCCTGAGCTGCATAGGACCTGAAGGACAACAGGAAAAAGTATTATTTTATATAGTTCCCATTAACATTAACCTTTGGGCCCGTGATCTTTTACAACAATTTGGTGCCTTTCTAAGCATTCCTCATATTTCTCCGGCTGCCAAAAATATGATGTTCAAGATGGGCTACAATCTTTTAAACTCATAGCCACTGTCCACAAGCCTCAAGCTTTACAACTGAAGTGGAAAACTGAAACTCCTGTCTGGGTGGAACAGTGGCAGTTGTCTAAAGAAAAACCTGAGGCTTTAAAAGATTTAGTTAAGGAGCAATTGGCCGAGGGGCATGTTGAACCAAATACTTCTGCATGGAATTCCCCTGTGTTTGTCATTAAAAAGAAAAGTGGAAAATGGCACTTATTAACTGATCTTAGGGCTACTAATGCTTCTATTCAACGTATGGGGATTTTACAACCTGGTCTTCCTAATCCAGCCCTTATCCCACAAAATTGGAAATTAATGGTCATAGATCTTAAAGATTTTTTTTTACTATTCCATTACAACCCCAAGATTGTGAAAAATTTGCCTTTACTGTTCCCGAATATAATAATAGACAGCCTACTCAAAGATACCAATGGAAAGTTCTCCCTCAAGGTATGCTTAATAGTCCTGCTCTTTGTCAAGAATTTGTTCATAGAGCCTTAAATCCTGTTAGATGTCAATTCCCTACTGTATTGATATACCATTATATGGATGATATTCTATTAGCAACTCCTGATGAAGTCCTGCAAAGTCAAGTTTTTCAAGCTTTGCAACAGCAATTAACTCAATATAATTTACAAATTTCTCCTGAGAAAATACAAACTCAATTTCCTATTCAATATTTGGGATACCTTTCAGCAGAAAAGCAGATTCGGCCTCAGAAGGTTCAAATTTGAAGAGATCAACTTTTAACTCTCAATGATTTTCAAAAATTGCTAGGAGACATAAATTGGCTTTGCCCCATCTTAGGCATACCTACTTACAAATTGCAACATTTATTTGCTACCTTAGAAGGAGATTCAGATTTAAACAGTTCCCGTCAACTATCCCCTGCAGCAGCAGAAGAGTTGTCATTTGTAGAAAATAGAATCAGTGAAGCTCAACTTAATTACATTGCACCCAATCTTCCACCCTCTTTATGTCTTTTTCATACTCCTCACTCGCCAACGGCCATTTTACATCAAGATAATAACATTCTGGAGTGGCTATTTTTGGCTAATAAAGCCATTTTAAAAATTCACCCATACATTGATAAATTAGCTGAATTGATTATTAAAGGATGACATCGAGCTCATCAGTTGCTTGGTGTTGACCCTATAAAAATTATTACCCGATTGTCTAAACAACAAATTGAATCTCTACTAGAGACTCATGAAGGTTGGCAAGTGGCCTGCACTGAGTACACTGGTTCTTTTTCTCAGCACTATCCTAGTAATAAATTATTTGCTTTTCTACAACAATATCCTTTACTGCCATATAATCCCATCTCTTACACCCCAGTTAAGGATCCCACCTTTTTCACTGATGCATCTAGTAACGGAAAAGCTGGATATTGGACACAGGATAACTCTAAAATTTCTCACTATCCATTTGAATCAGTACAACAGGGAGAACTTTTTGCCATTCTTATGGTACTTCAAGACTGGCCTCAAACCCCTTATAACATTGTTAGTGATTCCCAATATGCTGTTTATGTGACTCAATATATTTCACAAACTTCATTGCCATTATTCCCTCAAACTCCTTTACAAAAATTATTTTCTTTATTATTTATAGCTCTTACTTCTCACACTGTCCCCCTTTTTATCACTCATATTCATTCTCACTCTACTTTGCCAGGACCTTTGACTTTTGGCAATAGTCAAATTGATTCTTTACTTATCGGCAGTGTCCAACATGCTCAGGATGAGCACCAATTGCATCATACTAATAGTTTAGGATTACAATGGCAATTTTCTATAACACGCTGACAAGCCCGAGCTATTGTCAGGGCCTGTCCATCTTGTGCTCCTATTATTGCACCTTTTCTAAGTCCAGGTACTAATCCTCGAGGCACTCAACAAAATCACATTTGGCAAGTGGATGTCACTTATGTCTCTTCTTTTGGTCGTCTAAAATATGTTCATCATACAATTGATACCTGTTCACATTTCCAATGGGCTACACCATTACCCTCTGAAAAGGCTGACTCTGTTATCACTCGTTTACTTACTTGCTTTGTGGTTATGGGAGTTCCTGCTGAATTAAAAACTGATAATGCCCCTGCTTATCGCTCTCGTAAATTGGCTGCCTTCCTTTCTTTATATCATATTCACCATTCCACCGGTATTCCATTTAAGAGTCAAGGCCAAGCAATTATTGAAAGAGCCAATGCTACTTTAAAATTACAACTTTCAAAACAAACAGGGGGAAATGGGCGAGATTCCCCAAAACATCAAATTCTGAAAGCCCTTTTTACTTTAAATTTTCTCAACCATTGGCGCCAATTACAGCAGTTGGCAGCAGTGAAACATTTTCAACAGCCTTTAGAAAAGCTGCAAAACAGTAATCTGTGGGTGTATTATCCTTCATTACAAGGGCAATATTTAAAAGGAAAAGTTTTACAATGGGGCTGAGGCTATGCTCTTGTCCGTACAGGTGCTGGAGACGAGTGGTTCCCGTCTAGAAGACTAAAGCAGTGCCATGGCAAAGAGGAACTGATCAGGGGACTTTCTAGCAGCATTTCAGGAGCTGAATCTGAGCGCTCAGAGAACATTCACCTTCGGAACTCGATGTACGGAGCCCCTGACATGGGGTCAGCTGAGAAAGCTCACTCAGAAAGCTGAAGGGGTTGTTGAGCAAGCTGGGCAGCCCAAAACCCCGATGACTTTATTTCTGGCTATGCTGGCTATAGTGAATTGCCAGGTAACAGCTGGAGAATTTACCTATTGGGCTTATATTCCTTTTCCACCCTTATATCAAGGTGTGGCATGGGGAGACAAAGAGGTCCCAGTATTTACTAATGATACTGCTTGGATGCCATCACCTTTTTTGAACCAAGTTCCTGAATTAGACACTGGCATAGTAAATAGTTCATATCTGGCCGGGCGCGGTGGCTCAAGCCTGTAATCCCAGCACTTTGGGAGGCCGAGACAGGCGGATCACAAGGTCAGGAGATCGAGACCATCCTGGCTAACACGGCGAATCCCCGTCTCTACTAAAAAAAACCACAAAAAATTAGCCGGGCGAGGTGGCGGCGCCTGTGGTCCCAGCTACTCGGGAGGCTGAGGCAGGAGAATGGCGGGAACCTGGGAGGCGGAGCTTGCAGTGAGCTGAGATCTGGCCACTGCACTCCAGCCTGGGCGACAGAGCGAGACTCCGTCTCCAAAAAAAAAAAAAAAAAAAAAAAAAAAAAAGTAAATAGTTCATATCAATTTGGGGTTGAAGGGTTACCTATATGTCTTGGGAGTAGTCCACATTGTCTGCATCCTTCTCATGAGGCTTGGGCTGTTCGCTATAACCATAGTCACATTGCTGCCTTTACTATGATTATTGTTGCTCAAAGTTTTAAGTATAATCATACTGCATTACTTAATGAAACTTTGCCAACTACATTATCTTTATGCCCTATCCCTGATGTGTCCGGAGGTGTTTCCCAACTAGAGTGGACTAGATGTAGAGGTAGTGGGCTGTGATTGTTGTTAGAAGTAAAAGGGAAAAGTCGTAAATACCTTGTTACAGATTGGAGTGTGCATGGAGATTTTCAAACTAAATTCAGCCATGTCAACCTGCGCTGGCATAAGGGTAATCACAGCATTGCTGCAGATGGCAATGAAACTATTATTTGGCATGATGGTGGCTTGTCGCCCCCTATGCCGCATTTGGCGAACACCTCACAAATACAAAGTCATATTTGGAAGTTGCTAGCTGCTGGTAAACCAATGTTCACTTTCACGGGAAACAAGTCCTTGAATCTTACTACTAACATTTCTAATCCTTTTCATATATCTTTACATCGAAATAGTTCTAGATATGTGTTGCATGTGTAAAGAAACCTTATTTGTTGTTAACAGAAATCTTTAAATGGGATAATAATACAGGGGTAGTTAACTGTACCGGCAATTGTACATTCTTAAGTTGTATAAATACTACTTGGTGGAATAATAATTGGAATGAGTCTCATTCGGATTTATATATTTTGAAAGCCAGGAAAAAAACCTGGCTACCTGTGAACTTAACACGCTCCTGGAGTGAATCCGCTGGGGTCACTCAACTTTATAAACTAATACAAGATCTTGTCCACCGCAGCCGGAGAGTAGTTGGGATCGTCGTAACAGCGGTGGTGGGACTTGTAGCAGTTGCTTCCACTGCTGCTGTTGCTGGTTTAACTCTACATCAGAGTATACAAAATGCAGAATTTGTACAACAATGGCATGAATAATCACATTTGTTGTGGCAGCAGCAACGAGACATAGATGCTCATCTGACTGAATGAGTGGATAATCTGGAGCAAGTGGTTTCTTGGTTAGGAGATCAGCTAACAGTGTTGAATACTTGAGCTTTGTTAAAATGTGATTGGAATACTACCCAATTTTGTATTACTCCTGTTCCTTTTAACAGCACTGTACATAATTGGACTGAGACAAAGAGACTTTTAATTGGCCATAATAATCTTTCCTTAGAAATACAAGAATTAACACAAAACATTTCTGAAACATTTCGCAATCAGTTACCATTGCTGACCGGAGCAGATTTGATGACTGGTATTGCACAAAGCTTGATGTCTTTAAACCCTATGAGCCCTGTAAAAACTTTACTGACTTCTGTTTCTAGTAATGTATTGATTGTTGTTCTTGCCTTTGTCATTTTCATAGTCTGCTGGAGACGGTGCCAAAGGGCAAACACCGAATCCGAGTGAGCTGAACATGTGATGATGGTTTTGAAAGAAATTCAAACTTGTAAATAAAGAAAGGGGAAATGTAGAGGACTAGGTGCTCGCAAACGAGATGTTCCTGATAAGTCCTGCTCTTGCAAACAAAGCAGGATGCTCCTTCCCTGCAAACAGGAAGGACAAAGGAGCCAGCTGCAAACAGCAGACCCTGGGGACTGGTTAATGTGTAAACATCTTGAAAAACCAGAAAGTCAGGGAAAGGTCAGAAAAACAACATGTGTCTTGTGACTTGGCAACATTCCACAAACGACTGTATAAAATAAATCAGAGTGTGCCGTTCGGCGCGGCGTGGCCGCCATGTTTGTCTCGTCTTGTGTTGTCTTGTGTGTTCATTCCTTTGTCTAAGAAACACGCAGATCCCAACACCGCCTCCCCAGTTCAAGTGATTCTCCTGCCTCAGCCTTGCAAATAGCTGGGATTACAGGCACACCACACCCAGGTAATTTCCGCATTTTTAGTAGAGACGGGGTTTCACCATGTTGGCCAGGCTGGTCTCGAACTCCTGAACTCAGGTGATGCGCCCACCTCGGCCTCCCAAGGTACTGGGATTACAGGCGTGCGCAGCCACACCCAGCCACAGTGGGTATATTTTATAGTGTGTAAATTATACCTCATTAAAGCTTTTTTAAAAACCACCCTGTACAAGACTTAAAAACAAACATAAGTCAGCAGAATATATTTGCTGTGAAAATAACTGAAATAAAATCACCCTTACCATAGAAATCTTCAAAATTCTGAGAAAAGCATTTACATCTCAATGGAAAATGAACAAAAGAAGAAATAAAAGTTGTTAATAAACATGAGAAAAACCTTCATCTTCACTAGCAATCAAATAAACATGAAGGCCAGATGCAGTGGCTCTCACCTGTAATCTCAGCACTTCGGGAGGCCAAGGCAGGCAGATCACCTGAGGTCAGGGTTCAAGACCAGCCTGGCCAATATGGTGAAACCCGGTCTCTACTAAAAATACAAAAATTAGCTGGGCATGGTGGTGCATGCCTGTAACCCAGCTACTTGGGAGGATGAGGCAGGAGAATCGCCTGAACCTGGGAGGCGGAGGTTGAGGTGAGTCAATCACGCCTCTGCACTCCAGCCTAGGAGACAAGAGTGAAACTGTGTCTCAAAAAATAAATAAAATTAAATAAAATAAATATGTTTTTAAGAAGTAAAGGTTTAGTCTATGAAAAATGGCAACTTATTTTTTAAGGTAACATCCAGAATAGGTGAGGGTGGCTGACACAGGCTGAGAAAACACCTTGGTCTCAGATATCACCTCGCTTCTTAAACAGGAGTGAATCAGGGCCAGGCGCCGTGGCTCATGCCTGTAATACCAGTGCTTTGAGAGACCAAGGCAGGAGGATCACTTGAGGTCAGGAGTTCAAGACCAGCCTGGCCAACATGGTGAAACCTTGTCTATACAAAAATACACAAATCAGCCAGGCATGGTGGTTGCATGCCTGCAGTCCCAGCTACTCAGGAGGCTGAGGCAGAAGAATCGCCTGAACCCAGGAGGCAGAGGTTGCAGTGAGCCAGGATAGTGCCACTGCACTTCAGATTGGGCAACAGAACGAGAATCCATCTTGAAAAAAAAAAAGAGAGAGAGAAAATCAGGTCCTCTTTCCTTTGGGTTTCCAGTGTCACTTGAAATTTACATCTATTGTACCTTATTGTTGCTGGCTACTTACAGGCCTATATCATCCAGTTAAATTTCAAATCTCTGGGCCGGGCGCGGTGGCTCAACCCTGTAATCCCAGCACTTTGGGAGGCCGAGGTGGGTGGATCACGAGGTCAGGAGATCGAGACCATCCTGGCTAACATGGTGAAACCCCGTCTCTACTAAAAATACAAAAAACTAGCCGGGCGTGGTGGCGGGCGCCTGTAGTCCCAGCTACTCGGAGGCTGAGGCAGGAGAATGGCGTAAACCCGGGAGGCGGAGCTTGCAGTGAGCCGAGATCGCGCCACTGCACTCCAGCCTGGGTGACACAGCGAGACTCCGTCTCAAAAAAAAAAAAAAAAAAAAAAATTTCAAATCTCAGAGAACTGTGGCTTAGTCTTCCATATATACCTGGCACAGAGTATAAACTCTACACATGTTCACTGTGTGTGTACTGAATGGGTAATAAGAGTGAAACCAATGCAACCTTTCCAAAGGTTGTTTTTATCTTGTATATCAAGCTCTTAAAATTGTTCATGTTCTTTAACTCAGTCATTCAACAATTCGGAATTTGTCCTTAAAATTTTTTGCTTCTCAGGTGAACAACAATGGTTATCTCAAGGTTAGTGTACTCGTCCATTTTCATACTGCTATAAAGAACTGTCTGAGACTGGGTAATTTATAATGGAAAGAGGTCTAATTAACTCACAGTTCAGCATGGCTGGGTAGGCCTCAGGAAACTTACAATCACGGTGGAAGGCAAAGGGGAAAGCAAGGAACCTTCTTTACAAGGCAGCAGGAGGGAAAAGTGTTGAGTGAAGGGAGAAGAGCCCCTTATAAAACCATCAGATTTCATGAGCACTCGATATCACAGAACAGAATAAGTGAAATCACCCCCCAACCCCCCTACTCCCCGCCCCCAGCCATGATTCAATTACCTCTACTTGGTCCCTCTCTTGACATATGGAGATTATGGAGATTACAATTCAAAATGAGATTTTAGGTGGGGCACAGCCAAACCATATCAGTTAGTTTTAACAATAAAAAATGGGAAATAGGGCCAGGTGTGATGGCTCACGCCTGTAATCCCAACATTTTGGGAGGCTAAGGCAGGCAAATTGCTTGAGCCCAGGAGTTTGAGACCAACCTGGGCAACATGGCAAAACCCCATCTCTATTTAAAAAAAAAAAAAATGAAAAGAAAATGAGCCAAGCATGGTGGTGTACTCCTATAGTCCCAGCAACACGGGAGGCTGAGGTAGGAGGATCACCTGAGCCTGGGGAGATCGAGGCTGCAGTGAGCCATGACTGTGCCACTGCACTCCAGCCTGGGTGATGGAGTGAGACCCTGTTTCAAAAAAAAAAAAAAAAAAAAAAAAAAAGGAAAACTAGGCAATAATGCAAATGTCTGACATTCAGTAATAGATCAAATTTTTTTCCTATTTGTATAGCCTACTTTTAAAATTGTGGTAAAATACACATAAGATAAAATTTACTATTTTAACCGTTCTGAAGTGCACAGTTCTGTGACATTTAGTACATTCACAATGATGTGCAATCACCACCACTATCTAGTTCCAGACTTTTTCATCACCCCAAAAGGAAAGTTCCCACCTACTGAGCAGTTTACTCTCCTTAGTCCCTGGGAACCACTAATCTGCTTATGGTCTCTGTGGATTTTCCCTATTCTGGATATTTCATATAAATGGAATCATACATTATGTGGCCATTTGTGTCTGGCTTTCACTTAACATAATGTTTTCAAGGTTCATCTATGGTGTAGCATGTCACAGTACTTCATTTCTTTTTATAGCTGAATAATATCCCTCGTATTAATATACCATATTTTATTTATCCATTCATCAGTCGATGGACATTTGGCTTGTTTCCAACTTTTGGCTACTGTGAATAGTGCTGTTATAAACATTTGTGTACAAGTTTTTGTTCAAATATCTGTTTTCAATTCTTTTGAGCACATACCCAGGAGTGGAATTGCTGCATCATGCAGTAATTCAATGTTTAACTTATTGAGGAACTGCCAAACAATTTTCCATGGTGACTGCACCATTTTACATCCCGTCAGCAATGCACAAGGGTTCCATAGATTAACATGTTATTCCGCAGTTTTGCTGTGCCAGACTATCCCGTAACTAATCAAACAAAGTCAGCAGAGGAAATCAATCAGTTTATAATACAAATACTGTAAATCAATATTAATCTTCTTTGATTAATATCAAGAAATGGTTTATTTTTTCAACCATTTAAAACTAAAACAGGTGGGTGCAGTAGCTCATTCCTGTCATCCCAACTCTTTCGGAGGCCAAGGCAGGAAGATTGCTTTAGGCCAGGAATTCAAGACCGGCCTCGGCAACATGGTGACACCCCATCTCTAAAAAAAAAAAAAAAAAAAAAAAAAAAAAATTCTGAGACAGGTCTTGCTCTGTCACCCAGGCTAGAGTGCAGTGGCATGATCTTGGCTCACTGCAACCTCTACCTCCTGGGTTCAAGCTATTCTTCTTCCTCAGCCTCCCGAGTAGCTAGGACTATAGGCGCCTGCCACCACACCTGGCTAATTTTTGTATTTTTAGTAGAGATGGGGTTTCACCATGTTGTCCAGGCTGGGCTATAACTCCTGGCCTCAAGCAATCCACTGCCTTGGCCTCCCAAAGTGCTGGGATTACAGGTGTGAGCCACTGCACCTGGCCAATTTTTTTTTTTTTTTTTTTTAAGCAGGCATGGTGGTGGTTCAAGGCTGTAATTCCAGCTACTCAGGAGACTAAGGGGGGAGGATCACTTAAGCCCTAGATTTCAAGCCTCCCACAAGCAGCCTACTTCTGCATCATATGATCATACCGCTATACTCCAGCCTAGGCGAAAGAGCGAGACCTTGTGTCTTAAAAAAAAATATAATAAAATAAAATAAATCAATAAAAATGCAAAATCCATTCTTAGTACGTGGACAATACAAAAACAGGCTGCAAGCC
The DNA here is from genome assembly GCF_024542745.1 of Macaca thibetana thibetana. Taxonomy (NCBI): domain Eukaryota; kingdom Metazoa; phylum Chordata; class Mammalia; order Primates; family Cercopithecidae; genus Macaca; species Macaca thibetana. Next base: position 22,907,955 of record NC_065578.1, on the reverse strand, counting down.
AGATTTGGCCTGAGGGTTATAGTTTTCTGACCCCTGGCATAGACTGCCATTTACCAAGACTGATCTAGCTGCTGCTTACCTACCAGCTACAAAAATCAATGCCGTGGCCCGACACGGTGGTTCATGCCTCTAATCCCAGCACTTTGGGAGGCTAAGGCAGACAGATCACCTGAGGTCAGGAGTTCAAGACCAGCCTGGTCAACATGGTGAAACTCTGTCTCTACTAAAAATTAGCCAGGCGTGGTTGTGGGCGCCCATAATCCCAGCTACTTGGGAGGCTGAGGCAGGACAATCGCTTAAACCTGGGAGACGGAGGTTGCTGTGAGCCAAGATCATGCCATTGCACTCTAGCCTGGGCAACAAGAGTGAAACTGTCTCAAACACAAAACAAAAAAACAGTGCTGAGCCTCTGATACTATTCCTCACAACTGGTCTCAACTGACCCTCCTCAACAGGGAAAGATAGAGTTATTGTTCTAGAATGGGAGTTGGGGCAGGGCGTGGTGGCACACACCTCTAATCCCAGCTACTCATGAGGCTAAGGCAGGAGAATCACTTGAACCCAGGAGGAGGAGGTTGCAGTGAGCCAAGATCACACCACTGCACTCCAGCCTGGGTGACACAGTAAGACTATGTAAATAAATAAATAAATAAATAAAAGAATGGGGGTCGGGATGAATATACGTGGAACCCAGGTGATCTATGTGAGTGCCTTGTGATTTTCTTTGCCAATTGTAAAGTGAATGGACAAGTGCTGCCACCCAGCCTGAGAAGGGAATAGGGGGACACGACTTTTCTCTACCCTCTTAGGGTCTCCAACTGGGTCTGCAAATTAAATTGACATAATGCAAATTAACAGGAGGAAAGCATACAGATGTTTACATCTACATAGGAGCCCCCATTAGAAAATAAAGACCCTGTGTAGGAAAAACTCTGTGGCTTTTGTTTTTTGTTTTTTGAGATGGAGCTTTGCTCTTGTAGCCCAGGCTGGAGTGCGGTGGCTCAATCTCGGCTCACCACAACCTCCGCCTCCCAGATTCAAGCGATTCTCCTGCCTTAGCCTCTCAAGTAGCTGGGATTACAGGCATGCGCCACCACATCCGGCTAGTTTTGTATTTTTAGTATAGATGGGGTTTCACCATGTTGGCCAGGGTGGTCTCGAACTCCTGAACTCAGGTAATCCACCCACCTCGGCCTCCCAAAGTGGTGGGATTACAGGTGTGAGCCACCACGCCCAGCCAGAACTCTGTTTTTCCCCTACTCTCATACCACAACAACCACGTCAACACAAAAAATTTCTGTGACCAAATGAGTGGGTTTTTTCCCACACACACCAAGCAGCAGACACCAGCTGGGTGTTCTCCAATTCAGTTCTAGCACTATATACCCTAAGACAGTGCCAGATCCCACAGGTTGAGGGCTCAGTCCCCAAGACTACCCCTGCCCCACCCCCACAACACATAAAAACCAGTCATAAGTCCAGGCCTCTGGAACTTCTGACCAACCGGCTTCAAGCTGAGATTCCCATGACCCCCTCTTTGAGTTCAATTAATTTGCTGGAGCGACTCACAGAACTCAGAGAAACACTTACATTTACTGGTTTATTATATAGGATATTGCCAGGGATACAGATGAAGGAACATGTAGGACAAGGTATGGGGGAAGGGGCTCAGAGCTTCCATGGCCTCCCTGGCTGTGCCACCCTTCAGGAGGCTCCACTTTTTCAAGTATCCAGAAGCTCCTGAACCCTGTCTTCATGGGTTTTCACGGAGGCTTCATGACATCAGCATTCCTTACCTCAGGGTATAGGATGGGACCCTCTTATGGGAGGGTCTTAAGACCCACAGTCAGTTGGGCCAGGCACAAGCACTTTGGGAAGGCGAGGCAGGTGGGTCATCTGAGGTCAGGAGTTCGAGACCAGCCTGGCCAACATGGCGAAACCCCGTCTCTACTACAAATACAAAAATTAGCCAGGCATGGTGGCAGGCACCTGTAATCCCAGCTACTGGGGAGGCCAAGGCAGGAGAATTGCTTGAACTCAGGAGGCAGAGGTTGCAGTGAGCTGAGATTGCACCTTTGTGCAAGAGTGAGACTCAGTTTCAGAAAAAAAAAAAAAAAAAAAGGCCAGGTGTGGTGGCTCACGCCTGTAATCCTAGCACATTGGGAGGCCGAGGTGGGCAGATCACCTGAGGTCAGGAGTTTGAGATCAGCCTGGCCAACATGGAGAAACCTGTCTCAACTAAAAATACAAAATTAGTCGGGTGTGGTAGCCTATAATCCCAGCTACTTGGAAGGCTGAGGCAGGAGAATCGCTAGAACCCAGGAGGTGGAGGTTACAGTAAGCTGAGATTGTGCCATTGCACTCCAGCCTGGGCAAAAAGAGCGAGACTCCATCTCATTAAAAAAAAGAAGAAGAAAGAGAGAGAGAGAGAAAGAGAGAGAGAAAGAGAGAAAGAAAGAAAGAGAGAGAGAAAAGAAAGAAAGAAAGAAAAAGAAAGAAAGAAAGAGAGAAAGAAAGAAGGAAGGAAGGAAGGAAAGAAAGAGAGAGAGAGAGAGAAAGAAAAAGAAAGAAAGAAAGAAAGAAAGAAAGAAAGAAAGAAAGAAAGAAAAAGAAAGAAAGAAAGAAAGAAAGAGGCCGGGCGCGGTGGCTCAAGCCTGTAATCCCAGCACTTTGGGAGGCCGAGACGGGCGGATCATGAGGTCAGGAGATCGAGACCATCCTGGCTAACACGGTGAAACCCCGTCTCTACTAAAAAATACAAAAAACTAGCCGGGCGAAGTGGCGGGCGCCTGTAGTCCCAGCTACTTGGGAGGCTGAGGCAGGAGAATGGCGTGTACCCGGGAGGCGGAGCTTGCAGTGAGCTGAGATCCGGCCACTGCACTCCAGCCTGGGTGACAGAGCATGACTCCGTCTCAAAAAAAAAAAAAAAAAAAAAAAAAAAAAAAGAAAGAAAAGAAAAAGAAAGGCACCACAATCAGAAAGGGTTGGGGTTCATTCTTCACAGAACTAGAAAAAACAATTCTAAAATTCATATGGAACCAAAAAAGAGCCCATATAGCCAAAACGAAACTAAGCAAAAAGAACAAATCTGGAGGCATCACTGTACCTGATTTCAAACTATACTTCAAGGCCATACTCACCAAAACTGCATGGTAATGGTATATAAATAGGCACATAGACCAATGGAACAGAATAGAGAACACAGAAATAAATCCAAATACTTACAGCCAACTGATCTTCAACAAAGCAAACAAAATCATAAAGTGGGGAAAGGACACCCTTTTCAATAATGGTGCTGGGATGATTGGCTATCCACATGTAGGAGAATGAGACTGGATCCTCATATCTCACCTTATATAAAAATCAACTCAAGATGGATTAAGGACTTAAATCTAAGACTTGAAACTATAAAAATTCTAGAAGATAACATTGGAAAAGCCCTTCTAGACACTGGCTTAGGCAAGAATTTCATGACCAAGAACCCAAAAGCAAATGCAATAAAAACAAAGATTAACAGCTGAGACTTAATTAAACTAAAGAGTTTGCACATAGCAAAAGGAACAGTCAGCAGAGTAAACAGACAACACACAGAATGGGAGAAAATCTTCACTATCTATATATCTGACAAAGGACTAATATCCAGAATCTACAACAAACTCAAACAAATCAGCAAGGAAAAAACAATCCCATCAAAAAGTGGGCTGAGGGCCAGGCGGGGTGGCTCACATCTGTAATCCCAACACTTTGGGAGGCCAAGGCAGGTGGATCACCTGAGGTCAGGAGTTTGAGACCAGCATGACCAACATGGCAAAACTCCATCTCTACTAAAAATACAAAAAATTAACCGGGCGTGGTGGCACACACCAGTAATCCCAGCTACTCGGGAGGCTAAGGCAGGAGAATCACTTGAACTTGGGAGGCAGAAGTTGCAGTGAGCCGAGACCACACCACTGCACTCCAGCCTAGGCAGCAGAGTGAGACTCTGTCTCAAAAAACAAAAAACAGTGGGCTAAGGACACAAATAGACAATTCTTAAAAGAATATATACAAATGGTCAATAAACATTATGAAAAAATGTTCAACATCACTAATGATCAGGGAAATGCAAATCAAAACCACAATTTGATACAACCTTACTCCTGCAAGAATTGCCGTAATAAAACAATCAAAAAAAAACGGTAGATGTTGGTGTGGATGCTGTGATCAGGGAACACTTCTACACTGCTGGTGGGAATGTAAACTAGTACAGTCACTATGGAAAACAGTGTGGAGATCCCTTAAAGAACTAAAAGTAGAACTACCATTTGACCCAGCAATCCCACTACTGGGCATTTACCCAGAGGAAAAGAAGTCATTATACAAAAAAGATACTTGCACACGTATGATTATAGCAGCACAATTTGCAATTGCAAAATCATGGAACCAACCCAAATGTCCATCAATCAACAAGTGGATAAAGAAACTGTGAGAGAGATATATGTATATATCTTACATATATCATATATAAAAATCAATATATATAAATATATCAACCTATATATCAATCAATCATATATATATATATGATTGAATACTACTCAGCCATAAAGAGGAATGAATTATGAGCATTCACAATGACCTGGATGAGATTGGAGACTATTATTCTAAATAAAGTAACTCAGGAATGGAAAACCAAACATCGTATGTTCTCATTGATATGTGGGAGCTAAGCTGTGAGGACGGGAAGGCATTAAAAATGATACAATGGACTTTGGGGACTTGGGGGAAAGGGTGGGAGAGAGGTGAGGGGTAAAAGACAACAAATAGGGTATAGTGTAAACTGTTCAGGTGATTGGTGCACCCAAATCTCACAAATCACCACTAAAGAACTTACTCATCTGCTGAATACAGTGGCTCAAACCTGTAATCCCAGCACTTTGGGAGGCCAAAGTAAGCAGAACACTTGAGGTTGGGAGTTCAAGACCAGCCTGGCCAATGTAGTGAAACCCCGTATCTACTAAAAATACAAAAACTAGCCGGGCGTGGTGGTGCACGCCTGTAATCCCAGCTACTAGGGGGGGCTAAGGTGGGAGAATCGCTTGAACCTAGGAGGTGGAGGTTGCAATGAGCCAAGATCTCACCACTGCACTCCAGCCTGGGCCACAAAGCAAGACTCTGTCTCAAAAACAAAAACAAAAACAAAAACAAAAACAAAAAACAAAACAAAAAAAGTATGTAACCAAACACCACCTGTACCCCAATAACCTATGGGAAAAAAATTTTTTTAAAGGGCTGGGGAACATGAGAGTCCTGCCATTGCACAGGTGAAAGGAGGGCAGGAGGGCAGAGGAACTGCTCCTGTGGCCTAACACACCCAACATTAGAACAAAAGACTGTAACAAAGGCGATGAGAGTTATAAGCCAGGAACCATGGTTGAAAACCAATAAATAGGATAGGCATGTTGGCTCACACCTATAATCCCTGCTCTTTGGGAGGCCAAGGCAGAAGGATCACTTGGGCCCAGGAGTTCAAGACCAACCTGAGCAACATAGTGAGACCTTGTCTCTACTAAAAACAAATAAATTGTCCAGGTATGGTGGCACATACATGTAGTCCCAGCTACTTGGGAGGCTGAGGTGGGAGGATCACCTCAAACTGGGGAAGTCAAGTGAGCCATCTTCGTGCCAATGCGCTCCAGCCTGGACAACAGAGCAAGACACTATCTCAAAAAAAAGTAAAAAAAAAAAAAAGATGTATATATATACATATATATATGTGTATATATATGTGTGTGTGTGTATATATAGTATACTACAGACCCAAAGAAGTGGAAAAATCTAAGTGCCTGTATTCTATGTTGAACAGAAAGGGGCAACTGCACAAAAGTAACTAAAATATGTGGGAAAAATAATGAGTATTTTAATAAGGTCTGTTTGTACAGATTTTTCTCAGCCTTGACTCCCTATCTCTGTTGACAAGAATGTTTCTTCCTCCTGGTTTAGGGAGGACATCTTTCACATGGGAGTTTTATCTCCTGCTTTCAGGAAGAAGGAAGAGACGTCAGAGTGCCCTTCTTATATCTGCTGTTTTTCAAGTGCCTTCAGTTCAAAATAATCCTATGCCAAAGTGGCATATTTTCGAGTGGCATATTCTGCCACCCTCCAAGGGTATGGTAACCACGTAAACCATCAAGATATCCCCCTCTCCTTTGACAGGGTCACATCTGGTCTGAAGACCCTGTTCAGGTCTGCCTCCTCCTGTTCTGTGTCTCCTTTATATTTCACAGACATTAACCTCAATAAATTGATTGCATTTCTTGCTCTATCTTGGCATCTGCTTCCTAGACGACTCACCATAGGACCTAGTAAATTCACTTCTAGACACTTACCCATGAGAAATGAGAGCACACGTCTACAAAAAGACTGCTGCACAGATGTTCATAGAAGCTTCATTTTTTTCTTTCTTTTTTCTTTTTTAATTTTTTTTTTTAATTTTTTAATTTTTTTTTTTTTGAGAAGGAGTCTTGCTCTGTCGCTCAGGCTGGAGTGCAGTGGCGCCATCTCCACTCACTGCAAGCTCCGCTTCCTGGGTTCACACCATTCTCCTGCCTCAGCCTCCCGTGTAGCTGGGACGACAGGCGCCCGCCACCGTGCCCGGCTAATTTTTTTAAATGTATTTTTAGTAGAGACGACGTTTTACCATGTTAGCCAGGATGGTCTTGATCTCCTGACCTCGTGATCCGCCCGTCTCGGCCTCCCAACGTGCTGGGATTACAGGCGTGAGCCACCGCGCCCAGCTCTTTTATTTAAAAAAAAAAAAAAAAAAAAGTCTCTGTCACCCAGACTCTGCAGTGACTCAATTTCAGTTCACTGCAACCTCTGTCTCCCGGGTTTGTGCGATTCACACGCCTCAGCCACCTGAGTAGCTGGGATTACAGGCACCGCCACCACACCAGGCTAATTTTTGTATTTTTAGTAGAGACAGGGTTTCAACATGTTGTCCAGGCTGGTCCCGAACTCTTGGCCTCAAGTGATCTATCCACCTTTGCCTCTCAAAGTGCTGGGATTACAGCGTGACCCGTCCCCACTCCCCCAACACCTGGCCTAGAAGCTTCATTCCTAATGGCCCCAAACCGGAAACAACTCCGAATGTCCAGCAACAGGTGAGTGGATAAACAAATTATAGAATAGCCACATGTATTTGTCAAGGTTCCTCAGGGAAACAGAACCAACACTATGTGTATAGCTATCCAGAGACTAGAGATAGTGATAGAGGTAAAAAGATTTATGATGAGAAATTGGCTCATGGGATTATGGAGGCTGAGAAGTCCCAAGATCTGCAGTCACCAAGCTGGAGACCCAGGAGAACTGATGGGGTCATTCCAATCTGAGGGCAATGTCCCAGCTCAAGGAGTCAGGGAGGTAAAGTTCCCTCTTACCCAGCCTTTTGGTTCTGTTCAGGTCTTCAATGGATTGGATGAAGTCTACCCCTGTTAGGGAGAGCAATCTGCTTTACTAGGTCTACTGATTCAAATGTTAATCTCATCTAAAAATATCCCCATAGATACACCCAGAATAATGTTTAACCAAATGTCTGGGTACCTCATTGCTCAGTCAAGCTGACACATACAATTAACCATCACACCATATGATAGGATACTACCTGGTCACAAAAAGGAATGAAGTACAGATATATACAAAACAGGCTGGGTGCGGTGGCTCACACCTATAATCCCAGCACTGTGGGAGGCCGAGGTGAGCCAAGATGGCACCACTGCACTCCAGCCTGGATGACAGAATGAGACTCCACCTTAAACAACAACAACAAAAAATGGATGAATCTTACATACTCAGCAAAAGAAACCAGACACACACAAAAGTACACATACTGTATGACTGTAAAATAAAGCAGATTAGTGGTTGCCTAGGGCATTAGTTAGAAGAGAAATCAAGTGGGACAGAGGACAAGGGAACCTTTTGGGGTGATGGAAATGTCCCATAGTTTTACTGTGATGGCTGTCACACAGGTGTACAAATCTGCCAAAACTCATTGGAAAGGTACACTTAGAGTAGGCACATGTTATCATATCTAAACTACAGCTCAATAAATGGGCCAGGTACAGTGGCTCACACCTGTAATCCCAGCACTTTGGGAGGCCAAGGCAGGAGGATCATCTGAGGTCAGGAGTTCAAGACCAGCCTGGCCAACGTGGGGAAACCCTGTCTCTGCTAAAAATACAAAAAAATTAGCCAGGCGTGGTGGGGCACACCTGTAATCCCAGCTACTCGGGAGGCTGAGGCAGGAGGATTGCTTGAAGCTGGGAAGTAGAGGTTGCAGTGAGCTGAAATCATGCCACTACACTCCAGCCTGGGCAACAGAGCGAGACTCCATCAAAAAAAAAAAAAAAAAAAAAAAAAAAAAAAAAACCGGCCGGGCGCGGTGGCTCAAGCCTGTAATCCCAGCACTTTGGGAGGCCGAGACGGGCGGATCACGAGGTCAGGAGATCGAGACCATCCTGGTTAACACGGTGAAACCCCGTCTCTACTAAAAAATACAAAAAAAAAAAAAAACTAGCCGGGCGAGGTGGCGGGCGCCTGTAGTCCCAGCTACTCGGGAGGCTGAGGCAGGAGAATGGCGTAAACCCAGGAGGTGGAGCTTGCAGTGAGCTGAGATCCCGCCACTGCACCCCAGCCTGGGCGACAGAGCAAGACTCTGTCTCAAAAAAAAAACAAACAAAAAAAAAACACGCATTATAGCTCAATAAACGTAATTTAATAATATTATCTAATTTTAACTAAACTCATCTTCACCAAATGGATAAAAGTGGTTTTACAGGTTTCCTTCAAGCAACTGTAGTTTGAAGATAACATGTAGGCACAGCAGCCAGCTGGCAGTTTTCTAGAACAAACTCTCCCACTCACTTGCAGTGTGGGCTGGGGTGCATCCCTCCCTTCCTGCCCATAAAGTGAGGAGGTTTATAAAGATCACTACCAGATCAGTAGTCTTTTATAGGCAGTTCCACCCTCCAGGTATGGTTTTGTTGCTGTTGTTTTGTTTGGAGATTGGGTCTCACTCTTCTGCGCAGATTGGAGTGCAGTGGCACAATCATAGCCCACTGCAGCCTCAACCTCCTGGGCTCAAGCAATCTTCCTTCTCAACTTCCTGAGTAGCTGGAACTGTAGTCATGCGCCATCATGCCCAGCTATTTTTTTTTTTTTTTTTTTTTTTCTGTAGAGAGGGGGCCTCTGCTATGTTAATCGGTTGAACTCCTGGGCTCAAGCGATCCCCCTGCCTCAGCCTCCAAAATGCTGGGATTACAGGATAAGCCACTGTACCTTAACTTGTTTTTTTCTGTGTGTGTGTGTGTGTGTTTTTTTTTTTTTGTCCTCTCCCCAAGGTGGGATAAGACAGATACAATTCTATATATTGGCTTTCTGATAATAATTTGTTTGAAAAAGAAGCTTTGTGGCCTTTTAAAGATGACTGAAATCCATTAACAGGATGACCTCTACTTTTTTTAAAAAAAAAAAAACCAGAGTCTCCCTCTGTCACCCAGGCTGGAATATAGTGGTGCAATCATGGCTTACTGCAGCTTCAACCTCTTGGGCTCAAGTGATCCTCCCACCTCAGCCTCTCTAGTAGGTGGGACTACAGGTGCGTGCCACCACGCCTAACTAATTATGTTTTTAGAGGTAGGGTCTCAGTATGTTGCCCAGGTTGGTTTTGAACTTCTGACCTTAAGCAATCCTCCCACCTCGGCCTGGCTTCAACATTCTCACACAGTCATGCATGGCTTAATGGTGGGGATTTTTTTCCTGAAAAATGCATCATCAGGCAATTTCATCGATGTCCAAACATCAAAGTATACTTACATAAACCTAGATGATATAGGATATTGCTCCTTGGCCACGAACTTGAACAGCATGTTACTGTACTGAATACTATAGTCAACTGTAACACAGTGACCCTGTTGGCCAGGCTGGTCTCAAACTCCTGACCTCAAATGATCCACCTGCCTCGGTCTCTCAAAGTGCTGAGATTACAGGTGTGAGCCACTGCACCTGGCCCAGAGGCTGCTTTACAGTTAACTTTCTAATATATAAATAGAAGGAGTACACTCTAAACTATACTTTTCAGTAGTTATTAAAAACTATTAATAACTAATATTATATGGGTATATATTATAACCCATAAATATATACGCATCCTATGTATCCCCAAAAATTAAAAACAAAAAGTTACACAACATAAAAAGCATAGTACAGTAAATACATTAACCAGTAACATAATCATTTATTATCATTATCAGGTATTAGGCACTATATATAATTGTATATGCTATACTTTTTTTTTTTGAGACAGGATCTCACTCCCACCTTGGCCTCCCAAAGTGCTGGGATTACAAGTGTAGGCCACCACGCCTGGCCTGTTCTATACTTTTATACAACTGACAGCCCAGTAGGTTTGTTTACACCAGCAACACCACATAACAATAATAACATTAACCTATGACATTAAGACAGCTACGACATTGCTATAATTCTATAATCTTTATAGAATTATAAAGATTTATATCATCTTTATAATCAGTTCATTATAATGTCATGGGAGCCCCATTGTATATAGCTGGGTTCCCCAAACCCCAGGCCTGGTATCAGTCTGTGGCCTGTTAGGAACTGGGCCACACTGACAGAGGTGATCAGCAGGTAAGCAAGCGAAGCTTCATCTGTATTTACAGCCACTCCCCATCACTCACATCACCACCTGAGCTTCGCCTCCTGTCAGATCGGTGGCAGCATTAGATTCTCATAGGAACACGAACCCTATTGTGAACTGCGCATGCAAGGGATCTAGGTTGCATGCTCCTTATGAGAATCTAATGCCTGATGATCTGTCACTGTCTCCCATCACCCCCAGATGGGACCGTCTAGTTGCAAGAAAACAAGCTCAGAGCTCCCACTGATTCTACACTACGATGAGCTATATAATTATTTCCTCATATAGTACAACATAATAATAATATAAACAAAGTGTACAATAAATGTAATGTGCTTGAATCATCCTGAAACCATCCCCCATCCTTGGTCCACGGAAAAATTGTCTTCCATGAAACTGGTCCCTGGTACCAAAAAGGTTGGAGACTGCTGGTATACAGGGCCGGTTGCTGACCAAAACCTTGTTATGAAGCCCATGATTGTATTTCTTCACTTCTTTCCCATGCCCTTTGTTACATGATACCAATTGTTACATGTTAGCCTAGATAACCAGGCTACAAAGAACAGTAAGCCTTGACAATTCCATGAAGTCTTAAGGCAAAGGTTCTTACCTTTTCTCAGCCCCTACACGCACTCCTTGGTAAATCAGAGCTCCCTGATCTACTTTTCTAGGGAGATGTCATGTAACATTTAAGAGTCAGGCTCTAGGTCGGGCATGGTGGCTCACACCTGTAATCCTAGCACTTTGGGAGGCCAAGGTGGGCAGATCACTAGACGTCAGGAGTTCGAGACCAGCCTGGTCAACATGGTGAAACCTCGTCTCTATTTAAAATACAAAAATTAGCTAGGCGTGGTGGCCGGTGCTTGTAATCCCAACTACTCAGGAGGCTGAGGCAGGAGAATCCAAGAGGCAGAGTTTGTAGGAAACTGAGATCACACCATTGCACTTGAGTCTGGGTGACAAGAGCAAAACTTCTCAAAATAATAATAATAATCGAAGTTTTAATAGTAATTAGTTCTGAGTGATAGGATAACAGGTGATTTTTGTTTCCTTTAAATTTTTCATCTCCAAAGTTTTAACATGTACAACTAGGACAAATGTTATTTTAAGACATTAAGCCAGAAGTAGTGCCTCACACCTGTAATCCCAACACTTTGGGAGGCCCCGGTGGGAGGACCAGGAGTTCAAGATCGGCCTGGGTAATGTAGTGAGACTCCATCTCTACAAAATATTAGAAAAAAAAATTAGTGGGGCGTGGTGGCTTGTGCTTCAGTCTCAGCTAATTGGGAGGCTGAGGTGGGATGATCTCTTGAGCCTCGGAGGTCAAGGCTGCAATAAGTCATGACTGTGCCACTGCATTCCAGCCTGGGCAACAGAGTGAGACCCTATCTCAAAAAAATAAAAATTAAAAAAATAATGTAGTGAATAAATATGTCCATTAGCCATGAATTCTCCCACAGAGCAAAATTAGTCAGAGCAGGGGTTAAAAGGACAGCCTGCACATAGATATTAATAAATTGATAAATGTGTACATATGTATGTGCCCAAAAGTTTCCAACTCACAAGTAAGGAATGTTTAAACGACAACACTGAGTTCTTGCAGTCTGAAAAACTTGGCTTGCTGCCTACTCACTAGAGTGAGGCAGATTATAGGAAACACCAGGCATGTCTTATTAAACAAATTAGATGAACATGCTTCTAATTGATTGTTTGCTCATGGAGACAGAGACACACCACCAAGCACTGTCTGTGGCAGTTGTCTGAATTAAGCAATTGTACCAATAAAATTCATGTCCTATTGACTCAAGGCTTTGGTTCTGCCTATGGAGTCAGGCTCATAACGCCACTGAGTTAACACACAGAATTTGTCCCTGTGAGTCTCCTTCCAGCAAGCAGAATGGCTCAATGAGTGTGCCATTGCCCACAAATCAAGGAAGAACTATTTCAGTATCAAGGAAATTCGGTTATAGTCTTTCCATTTGGGTCTTATTTGTGCAGTTCTGAGAACAGCACTAAGGAAAGCGGTTTTCTAACATACATCTCAATAAAACATAATGTCTTCAAGAAGAGGTGCAGTGCCCAACAGATCATTTTCAGAAATTAACATGTGGAAGCCAAGTGCAGTGGTTCACACCTGTAATCCCAGCACTTTGGGAGGGTGAGGCAGGATGATTGCTTGAGCCCAGAAGTTCCAGACCAGCCTGAGCAATACAGTAAAACTCATCTCTACAAAAACCTTAAAGAATTAGCCAGGTGTGGTGGCACGAACCTGTAGTCCCGGCTACTAGGGAGGCTGAGGTGGGAGGATCATTTGAGCCCGGGAGGTGGAGGTTGCAGTGAGCTGTGATCGCACCACTACGCTCCAGCCTGGGAGACAGAGAAAGACTCTGTATAAAAAAAAAAAAAAAAAAAAAAAAGAGCAAGGAAAACAAGAAAAGAAGAAAGAGGCTGGGCGCGGTGGCTCACGCTTGTAATCCCAGTACTTTGGGAGTCTGAGATAGGTGGATCATGAGGTCAGGAGTTTGAGACCAGCCTGGCCAACATGGCGAAACCCCATCTCTACTAAAAATACAAAAACTTAGCCGGGCGAGGTGGCAGGCATCTGTAATCCCAGCTACTTGGGAGGCTGAGGCAGGAGAATTGCTTGAACCCAGGAGGCAGAGGTTGCAGTGAGCCGAGATCCCACCACTGCACTCTAGCCTAGGCGACAGAGCAAGACTCCGTCTCAAAAAAAAAAAAAAAAAAAAAAAAGAAAGAAGGAAAATAAAGAGAGAGAGAGAGAGAATTTAACATTTGGGTCTTCAAAAAAATTACCAGCCCTGGTATTATACTCAGAATTAAATACAGTGCTCTTAGCATAGTGGGCAGCACTTCTGGGATGAGATGTTGTGCTTCCAAACTTCCTTGGTGTATCTTCCCTTGTCCCTGTGCCCCAAACCCCAGCAGATTTGTAGTTTGGTAAATTACCCAGGTCAAGCCCTATCTCTGGCAGAAAGGAGTTCACTCTCTCTCTACTTTTCCCAGCATCATCTTTTTCTAGGTTCTGGGATCCTACAGCAGAAAACATCAAAGGGCACTTTGTGGGCTGGGCACAGTGACTCACACCTATAATCCCAGCACTTTGGGAGGCCGAGGTGGGTGAATTATTTGAGGTCAGGAATTCGAGACCAGTTTAGCCAACATGGTGAAACCCCACCTCTACTAAAAATACAAAAATTAGCTGGGCATGGTGGCACATGCCTGTAATCCCAGCTACTTGGGAGACTGAGGCAGGAGAATCACTTGAACCCGGGAGGCAGAGGTTGCAGTGAGCTGAGACTGCACCACTGCATTCAAGCCTGGACGACAGAGTGAGACTCCACCTCAAAAAAAAAAAAAAAAGGGACACTTGGGGGAAAGCAATTCTGGTGAGTAAATATTTGTCTCTCAGTTGCCTGTGCTATTTCTGAAGGCATTATAAATAATAATAATTGCTAGCATTCAGGGCCAGCTTCTTGAGTGTGCTATTTGTGCACTGGAATGGGCCCCACACTCGGAAGGACCCTGCACTTGGCTTAGTACTCTGCGATTGTCATTTTGAATTTCTTAATAAATACTGAATGAAGGGCCTTGCATTTTCATGTTGTACTGGGCCCCTGTGATCTTGTTAACATTTTAGGGCACTTTCTTTTTTTTTTTTTTTTTTTTTTTTTTTTTGAGATGGAGTCTTTGCTCTGTCACCCAGGCTGGAGTGCAGTGGCACGAACTCGGCTCACTACAAGCTCCGCCTCCTGGGTTTACACCATTCTCCTGCCTCGGCCTCCCGAGTAACTGGGACTACAGGCGCCCGCCACCTCGCCCGGCTAGTTTTTTGTACTTTTAGTAGAGACGGGGTTTCATCGCGTTAGCCAGGATGGTCTCGATCTCCTGACCTCGTGATCCGCCCGTCTCGGCCTCCCAAAGTGCTGGGATTACAGGCGTGAGCCACCCCGCCCGGCCCATTTTAGGGCACTTTCTATGCATCAGACTCCCTTCTAAACCTTTACCCTGTTAAACACGAGTGGCTGGAGTAGCACCAGACTGTGTAAATTTCCTCTATTACTGAAGGTAATTTGCAGGAATCTGTTTTCTTGCCACTGAAAGTACTTAACTGAGAGGGGCAGGGGAGACACTTGCTCAGCAAGGCCTTCCTAGGAAACCCTGTTTTAAAAATTAAAAACAACGCCAGGGGCACAGTGGCTCACACCTGTAATTCCAGCACTTTGGAAGGCCGAGGCAGGCGGATCACTTGAGGTCAGGAGTTTGAGACCAGCCTGGCCAACATGGTGAAAATCCGTCTCTACTGAAAATAGAAAAATTAGCCGGGCATGGTGGTGGGCACCTGTAGTCCCCACTACTCGGGAGTCTGATGTAGTTGAATTTCTTGAACCTAGGAGGCAGAGGCTGCAGTAAGCCAAGATCCAGCCACTACATTCCCGCCTGGGCAACACAGCAAGACTACGTCTCAAAAAATAAAATAAAATAAAAATAAATAAAAATCAAAAACAAGAAAAAAATTTATCATATTACTGTTTCTTTCATATGACAAACCTGCATTTACTTTGCTTATTTTCTCACTGCCCCCTCTAGAAATATAAGTTCTATGATTTTCATTACTGAATTTCAAGCTTCTCGCACAATGTCTGACACATAACGGAATCAAACTTTTTTTTGTTTTGTTTTGTTTTGTTTTTCACATCAGCCTCCCAAAATGCTGGGATTACAGGTGTAAGCCACCTTTCCCGGCCCAACATTTAATAAATTAAGCATGCAAATCTTCATGGGAAACAAAAATTTAGAATAGCTCTGCTACAGACTGCTGCAAACCATCATCACCTGTATCAGATCACTTAATTTGGATGCTGATTAATACAAAAATAATGCTTTTATGACTTTTTATTAAATAAAACCTCATTTAATTTAACAGTACTCGAATCCCTGCTACCTACTTGGCACTGTGCCACACGCTGGAGGCATTCCAACCCGAGGTCTCTCATCTCCAGAAGTTGACTCTTATCGAGCAGGAAATGGCTCTCAAAACGGCCTCCAAAGTCAAAACTATACTAAAGATTATTTGCTATTTTCATGCTCATTCTCTTACAAACGTGGAGTTTTGCAGAGGGTACATGATGTGATGTGTGATAAAGGGTAGTGGAGTGAGTCAAAGTTTTCTTTTTTTTTTTTTTTTTTGAGACAGAGTCTCGCCCTGTCGCCCAGGCTGGAATGCAGTGGTGCAACCTCGGCTCACTGCAACCTCCGCCTCCCGGGTTCAAGCAATTCTCCTGCCCCAGCCTCCCAAGTAGCTGGAATGACAGGCACGCGCCACTACGCCCAGCTAATTTTTGTATTTTTAGTAGAGAGGAGATTTCACTGTGTTGGTCAGGCTGGTCTCGAACTCTTGACCTCGTGATCCGCCCGCCTAGGCCTCCCAAAGTACTGGGATTACAGGCATGAGCCACCGAGCCCAGCCAAAGTTTCCTCTATTTTAAGTTCTCATTAACTATTTATCAATAGGTATAACCCACACTTTAAAAAAAAAAAAAAAAAAAACTCTTTGGAATCTTCCATAATCCACAATAACATAAAGGCGTTCTGAGACCAAAAAGTTTGAGAACCACTGCAGTACAGCTCCGATGCATACCCGGGAAGCCGTCAGCAACAAACAATACATTACAAATGACCACAGTAATGAACCTACAGTGTGAGGTTTGGTCCCACCCAGGCTGGGAGCCAAATACGTGACTAACTGGAGATGGCCAGGGTGTGGGTGAGGGGCAAAGGCGGGCTGTAAGCACTGGAGAGGCAGGCCCAGCTCTGCGCAAGGGCACACACCTCCTTCCTTTACACACTCAATACAAGAAGCTTTAAATCCTTATTTTGCTGGTCAGGGCATAACCTGGACCAAACGGGAAATTCAAGGCAAAATAAAAGCAGGGCATTTACTTGGACCAAATGAGAAATTTAAGGCAGCCTCTCTGAATTAAATAGTTTAAAAATCTGTCCATTTAGTAATAACTGCAAAGTTTGGCCTAGAGACTAAAACATCTGCTTCCTGATTTGGGGGTGGGGATCAAGGGGAGTGCAAGGTAGAAAAGGGCGGGAAAATGAAGACCTAAAGAAAGAACAGGCGGGCGAGAAGGTAACAGGCACCGCAAGAGGCCAGTGAATGAGACCGAGGCGAAGGCGCGTGCGCCAGCCCTCCGCATGCGCAGTCGCAAGCCTGGTGATCTCGCGGGAAAGAACCGTTGCGGGCCCGACTTTGCGCGGAGGTAGGAGGGGGGAGTGGAGGCGGGAGTGAAGTCTCGCGAGAAGAGTCGGTTACCGTAGCAGAGCCCTCTAGCTGTGTGTGTCTGAGGCTCGGCCGCCGGAGCCGAGGACGGTTTGCTGAGCCCGTTAGTGCGCCCGGCCGAGACAAGCCGCCGCCATGTCCCGCTACCTGCGTCCCCCCAACACGTCTCTGTTCGTCAGGAACGTGGCCGACGACACCAGGTAGGTACAAGGCAGGTACCCCGGGCCTAGGCGGGGAGGCCGCAGGCGCCCGGAGAGGACCCTGGTGGTGGTGGCGGCACTGGGCCGGGGGAGGGGACTGAGTGAAGATGGCGGGTCCCGCGCCCGCTTTGGCGCCGAACTAGGCCGCGCTGCCGGCCTCAGCCGCCGCGTGGGAGCGAGGGCGGCGCCTCTGCCCTCGCCGAGCCGCGTGGCGGTTTTTTCGGTCCCCTCCCCCTCCGCAGTTTGCAGCCCCTTTCTCCTGGCTTCCTCCTCGAGCGCGCAGCCCCCTGCCGCGGCCTTTCCGCGACCCGACGGCAGCCCCCCCATTGATTTGAAGTTCATTCTTCGAGGTTCACGCCCCCTTGGCCCAGAGATTTTTTTTTTGAGTGAGGTGAAATAACGGGATCGAGGAGAGGAATCTTGCTACTATTTATCTTTATTGTTGTTGCCGTTATTAATATTTGGGGGTTTTAATCAGTTGGAGGTGTTTGGAGAAAGGGAGCGTTGAGATTTGGGGAGTTAGATTTTTCCAGTTAAATGTTGCGAGTAGTTTTTCTTATTTCCTGGAAATTCTGGTCATCCTTTGAAAAGGGAGGTTTGGGAAGCCTCAATCATTAGGACGTTGACAGCTAAATTAGATTAATTCAGACCTACCTTAAATAGGCTTTGTTCTCACCATTCCCTTGTTTCGAGTTACCTTCAGATTATTTTGGAAGAGTTCTTACTACAAGATGAGGCTTCTTATTTCACAAATGAATCTACACACAAAAAATAAGTGGTTTGGGTTTTTGGTGTTTTGTGGGTTTTTTTTTTTTTTTGCTAGCTTTGTGATTTGCTTTTGTCTTAAATTTAAGCAGGAAAGAAAGCAGTGGTAATTATGTTAGCGTCTAGAGAAATTTTCCCTTTACGTCATTTTGACATTTAAGGAGTTCGATATTTGTGACTTTTTCAGACCATATTTACCTATTGTTAAGTGTCTAAACCTGTCGCTAAAATTGGGGAGTAAAAATAAGTGCTTGGTATTTTTCAGAGTACTAGAGTCGATTTGATGCTGTAATATAAAGTAAAAAAAAAAAAAAACAAAACCAATGCTTATATACAACCTGATGCTGCTGTACCTTTTATGAAAAACGAAGGCTGTAGATAAAAATTGTGGTCATTCCCTTGTACCATATGTCTGCTGTTGTCCTGCTAATGTAAACTGCATTTTTATCTTCCAAATTCTTGGATCCGGCCGGGCGCGGTGGCTCAAGCCTGTAATCCCAGCACTTTGGGAGGCCGAGACGGGCGGATCACGAGGTCAGGAGATCGAGTCGAGACCATCCTGGCTAACACGGTGAAACCCCGTCTCTACTAAAATACAAAAAAAAAATTAGCCGGGCGAGGTGGCGGGCGCCTGTACTCCCAGCTACTCGGGAGGCTGAGGCAGGAGAATGGCATGAACCCCGGGGGGCGGGGCTTGCAGTGAGCTGAGATCCGGCCACTGCACTCCAGCCTGGGCGACAGAGCCAGACTCCGTCTCAAAAAAAAAAAAAAAAAAAAAAAAAATTCTTGGATCCTAGCTTTCCTTCATCAGAAAGATATATTGCCTATACATCTTAAGGACTTGGACATAAAAATTTTATGATGTTTTAGGTCTGAAGACTTGCGGCGTGAATTTGGTCGTTATGGTCCTATAGTTGATGTGTATGTTCCACTTGATTTCTACACTCGCCGTCCAAGAGGATTTGCTTATGTTCAATATCCTTTCTTCAGATGGCTGATTAGTGAGGGGTGTTGAAGTTTGAAATTCAAGTTTATGTAAGTGGTAACATCTAAAAAGTAGTTTCTTTTTGTCCTCTAATAAATGTCTGTCTTCAAATTTTTGAAAATTAATTCTGACTCACACATTGCTGTCGTTATTAAAGTTAATCCAAAAATGGTAAAATATTTAAATTCCCATTCATGCTTCTGAAACTCAAGTCGATGATTATATATGTGATTTAAATTTGAATGCACTCTGGTTGCTACTACCTTTAATGTAAGTCCGTTAAAAGTTAATATGTTCTTGTGCTTAGCAATTAAAATTTGGTATTCTTGTTTGTTAATTTGAATCACTTGATCAAAAACAAATTGTATAACAATGAGGTAAACTTCTTTAATATTGTCCCCTAATTTGCTGTCCTCTGTTGTTACCTCAGAGAATGTAAAGCTGTACAGTTATGGCGACCCCAAAGAGAAAGCATGAAAGAACCTTTAGAGTAGAGTTCAACACTTAAGGCAAGTAGACAAGCCAAAGACCTCTTAAGGATCAGGCTTGAAGAGAAGGGAGAGTTTGGGAAAAGAAAAAATAAAGAAAAGCTGGAAGAAGGACAAGCCTAATGGGAGACAAAGCCTCGCTTTATCTACAAAAGGGGGAAAAGGTTGTTTTTCAAAGTTAAAGATAAAGCCATCTGTCATATTTGGCCAAGCATCTCATGACAAGTCCTTCTGACAAGCACTTAAAGAGTTAAAGGTCAAGATGAAGTTGAATGATGGCCAAGATTAAAGGAGTCATACCTGATGTATCCTACAGAATAACTATTTTTCTTTTTTTTTCTTTTTGTTTTTTAATGTTTTGTAAGCAGTTAATTTTCAAAATTATTCTGGTTTGGTCTAGTGACAAAACCTGTAACTTGATTTATGTGGGCCTTTGATGTTGTGATTGTGGTCTTGTATAAATGCACTCTCTTATCAAGTTAAAGTGTAACAGGATGTATATTCTTAAGATTAAATTCAGCATATTTTGGTTTTGGACCAGGTGGTCAGATGCCACAGAGTAGCAGGCAGTGTGCTCTTTGGAGTAGCATGGGGTTCTGGGGTTAAGCCACAGAGCCCTGCTTAAAGGAGAGACAGGTGCATGCACTGGGGACTACTTAGAAACAGCTCAGGTGGTCTTGTAGGGTCAGAGCCACTAGAAATTCTGTTTATATATAGATTTTAAAGTGGTCGTTGGGGACACACACAAACCCTTAACTTCTTTATCTTAACCCTGTGAAGACTGCTGGCTCTGCGCTGCTTTAGCACACATGATCAGTTGGCCCTGAATGAGTTGCAGGAGGCCTTCTCCCTGGTATAGGTACCCAACTGGGACCTATGGGAGACTGGTCCCTGACCCAGAGTCAGGTGACCTTCCTCCTTTCAGTGAGATCATCTCCCTGCAACAACGGTTTGGGTTGTGGGCCTCAGACTAGGAAAAATTCTTCCTGCCTAAATTCAGTGGGCCTCAAACTTTTAAGTTAGTGGAGTCCTAGTGAGACTTACAGGGAAAAAGCCAAAAGCTACTCCTGCAGGGCCAGTGATCAAGGACAGTTGTAAGCATTGGTTGCAAATCTCCATTACAGAGAAGGTAGTAGCTATATCTGGCTTAGTAAATAAAGGTAGCGGTGCATTCTGGCTTACAACATAGACCTGATTTTACCTAGTGTTGGGTGGCCCAGGAGTCAAGGTCAGTAGTAGTTTGATTCAAGAGTGTGTGGTATTTGAGGCAGAAAAGGCTAGCAATTCAAAGCAATCTAAAGGAGAATGATAATTTTAAAATACTTAGTAAGTCTATGGTCTTAAAATAGTTGAAAAGAAATAAGTAACAGGCTTATCAATTTCATTTTTGAAAAGACCATAAAGTACAAATTTCTCCATGGTTGACATCAGAGTGATACTTGGCTGCCTCTGCTGCTGCTGTCTCTTCTGTCTGACTCCATTTGCAATAGCCTTTTCTTCCTATCCCTGGCTTACCGAGTAAAGCAGAAACTTGCCATCAGCCCAGGATTCTGTTTTTGAAAGTAGCCCCAGAGAGGATGCTCTGCTCTCATTAATAATTTTTATGGCTCTCAATATAAATCCTTTTTATACTTATTATATTCTGTCTCTTGGGGTATACCCATTAAGTGAACTTATTCCTTCTATTAGTTTAGAGCCCAGCTGCATTAACCTTGAGGGATGTTCAGTTACAGTATTCAAGGTTCTGAACTCCCCATCAGCCTTTGCCTTTTCATGTTGAAACCCCAGTTATTTAAAACTTGTCCTTCCATTTAATCTGTTCATAATGGCCTCGGGAAGAGAGAGCTGGAAACCTGCAGTCCTTAATTCCTTTCAGAACAAAAAGTGGGAAGTCTAGTAAGGCAGACCTTTTAGTCTCTGTAGTAAAAGAATACCAGTATCGGTCTCGAAAAAGGAGTGTATCACTTCAGGGATTTTTTAAATCACCTCTCTAAATCTGCAGTCTTGTGTTTTCTCTCAAATTTAGGAAATAGAAATGTGCAAACTAGAATAATGATTTTTAGGATAGAATGAAAACCTGTACCTAACCTAGCTCTTTCCAAACCATTTATATCAAACCCTGCCTTGAATGTATACTTGGTCTCTGTTGTAATGATGGTTTTAGGAAAGGAGCTAGGTTTGGACAGAATAGCTATGTAAAGCCAGGAGTTCTCGTAGTAATATTGCTGTCATGACCAGGGAGGACAAGCAGCTTAGCTTCTCAGATCAAAAACAAGTACCAGTAGTTCCTGCTTAAGGCCGGTAAATAATATCTTGAAATTCTCAAGTTGGAAACCAGTCTCAAACCATTTCTTTGCAAGAAGTTGTAAATTTAGGGTCATGGTTAGGGCTTTCCAGTCTAGGAGTCCTTACAGTGATCTGTTTCTTGATAGCATGCTTTTACAGTCTGCATGGATGTAATAACGCTTTTGGTATAGTGATTGTCTTGAATATTGCTTGACTCTGTCTTGATGCCCACAAATGGCTAGCGTGCTTGTCTTCCCATGCAGTGGAAGGAAGACAGTTAAATGAAATAGTAGTAGTAGATATATATGAAAAAGAAAACAGCAAAATAAATTTGAAGTTAATGCTTTCGTCTCTTGTAAGGTAAGGCATATACTGCTTGCTTACACAAGAACTATTGGCATTTTCTTTTTTTCATTTGAAACAAATATGAAAGACAGTAGTTTGGTTTTATTTTAAGAAATTTTTATTTTAGCATACAACATAGAACTGACATTTGTTTTTCTTTTTTGTCTTGTAAACTTAATTCTTAAAACTTAGGAAAATTTTTGGATAGGACAACTTGGTGATTCAGCTATAACAGATCTTATTTCAATAATAACTTTACTGCAATATGTATTCATACGTTTTCAAATATGTGCCTTAGGAAAACACAAGTGCTTTTATAGTGTGAAGTGTTAATGGCTGAATCCAACTGAATCACCAACTAGTAAGTGGGGGTCTGGTCGATTTTCTGGAATAATATTGGGAGATTGTGAATTGTTCCAGACATACCAACTGAACTCTCATTCATTATCAAAGTTTGCAAAACTTCCCAAGCCCCTTAACATTTAGCACATTTGAGGATGTTCGTGATGCTGAAGATGCTTTACATAATTTGGACAGAAAGTGGATTTGTGGACGGCAGATTGAAATCCAGTTTGCCCAGGGGGATCGAAAGAGTAAGTACCCTTATGCCTGATATGTATGAAGCATTATTTTTTTAGTGTTTTGATATTTTTTTTTTTTTAAGAATTTAAGCAATTTGTGTATCTGTTCAAAACCCAAAAGGATCTCTTTTTTCTTCTTCTTCTTTTTTTTTTTTTTTTTTTTTTGAGACGGAGTCTTGTTCTGTTGCCCAGGCTGGAGTGCAGTGGCGCGATCTCCGCTCACTGCGAGCTCTGCCACCTCCCGGGTTCACGCCATTCTCCTGCCTCAGCCTCCCGAGAAGCTGGGACTACAGGCGCCTGTCACCACGCCTGGCTAGTTTTTTTTGTTTGTTTTTAGTAGAGACGGGGTTTCAGCGTGCTTGCCAGGATGGTCTCAATCTCCTGACCTCGTGATCCGCCCGCCCCGGCCTCCCAAAGTGCTGGGATTACAGGCATGAGCCACCGCGCCCGGCCTTTTTTCTTTTTCCTTTCTTCTTTCTTTTTTTCTGAGACAGAGTCTCGCTCTGTTGCCCAAGCTGGAATGCGTGCAGTGGCATGATCTCGGCTTACTGCAACCGCCACCTCCTGAGTTCAAACGATTCTTATACCTCAACCTCCCGAGTAGCTGGGATTACAGGTGCATGCCACCACATCTGGCTAATTTTTGTATTTTTAGTAGAGACGGAGTTTCACCATGTTGGCCAGGGTGATCTCGAACTCCCCACCTTAGGTGATCCACCCGCCTTGGCCTCCCGAAGTGCTGGGATTGGGATTACAGGCGTGATCCCAAACGGATCGTTTTTAAGAAAATGGAGTATCTTGAATATTTCTTGAATATTTCATCATATTTTCCAGATGTATTACAAAGTTTTGGGGTTAAGTGTAGGTAGGAAGTGGAAATGAGAATGCCTAAAATATATGTGGACTCTTCTGAAAGTTGGTTATGCAGGCTTACCAGATGTTCACTTCATACTTACAAGGCAGGAGTACAGGTTTTAGAGTCAAATAGACCTGTGTTTGAATTCTGGCTTAGCCACTATGTTACCTTGGGCAAGATACTAATTAAGAGATTAAAATAACGGCAGGGTGCAGTGGCTCACACCTGTAATCCCAGCACTTTGGGAGGCCATGGCGGGTGGATCACAAGGTCATGGTGAAACCCCATCTCTACTAAAAATACAAAAAATTAGCCAGGCATGGTGGCGCGCACCTGTAGTCCCAGCTACTCAGGAGGCTGAGGCAGGAGAATTGCTTGAACCCAGCAGGCAGAGGTTGCAGTGAGCCGAGATTGTGCCACTGCACTCCAGACTGGGCAACAGAGCGAGATACTGTCTCAAAAAAAAAAATATATATATATATATAGCTGCTGAGGAGAAGAGGAGCTCTTGAGTAGACATAAAATATTGGTAACTCTAGTTCTTCAGTTGGGTAATAGATTCCTGGTTATGCATTGTGTTATTTATAGGTACTTCAATACATAAAGTATCTGCTTCAATGAATTGAATGAGATAAGAACTGAAGTGTCTATAGGCATTTAGGAATGCCTTATTCTGCTTAGGGTCTTAGAACTGTAATTATATATTACTGTATTTTGACGCTACACATTGTTCATAGGCCACCTATAAATATTTTGTTAATTGTGTTCTTAATGAATGGAATCTGTGGCAGGATCATTCCAAATCAGCATATGGTTCATTTTTTTCAACCATTTAAAAATGTAAAATGCTTGGGTGTGGTAGCTCACGCCTATATCCCACCACTTTGGGAGGCCTGGGTGGAAGGATTGCCAGAGCCCAGGAGTTTGAGACCAGCCTGGGCAACAAAGTGGGACCCCGTCTCCACAAAAAATAAAATACAAAATTAGCCTGGCGTGGTGGTGCATGCCTGTAATCCCAGCTACTCAGGAGGCGAAGGTTGTGGTGAGCCGAGATTGCACCATTGCACTCTGCCCTGGGTAACAAGAACAAAACTCCGACTCAAAAAAAAAAAAAAAAGACTCCAGGCCAGGTACAGTGGCTCACATCTGTAATCCCAGCACTTTGGGAGGCCGAGGCATGTGGATTATTTGGGGTCAGAAATTCGAGACCAGCCTGGCCAATATGGTGAAACCCTGTCTCTACTAAAATATAAAAATTAGCCGGGTGTGGTAGTGCGTGCCTGTAATCTCAGCTACTCAGGAGGCTGAGGCAGGAGAATGGTTTCAACTGGTGTGGGGTGGAGGTTGTAGTGAGCTGAGATTGTGCCACTGCACTCTAGCCTGGATGACACAGCGAGACCCTGGTCTCAAGAATAAAAATACGTTAAAAAAAAAAAAAATGCCAGCCGGGCGCGGTGGCTCACGCCTGTAATCCCAGTACTTTGGGAGACCGAGACGGACAGATCACGAGGTCAGGAGATCGAGACCATCCTGGCGAACAAGGTGAAACCCCGTCTCTACTAAAAATACAAAAAAATTAGACGGGCGAGGTGGCAGGCGCCTGTAGTCCCAGCTACTCGGGAGGCTGAGGCAGGAGAATGGCGTGAACCCAGGAGGCAGAGCTTGCAGTGAGCCAAGATCGCGCCACCACACCCCAGCCTAGGCGTCTGAGCAAGACTCCGTCTCAAAAAAAAACAAAAGCCAAAACACATACGCAAATTTTTTTTTTTTTTTTTTTTTTTTTTTTGAGACAGGGTCTCTGACCCCCAGGCTGGCGTGTAGTGGTGTAATCACAATTCACTGCAGCTGCAAACTCTTACCCCCTTAGCCTCCCAGGTAGCTGGAATACATGTGCAAGCCACTAGGTCTAGCTAATTATTTTTTGTAAAAATGGGATATTGCCATGTTGCTCCAGGCTGGTCTCAAACTCCTGGGCTCAAAGGATCCTCCCACCTCAACCTCCCAAAGTAGTGGGATTACAAGCATGAGGCACCACCCGGTCATACATACTCTGTTTGGGATACAAGAGGGGATGCAGGGATTTTTTTTCCTATTTATTGAGGGCTTTAATACTGTTTTTAATATTTCTAAGTATTTCTGTTCTTTGTATTTCCTAGCACCAAATCAGATGAAAGCCAAGGAAGGGAGGAATGTGTACAGTTCTTCACGCTATGATGATTATGACAGATACAGACGTTCTAGAAGCCGAAGTTATGAAAGGAGGAGATCAAGAAGTCGGTCTTTTGATTACAACTATAGAAGATCGTATAGTCCTAGAAAGTAAGTGTGCTGTGTAGCACAGTGATCTGTTTAAAAAATGTATTTGTTAGCATTTAATTTTTTTTTTTACTTTTTTGTATACTTTTAATTATATATATTGACTGTTTCATTGAGACAAAAAATATGGTATCATTTTATTTTTAAAGTTTTATGGTTTGCTTTTAATTAGAAACTTTGCCTCTATGAATAGATATTTGTCACCGCTTTTTCTGATATGCTTTTTAGCAGTAGACCGACTGGAAGACCACGGCGTAGCAGAAGCCATTCCGACAATGATAGGTAAATAACTTTGCTTTGAAAAAGACTCATATATTTTTTAATTTCAGAGTGAACTTTTGCTCTAAAAATAACAAATTTGATTAATATAGAATCTAATTTTTACTCTAATTATATCTCTCCTCTGTTTTGAAAGATTCAAACACCGAAATCGATCTTTTTCAAGATCTAAATCCAATTCAAGATCACGGTCCAAGTCCCAGCCCAAGAAAGAAATGAAGGCTAAATCACGTTCTAGGTCTGCATCTCACACCAAAACTAGAGGCACCTCTAAAACAGATTCCAAAACACATTATAAGTCTGGCTCAAGATATGAAAAGGAATCAAGGAAAAAAGAACCACCTAGATCCAAATCTCAGTCAAGATCACAGTCTAGGTCTAGGTCAAAATCTAGATCAAGGTCTTGGACTAGTCCTAAGTCCAGTGGCCACTGATAGTATAAACCATGGTCATTTTTAGGCATGTATCATTCATTTACTCATAGTTTGGTTTACTTAAATTATCAGGAATACAATGTTGCAATGATGCTTAAAAAAACACTTGTTAGTTTTCCCTGTACCGGGCAATGGTTATAATTAAAATGATATGCTGTTGAGAAGCCACTCTTAAGAGTCCAGTTTGTTTAATGTTATGGGCAGCTACCAATTTGTGGTGTCTCTGTATATTTTTGTAAAGATTCTCATTTTTTATGCTTGAAGTATTTGGTGAAAAGATGTTGGTTGACCATAATTTGCAACATTGTCTCATTAAAAATAAACTTTCATATTCATATTTGGTAGAACTGTTAACCTAGAAATGTAGCTTGCTAATAAGATAGAATGATACAAAAGTGAAGTAGTAGCCACAGTACAACACTGACTGCTCAGACACATTTAGGTTCAGGGTGGACCTTTATGTCTTGTCAAGATGTCTAGGCCTGGCCGGGCGCGGTGGCTCACACCTGTAATCCCAGCACTTTGGGAGGCCGAGGCGGGTGGATCACGAGGGCAGGAGTTTGAGACCAGCCTGATCAACATGGTGAAACCCCGTCTCTACTAAAAATACAAAAATTAGCCGGGCATCGTGGCACATGCCTGTAATCCCAGCTACTCGGGAGGCCGAGGCAAGAGAATCGCTTGAACCCAGGAGGTGGAAGTTGCAGTGAGCCAAAATCACGCCACTGCACTCCAGCCTGGGCAGCAGAGTGAGACTCCGTCTCAAAAACAAAACAAAACAAAAAAGCAAAACCAGATGTCTAGGCCAATGATAATTATTTTTGATGCAGTGTGGATTAGTTCTTTTGTTAACCCCACTGTCTTGGGGAATGATGCCTGCTGGGAAATTGAGTTTTTGACTGAAACATGGAACCTTCACTGCTTTTTTTCTGGTTCCTATGAAGATTTGGAACATAGAAAACACAAAAACTCACCTTGAAATTTGAGCAGGTCGATGATGGCAAAAATAATTTTAAGGAGAAAGGAATATTCTTATGTAGTTATTCTAAAGTTTAAGGAGCGTTATTGACCATAATATTGCTTAGTTTTTTTTACTGCTGTTAGAAACAAGTAAATTGTTTCAAAGTAGGTTTTGTGTGTGTGCATAGTGTAAAAACTGAAATTTTGATGCTTACAGCACTTGGCTCGTGCATTTGTATCAAAATTTGCCTACCTCTTTGTGAGGGAGGCCTGCTTTTCACACCTCAGTTTATTTAATTCGAGGCAAGTTGAAAGACAACACTCACTCTAGGTGATTCTGTGGTGCCATGAAATTTAAGATAATTTGGGAAAAAGGATTAGTCAGTTTTAAGCAAGAGTCACATCTTCTGAGCTTTCGATTATCAGTGTAGTACCTGACTAAAAATGAAGTAATACCCTTAACCATTTATAATTTCTAGTATTTCTCTGAAAGATCGTTTTGGGGACAAAAGTGACTTGACATGTCCAATTTCATTTCAGAATAAAAAGCTAGCATCTTTAAAAATCTCAGATTGCTTGCTTACAGATATAAGTGAGAATTATGGAGAAGCGATTCCTTTTAGAGGATTACTTTTTTCAATTTTGGTTTTAGTAATCTAGGGTTTGCCTGTAAAGAATACAACGATGGATTTTAAATACTGTTTGTGGAATGTGTTTAAAGGATTGATTCTAGAACCTTTGTATATTTGATAGTATTTCTAACTTTCATTTCTTTACTGTTTGCAGTTAATGTTCATGTTCTGCTATGCAATCATTTATATGCACGTTTCTTTAATTTTTTTAGATTTTCCTGGATGTATAGTTTAAACAACAAAAAGTCTATTTAAAACTGTAGCAGTAGTTTGCAGTTCTAGCAAAGAGGAAAGTTGTGGGGTTAAACTTTGTATTTTCTTTCTTATAGAGGCTTCTAAAAAGGTATTTTTATATGTTCTTTTTAACAAATATTGTGTACAACCTTTAAAACATCAATGTTTGGATCAAAACAAGACCCAGCTTATTTTCTGCTTGCTGTAAATTAAGCAAACATGCTATAATAAAAACAAAATGAAGGAAATACGATTAACTGGAATTATTACAGTATTGAATATGATTCTAAAATAACAATGGAAACAGTCCTTTATAGATTTAGGAATATTTTTAATCAGTGTTGCACTAGGCACAACTAACTTTTACTTTGGAAATGATAGAACTTGCCAGAAAGGTACATCTTTTACACAGTAGTTAAAAATTCATTGTGTAATATCAAAGTTGTTTCATGATTGCTCATTGAGCCTCTTGGGTTAACTAACTTAAGAGGTTATTTGGTAGTATGTTAAGATGAAATTTGGACCAGTAATTCTGCTCTCCCTCTTCGTAAACAAGATGCATTGGGACTTAACGTTTATGACATGATTTTAAATCAATTTGAATTGAATGTTGATGAGCAGCTAATATTAAGTGATAACCTCTTTGGGGAAGTAGGTTAGTTAGGTATTTTGTGGTTCAAATTCTATCTACTTGATGACAATTATAGCTAATTTATTAAGTATTCATGATGTGCCAGACACTTGAAAAGGCTATGTATTAACTCACTCACTCTTCACAAAACCCTGTGAGAAAGATACTTTTGTTTTCCCCATATCAAAGATAAGGAAACTGAGGCACAAAGAAAAGACTATAAGGCAGAGCCAGGATTTAAGCCAAGGCCTGGTCCTTAGTTTGGGGAGGGGGGGTGTTGTTTGTTTTACAGACTATAATTTGAGAGAAGTAGATTGAGGAGATAGCTCATTGAAATTGTTCATTTTCTGTATAGAACTTGAAGGCCTAATTTCATTTTTATTTTTACTTGTGTCAACTTATTTTTAGACTTGGACTATTGAGAACCTTGTATGTTCCTAAAGTGACACACCTAACAGCTTCAAAAGGACTATATTACAGTTGAACCCATGGTAGTTTGGATCCTACTGATACTTGATGAGGATCTTTACGTAGTATTTTATGTTAGTTTTGGGTGATGTAGTTGAGTCCCCCACTTACTGAATGTATGTACTGTGTATGTGGTACTGGGCTCAGTAATAAATAGAATGGTTATATCAATACTCAAATGAGGGCTGACACACTTCACCTCTCCTTTTGCTTAAGATCTCTCTGCATTTTTATTTTTATTTATTTTTTTTTTTTGAAGCCAAGTAAGCAAGAAGAAAAATGAGAGATAATGCTTCAGTGAGAGAGGAAAGGTGCTACATAGAGTATGAGCTGTTAAGTTACATCCCAGGGGAAAGACCTGGGAACTATTGTATTATTCTCTTGAAAATTTGGCCCAGTAAGCTGCTACATCCAGTTCAACTAACAAAATCCTGTATACCACAGAGAAGAATAAAGAAAACCAAACTGACAAACATCCTTCTTTTATTTAAGACCAAACTGCAGCTGGAATACCCAGTACAGTTCTGCTTACTACACTTCAAGAAAGATCTGAAAGCGGAAAAAGAACCAAAGAAGGGCAGTTCAAGCGACCAAAGGGTGGGTGGAAGGTGCTGCAGTATGAATACTGTACGAATATTTTGACTCTGGTCTGAAAAGATAAAAGAATGTTATCGAAAACTACATGGAATAATTGAAGTCCCTTCAAGTTTGAAAGTAAGCATTTTAGGACAAATAAAAGGAAATTCAACTTTGTACTTGTGGAAACTAATCCCTAAATATGAATAGGTTTATATTGATTCATGGGTAACAGGTCCATAATAAATTATTGGAAACTAGGATGTCTGAATATCAAGGAAGACAGCCATAGTCTCTTACAGTGCCTCTGTTGGTCTGTCTCAAACTGAATTGGGTGGGAAAAGGTATGGTCCAATATAAAAGTTCCATTTTTGCCATTATTGGCAAATCTTGCCTTTGTTTATTTTGGTGCCAGTGTTTTCTGCTTAATGATTTGCTTTGTTGGCATCTGTGTTTATTTACTTGTATACACCACATGCAGTTTACATCTTTCTTTAAGTACTCTCCTTCCCAGGTAAATTCCAATTATATTTGACATCCAGCTAAGAGGGCCCATCTCTTCTCACCTCTTTCCTAGTCAGTATGTTCAGCAAATATTTATTGAGCCCTTACTATGGGCAAATCATTGTCCTGGATAATTGAGGAGAAAAATAGATTTTTCCCTTTTTCAGTAAATGTCTACTGAGCACAATGTAGTGAATCATTACAGTATGGCCTCATTGCTTTGTTTGAGGTATATTATTCATAACAATATTTTATACCATTCATATCAATGTAATTATAGAACACAATATACTATCAAAGATAAGTAATTGTGTGGTTATCTGCCATTTAAAAGTATCCAGTATTTGATCACATTATTACAAATAATGAAAAAATGATTTGTTTTAATCTGTAATAAACTGGTTTATTGTGCAGTGACTGTAATATACTAGAGTTATATTAAATTGTTTACTCTGCCTCACCAAACACATACTAGGATATAACCCCCAAGATAAGTATTTAACTTTGCATTAGATATAAAGGAGACTGGGTGCTATAATTAGATTATTTTGAGGCAGACAGCTGTTATCCCAACTGATTTAGTATGTTCTGTAATTGAGAAAATGTTCACCAAATTATACTTTTTAGTGATTTACATGTACATTTTATAGGGGACATGTTCTGTGTATAGCGAATAAATAACTTTTATAGTATCGCAAATGTTTTGGATTCCTTAGTTTCTTATTAGGATATGATGTTTCTTTACCTATACATTGATTCCATCACATTTTATTTTTGTCATTTTTGCCACATACTTAAAACTTTCCGTATAAAATTATTAACTAAAAATCTGGAAGTAGAGTCTTAAGCTTTTAATTTATAGCAATTTTGAAAATATAGCAGAGGTATATTTTCAAGGGAGGTATGAAATGGAGGTATTTTTGTTCATATTTTATTTTAGAAATTTTTTTTGAACTTTTCCAAGATCACACAGCAAGCGTCAGATCCTAGGTTACAGCCCATAATTTTTCACTTGTTTCATCTTTTGTTACCATGTTTGTTGTTGTTTAATCAAATGGGGGATTGTTTTTATAGCTTTATTTTCCTGGAGATAGTAAAATTGATATAATGGGATCTAGAATTTACTTAGAGCCAAAATGACTAGATTTAATCACAAAAAGTATTTTGTATACTGTTACACACTCATTAACATAGTGGGTTCTTAGGACAGAGGTTCTGTGTGTTTTTAAAAGAAAATGTAGAGGTCATAGACTTTTTTGCCCTCTACCTCCCTTCTCCATTTCCTTTTGAAGTTAAGACATTTAAGGGGGAGAGAATTAAGTTGCATATTGAGTTGGGATTTTGTTTTTAAAAAATTTAGGTAAATACTTATGTAACTACAATAACAATAGTTGGTAGTTCTCTAAAGTATTTAATTATGGTAAATCAGAAAAGGCCCTCTTTAATTTTTACATCTGTTGAATGAATTGCTTTAGGATCTCTTCTGTGGTTCTCTTTGTACTGAATGCTGTCAATATTATTGAGCACTTACTGTGCTGAACCATGTGCTTTTCAAATATTCCTATTTAATCCTAAAAACACTCCTGGGAAATGGGTATTATTCCCATTTCACAGATGAGAAAATTGTGCTTTGTAGAATACCCATCATGTGATAGCTTCCTGCATATGCTATTCATTCCTCACAACCTTACAAGGTAAATGGATAATGTTCCTGGATGAGAGATTAAATGTAATCCAAGATCTCATGGTTGTGTGGCTCAGAGATTCTAAGCATGGCTTTCCAAATCTCATTCTCTTGTAGAGATTTTCCATTGTATTGCATTTTGACCATGTTCCTGTTTACAAAACCTGAGATTATATTCTGAAGTAGCTGTGACTTGAGCAATAGCTCAGGAATAATCTGATGGCATTCTACTAGGAAGGAGGACTAGCAAAGCCTATAGTTAGCCTATCCTAGGCATGAACTATTCTCATTTTAGATTGGATGACTTGATAGGAAGAAGTGAGCAACCTGTTTGCCTTCAGTTATTGGTATCTACAAGACATTCTGCTAGTCACTGTGGAAAAGGTTCCTTCTCTTGGGTTTTTTCCTCTGCCCCTTCCTCTAACAGTATTGGTTATCTTTATTATGTTTCTGTGTATTTGTAACAGCTGTTTCACCCTTGTATTGCACAATGGGAATTTTTCTTGGAATAAAAAGTGAGGCATGTAAATTCATTGAGAACTAACCATAGTTTGTAAAGAAGTAAAAGGCCTTTGTATCTAGTTTTTTGCAGATCACATTTCTTTGAATGCTGGAAAGTGAAATAAACTGGTCTAGGAGCCAAAAATAAATCTTGGGTTTTTTTAAGACTTTGCTCTACCTTAGATTTGTAACCACCTGGGTACACTTTTTCCTAATTTGTATAAGAGGTTTTAGAGATGCACTCTGTCCCTCTTGCTTTACAAATTGCCTACGAGAATGCAACCAAAATACTAGAAACTAAAACTTACACAAAACCTTTCAGATTTTTTCCTGTGTTGTAGTTGTTCTAGGGAAGAGGATAGTTTATCAGTATATATTTTAAGCTTAAGGATAGGTTTTGGACCTGATTCCATCATAGTGTAACTGCCATCAAAAAGAAGACAAATTGAAATTAGAGCATTAGGCCGGGCGCGGTGGCTCAAGCCTGTAATCCCAGCACTTTGGGAGGCCGAGACGGGCGGATCACGAGGTCAGGAGATCGAGACCATCCTGGCTAACACGGTGAAACCCCGTCTCTACTAAAAATACAAAAAAACTAGCCGGGCGAGGTGGCGGGCGCCTGTAGTCCCAGCTACTCGGGAGGCTGAGGCAGGAGAATGGCATAAACCTGGGAGACGGAGCTTGCAGTGAGCTGAGATCCGGCCACTGTACTCCAGCCTGGGTGACAGAGTGAGACTCCGTCTCAAAAAAAAAAAAAAAAAATTAGAGCATTTACTTAAGGTTCACAATATGGCTGACTTCAGCAGCCTTACATGGTAAGTTCTCTGTACCAGGTATTTTTGGTTCTCACGATTGCATCAATTTGGGAAATTCCTATCACCATTCTGTAGGCTAACCAAAACTTTATCAGTACCTTTCCTAAAGTATGAAGTGTCATACGGTTACTGACCTTTTATTCAGGTTACCCTTAAGCTGCTAAAATTTTTATAGGTAATCTTCCACTCCCACTTCCATTTACTCATTTTGCTTGAGTCAAACCAAAAATCTAGTGTATTACTAGATTAATCCACAAAAATCTAGTGTATTCAATATATAGCTTAAAACCTTAACAGACACCTAGGCTGTGATTTGTTCAATACATGAAGTTCAATTCTTTAATCCTTGGCATTGTCTACAGAAATTACCCTGGAAACAAAATGCTGGTTCTGCCTTAACTCCAAATCATTTCCTAGTTTGCGTGAAAAAATACAGCTTTGCCATGGGACTAGTTGTAGAATTTTAAGGATTCTCAAACTAGTTTTAAGATGCTCTATCATTTGGAATCTGTATCAGAAAGGTGTGGTCGTGATGCTTTTCTTTTGAGGGTCCCCTTACGTGTACTTTGATTCGTCAACATACTTTGAAACACAAGGGTTCTTGTCAACTTGATAAATTCATAATTTTTTTTCTATGAACCTAGATCATGGAATTAACCTTGAAAAGCTTTGCGACATTTTCCATGTGTGGCCTTTTTTTTTTTCCTTTTAATTGTTAGCACTACTGGGAGAGAGAAATCTCAAGTAGTTGTTTAATTGCATAGCTGTCAAATCCTAGTATCTTCTGTATCAGTCAGCAAACTAGTTGCCCCTTCTCAAGCCAACAGTCCTGTCACATTTTAGTTGTGACTGTTCTTTTATAATCAGAAATTTAAGAGAAGTCCAAGAGTCTTGAGTATTCTGAGTATGTTACGAGCTTCAAGTCAGTGACATTTTTAAAAAGAATATTAAGCAATCAAAACCATTTTTAAAATAAAACCAAGCCAATGGGGAAAAACAATTTTATTTAATTTTATGCTTCAAATTCATATCATGTACATTAAGTACCATATAAACTTATCTTTAGGCTATCAATATTTAACTTGGGCAGTACTTCATCTTGATTTATTTGGAGAAATACAGCTTAGGCATCTGCTAACCTGCTTAGGCATCAAAAGAGGTGCCAAATTACAAAATAGGACATTAACAATCAAAATTTTTAAACTGACCCACATACCTTCTACTGGTTTCGCTTATGTTTAAGCATTTACTCTTAAGGTTGGCAAAACATGTTATCAATGTATTATGCAAGAGTTTACATCTTTTGCATAAATGGTCCGTTGGGTTGCACCTACCCTTGACCAAACAAAAACCAAACATCATTGGCACCATACTCAAAACTACCTGTATCCTAGTTTATAAGATTGTGAAACCCAAAAATCTGTAAGGTTGGAGGGACTCCAGTTAATCTTTGGGCTTAGAGGAGGAAAAAAAAAATAGTCCCATACTGCATTTCACATCTCTTAAAAATAGTTTTAGCAGCTTAAACCTTTTTAGTTATAAAACTTACTACACTCGGATTTACTTTGAAATGTAGTTTACAATCAAGTATAACATACGTACACTGGCACTTTAGCACAAGGGCAAACTTTAAAAACAAATTATTTTGGACCTTTAAAATTAGGCCATACTATAAAAAACAGTCCACGGTCTTACATTCAGCAAATTCATACTAAAATATTCCATTTTTGTAAGATAAAGGCCAATAAAACTTTACATATGCTACAAGTTTATTACAGATATGTACATGGCTCTTTCTCCCCTAGGTACTTAAAATTTTCACATTATCCAACTCCCCAAAGCAAGCTTTGCAGGAATGATGAGGCCAGATCACTATTAGAATAGCTTGTGCAGTGCTGTAATACAAAAATGTATTTTGAAAGCTATTGAGTGACCATTAAATACTGTTTCTATAAAAAATGGTTTTGGTGTATTTGTTGACACTTAATCCACTATATTTAATAAACAGGGCCATTGGGATGTACTATGTCTCATTCTAATGAGCTCCAAATGCCCTTTCCACCCACTGTACAATTCAGTAAAATGCAATTATTACAAAAAATTCACATTTTCTTTCAGCAGTGCATCAGGTTGTTAGCATATTACTGGTTTGGGTGTTTCTAATATACTAAACTTTCAGATGTTTACCTAATTCTGAATCCTTGTGTTAGCTTGAAGCTTATAATCTGATTCACCAACTTTCAACAATCTACTCCATGAATGATAAATTACTATCTTCCCCTAACAATAGAAAAAGCTGATTCCTTTACCACTCCCCAAATCTAAACTTGGTTTCCACTTAAAAGTTACTCAGTTGAGAACACTTAATATCAAATACCATTAGTTTAAGTTGCACTGATACTACCATTGTATCACAGTGCACACAAGATCGTCTATTTTTTTTACATTAATTAGCAGTTCTACACAAATAGATTAATTCCTTAGCGAATGTTTCAGACCAATTGACAACTACCCGCGAACATAATTTTAACATTTGTCTTACTTTATACCTGTACTTTAAGTAAGGTTTTAAGTTGAAATGTCATTATTTCCTTATCTGAAGGATTAAAGGAAACAGGGACCCAGTGGCTTGGTGGTTTGGGAAGAACACTTGGTGATGGTGGCTCACTAAATTTGGCACCAGCATAGTTCTGATTAGCTTGAGATTTAAAAAGTAAGCTGGGACCTGATAAGCTAGAATTCCAACTCTGATTATTTGGAAAATTTTTGTTCTTCCCCCCACTTTGCATAGCCTGCCAAGCAGCTGCTGATGAGTTATAACCATGTCCTCTTTCTTTTTTCTTATGAACAATCTTCATCTGGGAATTCTGATCCTTGGTCTTCTGTCTGTTAAGCTGTTGTTGGTTCTTACTAACATTTCTAGATTGAGGGGCTGGAATGTTATACCGCTCTCCACCACCCATCTTCAGCTTCTTTGTCACCTACAAGTGAATGGAAACAAATATTGAGTAAAATTCCATTAAGTTCAAATCTGTAAAAAGCTTCTATGGCTCCAACTTATAACTCCAGATATTTTGAACAAGACTCAGTAATAGGCTATTCAGCTGCTTTAAATTAAAAAAGCAAGCTGTTTAGACTCCAATATATGCACAACCTTTATTATTATACCGTCTCTAAGAAAAATGAGCTTACCCACAAATCTGCATAATCTATTTTAAAATAAAAACAATTGGTTTAGGATGGCTCCATCATAAAATGTTTGCCCATTATGATGATTACCTTTCAGTCTGCTTTTCAGATTGCAGGATCTCCACTACCTGTCCTCTTCCTTGCTGCCAAGCCCAAGATAACAAGTGTTGCTTTCTGACAGATCCTTTCCTTTGTCTCAATACAGAAGTTTTCATGGGCCGATCTGCTGAGTTCAGCCTAGGAGCTGAGGCCAACATCTGAGTCTCCTCAGCACACAAGTTTGAGAGAAGTCCTAGCTAGAAAAGTAAAGATTACTTCATTATTTCAAAAACACGTTGAGAAAGTGATCATTTAGATTTACTACAAAAATCGTTGACTGTAAAGAAGGCTACTTCCTGAACTAAAAGGTAGAAAATTTATCTTAAGATGGCTTTGACCTCATAACCACGATCATTTAAAAACTCTTCACCCTTGAGACCCAGTCACTCCTGGGGAATTTTTGGAAATGTCTCGAAGTCCCGCAGTAAGTTTTGTTTTTATCTTTTTCCTGGGAAAGATCTTCAGATTCTCTCACGTATAAAATCAAATAACGAGTGTTAAATGTTAAGAGTCATATCAAAAAATTGGCTTCAGGCGGATTTTCAAAAGAGACCGTGTTTTTAAACTCCCACCAGAATTTTCCAATCTTTCCACACACGTCACATCCACTTTCAGTCTCTTGGAACATGTAGACATCACGCAGTGTTTCCTTTGGTTGTGAACACCCTCGCCTCCTCCCCGTCTTAAAATAAGTTCTCACAAGCCCTAACAGTCTAAGCCCATCTTAAATCTATAAAAATGTCTCCCAAGAGGGAACAGCTCAACATTCAAGGTTTGGTTTTAATTTGATGTTCCAAGAAAATAAGTTACCAAATAGTTAAGTCCCCTCCTTTCAAAGGGGTAAGAGAGCCTTCCAAACAGATAAACCACCCTAAATAAATTGCCATTTCCGGACTGTGAGTCATTCACAACTCGAACTCGGAAAACTCGCCGCCTCCGATGCCACACAGGCTTGGCTTCCCAGTGGCCCCATCTCTCCGGAGCCGCAGGGGTCGGGGCGCTGCGACCGCCCGCGCCCGCCCGGATCTCGCCTCCGCTCGCCTCCTTCCCCCAACAATGGGGAGCGCAGCCACCAACATGGCCGCGCCCGCTGCACAGCCGCTACTTACCGACTTCAAGCTCGGAACTACGGCGGCAGTGGCTCCCTCTCGACGTCGAAGCCTCCCTCCCTTTCCAGGGAGAGACGAGGCACGGACCGACAAAGCCCACGAACACCGATGAGCGAGCTGCCGGCCACCCTAGCTTCTACAACCCAACCTCCTCCTTCTGCCTCTACCGACAAAATGGAGTCGGCGGCGACCGCAGAAGCAGGGCCGGGCGGCTCCGCGGCCAATCAAAACACGACAGCGCAGGCCTGGCCAATGAGAAGCGGGCCGCCGCCTGTTGCTGGGGCAGGCCGGGGGCGAAGGCGGGGAGGTGGGGCTGCCGAGGGTTTGAAATCCGCCCGGGGAGGAGGAGCATGCCGGGAGTAACTGCCCGGTCCGCTGGTGTTCACGGCCTTACCACGGCGGCCTCCCCGCGCCCCTGGCCCCCCAAGGCCCCGGCCGCTAGCTCTCGGCTCTTCCTCCCTCTCGGCTCTCGTGCGCGCGGGCTCGCTGCTCTTGGGACTGCCCTGAGGGAAAAGACTGACCGGCGGGGGACGTTTGGCTCTCGAATTAGGGCCATTGAGTCGCGTAGCCTGTATTGACAGATGGAGGATACTCCAGAAAGCCGCTTGCCAGGGCCCAGCCCCCGCCCGCCACGGGCCTCGACTTCTGGGTCGCCTCTCTCCCACATTCACAACTCCGCATCCGAAGTCGGCGCGTCCCTGCGGTTCCCTCCGGTGCCCCCCACCCTCCAGCCCCGCAGTTACTCAAAAGTTGCCTCCGTGTGAAGGCGGTTCAGACACGCGGGCAAGTCAGTCACTTCCTGCTTGGTGGCCCCATTGGTCCTTAAGTTCAGTTAGAGCCCTTAACGCGCCGTGTTACAGTTTCCTGTGGCAGCAGCTCTCCCCACCCACACACCCTCGAGGGCCACAACCGGTTAGGTTTTGTTTCTCTGACCGCAGCGCCTTCGCGCGTGGTAAGTGCACAGTAAGTTTGCTGAGAGAATGAGGGCTGCTCCCTTCCCCTTTTTGCCCCACTTGTAAGTGAAAAAAAGGAAAGAAAGAGAATATTGTTCAGTTGATTATGCCAGCCAGATGCAGGTAAGGGGAAAATGGCAATTTCTTTGGGGTACGTGTGTGAGCAACCCAGTGTGAATCTTTTAAAAGAGAACACTAATTTCAATGAGCGTGAATAATTCTGGGATAAACGGTACAAAATCAAGTCTCATTACATTCCCAGTTTGTTCGTGTATACACATGGATACATACATACGTAAGTTTACATTAAATAATTTGTATTTACCAACTTCTTATAAATCTCATGTAATTTGTCGTTTATTTTTGAAACGGAGTCTCGCACTGTCGCCCAGGCTGGAGTGCAGTGGCACAATCTCGGCTCACTGCAACCTGCGCCTCCTGGGCTCAAGCGATTCTCCTGCCTCAGCCTCCTGAGTAGCAGGGATTACAGGCGCCCGCCAACACACCCTGCTAATTTTTGTATTTTTAGTAGAGACAGGAGTTCACCATGTTGGCCAGGCTGGTCTCGAACTCCTTACCTCACGTGATCCGCCCGCCTCAGCCACTCAAAGTGCTGGGATTACAGGCGTGAGCCACCACACCCGGCCTGTATTTCGTTTTTTAATCTTCAATTTTTTGCCACCGTCATCCCCCACTTCCCAATCCAACCCAAATTCCTATATTCTAGCCATTGGATCTTAAGAAAAGTTACTGCATCTTAAGAGATGCAGTTTGTTAATCTAGTTTGATGAAAGAGGTATTTTTGAGCATAGGGACTTTCTGATGCTAATCATAGTCAAATAAGTAGAATGTGGTAAACCAACAGGTGTCTCAGTGAAAGGGTAATCTGTTTTCCAAACATTCAAGAAGTTTGCTTAGACATCTAGCCAGATAATAGCTGTATTTAATGAATTTTTAATGGTGTCACTTTAAAAAACAAAAAATTCCGTGGCTCCAGATTGTAATACAGAATAAAATCTAAACTCTAAACGTTTAGAAAATCATTCAAAGTCATTGCAGTCTAGAATTAGTCTTTTCATGGCAGGGCATGGCTCACACCTGTAATCTCAGCAATTTGGGAGGCCAAGGCAGGAGGATCACTTGAGCTTGGGAATTTGAGACCAGCCTGGGCAACATGGCGAAACCCCATCTCTACAAATATACAATTAGCTGGGCATGGTGGCACATGCCTGTAGTCCCAGCTACCTGAGAGACTAAGGTGGGAGAATCACCTGAGCCCAGGAAGTACAGGCTGCAGTGAGCTGCGATCATACCACTACACTCCCGGGTGAGGGTAAGACACTGTCTCAAAAAAAAAAAAAAAAAACAATAAAAAAGAATTCATCTCTTCAGCCACTCTGAATTTTATCTGCATAAACGTACACATAACATTGGAAATGTATAAACACACACAGTGTATTCTTACTCTGCCCCCAACCCTGTGCTAAATTTTTTTTCTTATTTCATTTAATCCTCACAATAATGTTGTGGGGTAGGAGTTGTTTTCATCCCCACTGTACAGATGAAAAATCTGAGGCTCAGACAGTTTTGCGTTGAAAGCCAGGCACTGGAATTCAAGAGCCCAGGCTGCAGTTTTCCCATAGCATCTGTGCTCCCCAGCACCTAAAAGGTGTTTTGCCCAGAGCAGACACTGACTGACTGTTGACTGGGCTGCCGGGGCTGTTCAGGCAGCAAAAAGTCTCCATCCTACCATCTGGCAGAACCAGTTTCTTTGCCAGAAGGTCAGAGTCGAGATGCCCTCAGGGAAAGCATTGTTAAAGCTTTTACCGCATCTCAGACTCCCAGCACAGTCTCAGGCTAGCTCCAGCCTCATTATTCATTAGTATTTACCAAGTGCCCTCAACAGCTCAGAACTAGAGAGGAGAAGTTAAAATAATACCCTTTTTGGGACATCTGACACAGCTTCTGCCAGACCCATGTGGTCTTTAAACTCAGCTCCACCAGCACAATCCTATTAGAGTTCTCAGTTCAAATAGGAAAATGTTGATGCCAACAAACAGCTCTCAGGATATAGCTCACCTAGACTGGAAGCCAAATGCATAATAAATACATGGATGTTTAATAGAAAGTATTTAGCAAAGATTTATCTGGTGCCTACTTTGTGCCAGGCACTATGCCAGGCCCTGGGGATACAACAGTGAAGGAGGCTCCATCCTGGCCCTAAAGGAACCCAAAAGCTGTTTCCTTTACAGTTTATCAGAGAGGGAAACTGGTGTCTGGGAGATTTATTCCTTTCCTTCTTCCCCTGAGAGTCAAGGACAGGCAATGCCAAAATCAGCCTGCTAACCTCACTCAGGAGGTGCAGGTAACAAACATTGTGACTAGACCCTGCGAATAAAGTAGAAAATGAGGGAGACTCTCACAACTTACTGAAATTTTTTCACTGGAGGATCTGTTTTGAGCAACATATCAGTGGCAACCAAAATCAACGAAATCATTAGGAAAACATTATCTACCTAATCTGTAAGTACAGGTGGAGCAAGAAGCAAGTGTTTCTGGGCCAGGCGCAGTGGCTCACGCCTGTAATCCCAACACTTTGGGAGGCTGAGGCGGGCGGATCACCTGAGGTCAGGAGTTGGAAACCAGCCTGGCTAACATGGTGAAACCCCGTTTCTACTAAAAATACAAAAAATTAGCTGGGCATGGTGGCGCGTGCCTATAATCCCAGCTACTCGGGAGGCTGAGGCAGGAGAATTGCTTGACCCCGGGAGGCAGAGGTTGCAGTGAGCTGAGATTGCGCCATTGCGCTCCAGCTTGGGCAACAAGCGCAGAACTCCGTCTCAAAAAGAAAAAAAGAAAAAAAAGTGTTTCTGAAAGCCCAGCTTTGGGGGAGAGACAAGTTGTAGGCTGAGGCATACAATTGCACCAGTGCCAGAGTGGTTAGAGAAATCACCCAGGTTTGCCATGGCTTTGGAATAAGTCATAGTAGAATCGACTGGCCTTCAGGCTGATTCTCAGTTTCTTCATCTGTAGAATGGCAATCCTCCCTGTCTTGTAGAGCTCATGGTAGGAGCCAATGAAATAATGAATGTAAAAGCACTTTTATGATGTAGATTTAGAATACTCCTGTAATCCCAGCACTTTAGGAGGCAGAGGCGGGAGGATCACTTGAGCCCAGGAGTTCAGGATCAGCCTGGGCAACATAGTAAAACCCCATCTCTACAAAAAATACAGAAATTAGCTGGGAGTGGGAGGTGGTGTGCCCCTGTGGTCCCAGCTACTTGGGAGGCTAAAGTGGGAGCATTCTTTGAGCCCAGGATGTTGAGACTGCAGTGAGCCATGATCACACCACTATACTCCAGCCTGGGCAACAGAGCAAGACCCTGTCTCAAAAATAAATACACAGAACATGCTAAAAAAGTTAGGTACTTTAATATTATCCCCCCAACTCCACCCCCGCCCTAGCAAGTCCATTTCAAAACAAAAGCTGGTTTGGTTCTCTTTCTCCTTCATGCTCATATATGAAATCAGATGGTCAACTTGGAATGTTTGCAGGTCTGTCAGCTCAGGGCTTAATTCGGTTTGAAGAAGCAAGCAAATTCTTAGAACCTGCCAGAAGAGTGAAATGGAACACCTGCCCACTGTTTCGATGTGCCTCAGAGTTCTCATCTGGTTGCCAAACTGATTGCAAAACACACACCCCTCCCCATACCATGAATTCACTTCCTGGGGAAGCATCTGCTGCCTCCCTGCTTGCTCAGACGTTCCTGAGAAGTGTCAAATCTGTTCTTAACCATTGCAGCCATTTCAGTCTAATTACTAAACAGGGCACAGGAAGTCAATGCTGAACTCCCACTCCTCCTGTCAACGCTGATCCAGGGGTCCAGCCTTCAAGACCCTTAAAGGATTCTGATGCCCAGACCCCATCCCAGAATCAGAATCTTTGAGCACGGGGGTGCGGCTATTCCAATCCAGCTGATTCCAATGTCTCACTCTAGTTGAGAATCGCTGCTTTCAGTTTTGCTAAGGGCAATCCCCTGGTGTGGAGACATATTTATGAAGGAGACCCCCTTGTCCTATGTAATTCTCAAAGTTGGTGATAACACCAAATAACCCCAAGAAATCAGAAACTAGCTCCTGAATACCCAGAGTTGTTTAGATTAGCTTTTAAAAGTGATTTTCACACAGGTGGACTCCCAGGCTCGGCCATGGGGTTCCTTGCTAGTTTGTTGATCCCAGTTGTCTAATTCTTGGCCCATTCAAGGGTCTTGGCCTCAGTCCCCAGGCCAGAAGCTGGCTGAATGGAGAGAGGGGCAGCAATCTTGAGAGGAACGAATGAAACAGGCTGAGACTGCTACCTGCGTTGATAGGAAGAGGAAATCTGAAACACCCCGTGCTCACTCCCCCCAAAATAATGGTATATCAGAGCCATCTACTTATATGTAAGACCATAACAATGCCTGTCCCCCAACTATTCACACTCGTGGCATGAGGAAGAGACAGATACGCCATCCCCAGCTCAGAAATAATGGGAGGCTCTAAAGAGAATCAAAGGAAACATGAAACCACTGAAGCTCCCACACAGTGTTTGCTTGACAACATTCTCTGGATTCACTTGCTATGTTTTTTTGTGTGTTTGTTTGTCTTTTTTTTTTGAGATGGAGTCTTGCTCTGTCACCCAAGCTGGAGTGCAGTGGCGTGATCCCGGCTCACTGCAACCTCTGCCTCCTGGGTTTAAGCAATTCTCCTGCCTCAGCCTCCCGAGTAGCTGGGATTACAGATGCCTGCCATTACCCTGCTAATTTTTTTTTTTTTTTTTTTTTTTTGAGAAGGAGTCTTGCGCTGTTGCCGAGGCTGGAGTGCAGTGGCGCAATCTCGGCTCATCTACCTCTCAGACTTAAGCGATTCTCCTGCCTCAGCCTCCCAAGTAGCTGGGATTACAGGCACATGCCACCACGCCTGGCTAACTTTTTAGATTTTTGGTAGAGACAGGGTTTCACCATGTTGGCCAGACTGGTCTTGAACTCCTGACCTCAAGTGATCCGCCTGCCTCAGGCTCCCAAAGTGCTGGGATTACAGGTGTGAGCCACCCTGCCAGGCCTAATTTTTATATTTTTAATAGAGATGGAGTTTCACCATTATGACCAGACTGGTTTTTCACTTCATTGATGACCAAAGTGCTGGATTTTTGAACTGTCGGCATTTTCTGAGACGGACTGTCAGTGCAGTGATCTCCTGCAACTCCGCCTCCCGGGTTTACGCCATTCTCCTCCCAAAGTAGCTGGGATTAGGCGCCCGCCACCTCGCCCGGCTAGTTTTTTGTATTTTTAGTAGAGACGGGGTTTCACGGTGGAGTCTCCACTGGGATTACAGGCTTGAGCCACCGCGCCCGGCTCTGTCGGCATTTTCACAGGTGAAAAACCGAGGTTCAGCACCACCACGCCCGGCCTCTGCTTTGTATTGTAATAGCCGCTACCATTTTTAACATCTTCTACACATCTTTTTAACATATTCTAAACCTACATCATCCAAGTGCTCTCACTTTATTTCATTCAGTCCTACCATGAGCTTTAAAGGTAGGCACAGTTGCTGTTCTAGACTGAGGCTGAGAGAGACTCATTCACCTCTGCAACAAATGTCTTGTATTTTAAACATTTTCTTTGGAGTTTTGTCTCGTTACATAACACATTAACTATAGAAAAGGTAGATAAACAATAAGTAGAAATC
Organism: Macaca thibetana thibetana; assembly: GCF_024542745.1. Taxonomy (NCBI): domain Eukaryota; kingdom Metazoa; phylum Chordata; class Mammalia; order Primates; family Cercopithecidae; genus Macaca; species Macaca thibetana. The sequence continues at coordinate 22,863,335 of NC_065578.1, read as the reverse complement.
ACTCAACATCTCACTTCCCAGAAGTAAGCATTGTGAATGCTTGGAAGGTATGTCCTTCCAGTCTTTTTTCTATACCAGGAGAGAGTGTGAGTCGTGGCAGGAGCATAGACACCAAAACCTGCTCAGCGACTCACCTTAGCTCTGTGGCTTTCTAGCATATGACTGACTTTGGCAGGTTGTTTAACTTCTCTGCCTCGGGGTTGAAGCGATTCTCCTGCCTCAGTGGTATAAATTCTATTGTTACCTTTTTTCACTTTTTTTTTCTTTTTCTTTTTTGAGACAGAGTCTATCTCTGTTGCCCAGGCTGGAGTACAGTGGCATGATCTCAGCTCACTGCAACCTCCACTTCACAGTTTCAAGTGATGGTCCTGCCTCAGCCTCCTGAGTATCTGGGATTACAGGCATGTGCCACCACACCCAGCTAATTTTTGTGTTTTTAGTAGAGATGGGATTTCTCCATATTGGCCAGGCTGGTCTTGAACGCCTGGGCCTCATGTGATCCACCCACCTCGGCCTCCCAAAGTGTTGAGATTACAGTTCTGAGCTACCATGCCTGCCCCTTTTTCCACTTTTTAAACTCAGGATGTTGTGAGCATGTTTCTATGTATATATACATTTATTGCTAACCATATTTTATGTTATGACCATCTTTGATTAATTTTACTATTCTCCACTGTTATTTCCAATTTTTTGCTATTATGTGCTGAGTTGGATATCCCTATAAATAAATCTTCATTTCTGTAAATAAGTTTCCTTTAAATAAATTACTAGGGGTGAAAGTACTAGGTCACAAGGTAAATATATAGGTAAGACTTTTGATATATATTACCAAATACCTTCCAGAAACTATGTATCCATGTATGCCCCCACCATCAGGCTAAAGGTCAGCCCCAGGCTTCTGGCTTTGAGGATACTGTTCTCCGTCCTCGTTGTTTATAGCTGCTTTCCCGACATTGGATCTGTAAGAGGAGTTGGTGAATTTACATTGGTGAATTTATTTGTTTTTTGAGACGGAGTTTTGCTCTTGTTGCCCAGGCTGAAATGCAGTGGCACAATCTCGGCTCACTGCAACCTCTGCCTCTGGGTTCAAGCGATTCTCCTGCCTCAGCCTCCCAAGTAGCTGGGATTATAGGCATGTGCCACCACGCCCAGCATATTTTTTGTATTTAGTAGAGACAGGATTTCACCATGTTGGTTGGGCTGGTCTTGATCTTCTGTCCTCAGGTGATCCACCCGCCTCGGCCTCCGAAAGTGTTGGGATTACAAGGGTGAGCCACCTCACCCGGCAGTGAATTTCTTTTGACGGGAAATAGTCAAAGTACTTTTAAAAGGTTTTTTTAAAGATCACGTGTTATGTATGGCCTTTGTACAAAGCATGCCTGTGGGACAGCTTTTTCTGGGGAACATGGAGCTAATAAGATCCATTTATTCGTCACAGCCTCCATAGCTGTCAATTTGGCAGTTAATGAGCTACAAACATCTGGAATTTCCACTGACTCAGGCAAGCCGGTGTTTGTTCTCTGGCTGATGGCTTGGGTTTGGAAAGAGACTATGAGTCAAGCTTCCATGGCCCAAAAGCCTAGATTTTGCCACAGCAGGAAAAAAAAAACAACCAAAAACAGATTGACACAGTCTTAACACATGATTAAACTGTTAGGTGACACCATGGCATGACTTCCAATCTTGGGAAGAGCAGGCAACAAAGGAGTCGCCATTCGCCCGCAGTTTCCAAGGCAAGAGGAGGTGAAGTAACTTGCTCAAGTTCAGTCTGATCTCTTGATTCCAGTTCACCGTGGTTTAATATTTACACCATCTCCTTGCCTTTGACTGGTATATCTTTATTTTGTTTTGTTATAACTGTTACTGATGCAATTCAAAGATACGATCTTTTGCATATTACAAATGTGTTGCATATTAAATAATAACACTAAGTATCTAGCACTTTACTGTGAGCAAGGTACACTGTCCTAAGCAATTAAAAAAAAATTTTTTTTTGAAACAGGATCTCTGTCACTCAGGTTGGAATGCAGTGGTGAGATCTGCAGGATTCCTGGGCTCAAGCAATCCTCCTGCCTCAGCCTCCCGAGTAGCTGGGACAACAGGTGTAGGCCACCGTGCCTGGCTTATTTTAGTATTTTTTGTTGAGACAGGGTTTCTTCATGTTGTCCGGGCTGGTCTTGAACTCCTAGGCTCTAGTGATCCACCTGCCTCAGCCCCCAGTTTTTTTCGTCACTCTGTCGCTCAGGCTGGAGTGCAGTGGTGCAATTTTAGCTCACTGAAACCTTTGCCTGCCGGGTTCAAGTGATTTTTTTTTCCTGCCTCAGCCTCCGGAGTGGCTGGAATTACAGGCGCACACCACCATGCCCGGCTAATTTTTGTATTTTTAGTAGAGACGGGGTTTCACCATGTTGGCCAGGCTGGTCTCAAACTCCTGACCTCAGGTCATCTGCCTTCCTTGGCCTCCCAGATTGCTGGGATTACAGGTGTGAGCCACCGTGCCTGGCCTTAACTGTAGTTAAGGGCTGCAATCAGGGAGGAAGAAGGGCAGAAGACGTTAAGAAAGTTCTTACTTGACTAGAACTCTTGTGACATTTTCCTGGCCTGATAGATAGCTAAAGCTGCCTCTTTCTCTCATGGCACTTGTTCTTCAGCAAATTCTCTTCATGAGCTCTCTCAGCTGCAATTCCTTCACAGTGGGCAATGCTTCTCCTTAGGCTGACTGCTCCCTCAGCTTCTGCCTCTTAGTACAATATCTTGCTGTAAGACTGTCATTGCAGGGGCCACCCTCGTGGGCTTTGAAAATAACTCCAGTCAGGCAAGTGGCTCACACCTGAAATCCCAGCACTTTGGGAGGCTGAGGCAGGCAGATCACTTGAGCCCAGGAGGCAGAGGTTGCAGTGAGCTGAGATCCCACCATTGCACTCCAGCCTGGGCAATAGGAGTGAAACCCTGTCTCGCAAACAAACAAACACATTGGGGTCTATAAATACTCTAGGTTTTTTTTTTCTAATTTTTTTTCTAATCGGCAATGAGAATATATGTGCAATTTTACTGGCCAATGATAGCATGGAACTAGAAGGGTGGCTACCTCCCATTTAGAGCATACTGTATTCTGAGCGCTTCCTAGCAGTATGGACCCTGAACACTAGGTTGGTGTAGCAGAGTGGCTAAGAGCAGGTTTTGGCATCAGGGTGACCCAGGTTCAAGTTCGACGTGTGTGACTTTGGGCAAATCACTTAGCCTACCTCTTTGAACCTCAGTTTTCTCATCCATTTAATGAGGCAATACTACTAGTGACCTCAGTAGGTTGTGATGAGAATTAAATAAGATAATGCATATCAATTGTTTAAGACAGGCTAGTGCAATGGCTCACACCTGTAATCCCAGCACTTTGGGAGGCTGAGGCAGAAGAATTGCTTGAACCCAGGAGGTGGAGGTTGTAGTAAGCCGAGATTGCACCACTGCACTCCATCCTGGGTGACAGCGAGACTGTCTAAAAAAAATTAAATACATTAAAAACAAAAATTTTTGTGAATTGTGTTCACAGCCGCTGCCACGCCACTGTCACTCTCCAAGGCCAGCGCCACCTCTCACTCGCTGAGCTCCGGAAGGCAAAGAGAAGGGGGGTAAACAAGAGAAGGGGTAAGCAAGAGAAAGGGGGTAAGCAGGGAGGTCTCTGTACCAACGGCTCCTACAAAGCCGACTGCCGGCAAATCCACCGGTGGTGAAGCATCCGGAAGCAACTGGCTACGAAGGCCGCTCGCAAGAGTGCGCCCTCTACTGGAGGGGTGAAGAAACCTCATGGTTACAGGCCTGGTACTGTGGCACTCGGTGAAATTAGACATTATCGGAAGTCCACTAAACTTATGATTTGCAAACTTCCCTTCTAGCGTCTGGTGCGACATATTGCTCAGGACTTTAAAACAGATCTGCAGGGGCCGGGCGCGGTGGCTCACGCCTGTAATCCCAGCACTTTGGGAGGCTGAGGCGGGCGGATCACAAGGTCAGGAGATCAAGATCATTTTGGTTAACATGGTGACACCAAGTTGTGTTCTCTACTGAAAACACAAAAAATTAACCAGGCGTGGTGGCGGGTGCCTGTCGTCCCAGCTGCTGGGGAGGCTGAGGCAGGAGAATGGCGTGAACCCGAGAGGCGGAGCTTGCAGTGAGCCAGGATCGTGCCACTGCACACCAGCCTGGGCTACAGTGCGAGACTCCGTCTCAAAAAAAGTAAATAAATAAAAATCAAATAATAAAACAGATCTGCGCTTCCAGAGCTCAGCTATCGGTGCTTTGCAGGAGGCAAGTGAGGCCTCTCTGGTTGGCCTTTTTGAAGACAACAGCCTGTGTGCTGTCCATGCCAAACGTGTAACAATTATGCCAAAAAACATGCAACTGGCACGCCGCATACATGGAGAACGTGCTTAAGAATCCATTGTGATAGGAAACATTTCATTCTCAAAAAAGAAAATAAATTCTCTTCTTCCTGTTGTTGGTAGTTCTGAACGTCAGATATTTTTTTCCCATGGAGTCAAAACGTTATAATTGCGAGTGGAAAGATAGGGGACAGAAATCAGGTATTGGCAGTTTTTCCATTTTTGTTTGTGTGTGAATTTTTAATATAAATGCGGAGACGTAAAGCATTAATGCAAGTTAAAATGTTTCAATGAACAAGTTTCAGCGGTTCAACTTTACAATAATTGTAAATAAACCTGTTAAATTTTTCTGGACAATGCCAGCATTTGGATTTTTGTTTTGTTTTGTTTTGTTTTGAGACGGAGTCTCACTCTGTCGCCCAGGCTGAAGTGCAGTGGCCGGAGCTGGCCGGAGCTCAGCCAGGAGGCAAGCTCCGCCTCCTGGGTTTACGCCATTCTCCTGCCTCAGCCTCCCGAGTAGCTGGTTCTACAGGCGCCCGCCACCTCGCCCGGCTAGTTTTTTTTTGTATTTTTTAGTAGAGACGGGGTTTCACCGTGTTAGCCAGGGTGGTCTCGACCTCCTGACCTCGTGATCCACCCGTCTCGACCTCCCAGAGTGCTGGGATTACAGGCGTGAGCCACCGCGCCCGGCCTGGATTTTTTTAAAACAAGTAAATTTCTTATTGACGGCAACTAAATGGTGTTTGTAGCATTTTTGTCATCTAGTAGATTCCATCCATTCATTATACTTCTCTAACTGAGTTGTCCTACGTGCAATTACGTATATTTAATGTTGTCTGTCTTCCGTGCTTTTCCTGTAAGTTTGCTATTAAAATACATGAAAAATTGTTAAGTACTTAGAGACAAATGAAAATGAAAGCACAACATATCAAAACTTATAGGATGCAATGAAAATAGTGCCCGTAGGAAATTTATAGCTGTAAGCACTTACATTAAAAAACAAGATCTCAGATCAACAACTTAATTTTACAACTTAAGGAACTAGGAAAAGAAAATCTAAACCCAAAACTAGCAGATGGAAAGAAATAATAAAGATTAAAGCAGATATCAATGAAATAGAGAATTGAAAAATCACAGAGGCCAGGCACATTGGCTCACACTGATAATCCCAGCACTTCCTAAGGCCGAGGTGAGAGGATGACTTGAGGTCAGGAGTTCAAGACCAGCCTGGGCAACATAGCAAGACCTTGTTTCTACTAAATAATAATAATAATAATAATAAATAAAAATTTTAAGGAAAAAGTAAAAAAAAAAAATAGAGAAAAATTTTAAACCCAAAATTGGTTCTTCAAAAAGATTAACAAAATAGGCAAATTTAGCTAGATTGGCTAAGAAAAAAAAAAGAGAAGACTCAAATTACTAAAATCAGAAGTGAAAGTGGAAACAAATGAAAAGGATTATAAGAGAATACTATGAATAATTATACACCAACAAATTGGATAATCTGGATGAAACGGATGAATAACTAGAAACACAAAGCCTACTAATACTGAATCATGAAGAAATAGAAAATATGAATAGACTTATAACTAATAATGATATGTAATCAGTAATACAAAATCTCCTGACCAAAAAAAAATCTCCTGACAAAGAAAAGCCCTGGACCTGAGGGCTTCACTTATGAATTCTATCAAATGTTTAAAGAATTAACACTAATCCTTCTCAACTTTTCAAAAAAATGGAAGAAGGAAACACTTCCTAACAAATGCTATGAGGCCAGCATTACTCTGATACTGAAGACAGATAAAGATACCACAAGAAAAGAAAACTGTGAACCAATATCTCCTATGAACATCGATACAATAGTCCTTAACAAAATACAATACTATCAAGCTGAATTCAACAGCATATTAAAAGGATTATTTATACACATGACTAAGTAGGATTTATTCCTGGAATGCAAAGATAGTTTAACATATGAAAATCAATTAAAGTAATATACCACATTAATAGGATGAAGGGGCCAGGCACGGTGGCTCATGCCTATAATCCCAGCACTTTGGGAGGCTAAGGTGGGCAAATCATGAGGTCAGGAGATCGAGACCATCCTGGCTAACACAGTGAAACCTCGTCTCTACTAAAAATACAAAAAATTAGCCAGGCGTGGTGGCGGGTGCCTGTAGTCCAGCTACTTGGGAGGCTGAGGCAGGAGAATGGTGTGAACCCAGGAGGTGGAGCTTGCAGTGAGCCAAGATCGTGCCACTGCACTCCAGCCTGGGCAACAGAGCAAGACTCTGTCTCAAAAAAAAAAAAAAAAAAAAATAGGATGAAGGGGAAAATCACCTCACATGATTAGCTCAATTGATGCAGAAAAAGCATTTGACAAAATTCAACATTTTTTCATGATAAAAACACTCAACGAACTAGGAACAGAAGAAAATACCTCAACATAATAAAAGCTATATATAAAATACAGCCAATGTCATACTCATCAGTGACTGAAAACTTTTCCTCTAAGACCAAAAATAAGGCAAGAATGCCTGCTTTCACCACTTCTGTTCAACGCATTACTGAAAGTCCTAGCCAAAGCAATTAGTCAAGAAAAAGAAAAAAAAGTATTGAAATTGAAAAAGAAGAAGTAAAATTCTCTCCATTTGCAGATGGTATAATTTTACATGTGGAAATGCATACAGATCACACACACACACACAACTGTTCAAACTATCTGAAAATTTTGGCAAAGAAGCAGGGTACAAAGTCAATATACAAAGGTCAGTTGCATTTCTAGACACTAATGATTAATAATCTGAAAAAGACATTAAGAAAACAATTCCATTTATAATAGCATCAAAAAGAATAAAATACTTAGGATTTAACCAAGGTGAGAGACTTATACAATGAGAAATAAAAAACATTGCTGAAAGAAATCAAAGACATAGGTAAGTGGAAAGACATCATAGATTAGAGAAGACTTAATATTGTTAAGATGTCAGTACTATTCAAAACATTCTATAGATTCAATGCAATCCCTATCAAAACCCCAACATTTTTTACAGAAATAGATAAACCCACCCTAAAATTCATGAGGAATTTCAAGAGACCTTGAATAGCCAATCAACCTTTAAAAAGAAGACCAAAATTGGACATCCCACATTTCCTGATTTCAAAACTTACTACAAAGCTACAGTAATTAAAATAGTTTGGTACTGGCATAAAGACAGTCATATAGACCAATAACATAGAATAAAGAGCCCAGAAATAAGCCCTCACATACATGGTATAATAATTTTTGTCAAAGACGCCAAAACCATTCAATGAAGAAAGGACAATCTTTTCAACAAATGGGGCTGGGAAAACTGGATGTAAAATACCAAAGAATGAAATTAGACCCTTACCTAACATCATATATGAAAATTAACTCAAAATGGATCAAAGACCTAAATGTAAAACATAAAACTATAAAACGTAAAAGAAAACATAGGGCAAACGCTTCATGATATTGGATTTGGCAATACTTTCTTGGATTATAGCACCAAAGGCACAGGTAACAAAGGAAAAAATAGACAAATGGGACTACATGAAAATCAAAAACTTTTGTACATCAAAGAACACTATCGGCCAGATGAAGTGGCTCACACCTATAATTCCAGCACTTCGGGAGAACAAGGCAGGTGGATCATGAGGTCAGGAGTTGGAGACCAGCCTTGCCAACATAATGAAACCCCGTCTCTACCAAAAATACAAAAATTAGCTGGGCATGGTGGCGCACACCTGTAGTCCCAGCTACTTGGGAGGCTGAGGCAGGAGAATCGCTTGAATCCGGGAGGCAGAGGTTGTAGTGAGCCGAGATCATGCCACTGCACTCCAACAACAGAACGAGACTTTGTCTCAAAAAACAAACAAACAAACAAAAAACACTGTCAACCAGAAGGAAGAGGAAAATTATGGAATGAGAGAAAACATTTGCAAGTCATATATCCGATAAAGGAGTAATATCCAGAATTTATAAATAATTCCTAAAACTCAACAAAAGAAATAAACTGATTCAAAAATGGGCAAAGAACTGGGTGCAGTGGCTTATGCCTGTAATCCCAGCACTCTGGGAGGCTGAGATGGAAGGATCACTTGAGCCTAGGAATTCAATACCAGCCCTGGCAACGCAGTGAGAACCCTATCTCTACAAAAAAATTAAAAGTTAGCCAGGTGTGGTATGCATGTCTGTATTCCCAACTACTCGGGAGGCTGACGTGGGAGATCGCTTGAGCCCAGGAGTTCAAGCTCGCAGGGAGCTATTATTATGACACTGCACTCCAGCCAGGGTGAAAGAGCAAGACCCTGTCTCTAAAAAAAAAAAAAAAAAAAAAAAAAAAAAAAAGTGCAAAGGGCTTGAATGGACGTTTATCCAAAGAAGATATACAAATGCCAATAAGCACATGAAAAGATGCTCAATAAAACTCATCATGAGGGAAATGTAAATCAAAACCACAATGAGGTACCACCCAACACCCATTAGGATGCTACTGTCAAAAACAAAAAACAGAAAATAACAAGTATTGGCAAGGATGTGGAAAAATTGCAATTTCTGTGCAGTATTGGTGGGGATGTAAATTGGTAAGATTGCTGTGGAAAACAGTATATCAGTTCCTCAAAAACTTAAAAATAGAATTACCACATGAGCTGGCGATTCCACTTCTGGGTATGGAATTAGAAAGCAGGGTCTCAGATAATTGCATACCCATGTTCAAAGCATTATTCACAATAGCTAAAGCATGGAAGCAACCCGAGTGTCCATCCATGGACGAATGGATAAGCAAAATGTATAATATACTTACAATGGATTATTATCCAGTCTTAAAAAGTTAGGAAATCTTGACACATGATACAACATAAACGAACCTTAAGGACATTCTGCTAAGTGAAATAAGCCAATTACAAATGACAAATACTGTATGATTCCACTTACATGAGGTTTCTTGAGTAGTTAAATTTAAAGAGACAGAAAGTAGAATGGTGGTTGCAGGGGCTGAGAGGAGGGGAAATGAGGAGTTATTATTTAATGGGTATAGAGCTTCAGTTTTGCAGTATAAAAAGAGTTCTGGAGATGGATGGTGAAGATGGTTGCACAAGAATACAAATGTACTTAATATCATTAAACTGTACACTTATAAATGGTTAAGTTGGTAAATTTTATGTTATGTGTATTTACAAATGAGGAAGAAGAAGAAGTAGGCAGAGAGTGGTGGCTCACACTTGTAATCCCAGAACATTGGGAGCCTGAGGCAAGAGGATCGCTTAAGTCCAGGAGTTCAAGACCAGCCTGGGCAACATAGTCAAACTCTGTCTTTACAAAAAATAAAAAATTAGCCAGGTGGCCAGGCGTGGTGGCTCACGCCTGCAATCCCAACACTTTGGGAGACCGAGGCAGGCAGATCACCTAAAGTTGGGAGTTCGAGACCAGCCTGACCAACATGGAGAAACCCTATCTCTACTAGAAATACAAAATTAGCCAGGCATGGTGGCTTGTGCCTATAATCCCAGCTACTCAGGAGGCTGAGGCAGGAGAATCACTTGAACCCAGGAGACAGAGGTTGCCATGAGCCGAGACCACACCATTGCACTCCAGCCTGGGCCACGAGAGCAAAACTCCATCTGAAAAAAAAAAAAAAATTTAGCCAGGCATGGTAGTGCACACCTGTAGTCCTAGATACTCAGAAGGCTGAGACAGGAAATTTACTTGAGCCTGAAAGGTTGAGGCTGCTGTAAGCTCTGATCGCGCCACTGCACTTTAGTCTAAATGACAGAGCAAGATCCTGTCTCAAAAAAAAAAAAAGAAGTAAAAAAAGGTATTTCTTTATACCATGGATTTTGTTTCAACATAGTCATTTGTCTAAATATTTAAATAAGAAAGCTAACACTTAAAATAATAAAAGATGTTCTATCTTTCTACCTTGACAAATTTACATTCACAACAACAAAATTAACCCCAACCTTTTATGTCATTTGCATGCAGTTTCCTTTTGTTTCGAGGTCATGGGGCAAAAGACGTGCAGAAGCATTTCCCTGAGGCCTGAACAGTGTTAGTCCTAAGAATGGCTGTCAAGAGTTACAGGTTGTATTGTGCCAGCACTGAGTGGCAGACGTGCCCATATGTTCATGTCATGTACAGTAACACATGTAGCCACACAGTCGTTTGACCCCTATGAACCCATGGCTAGAAGATTTCAGTTTATTTAGACTTGCAACTTTCTTTCCTTTTTGTTTTTTTTCAGACAGAGTCTCGCTCTGTCACCCAGGCTGAAGTGCAGTTACATGATCTTGGCTCACTGGAACCTCCGCCTTCAGGGTTCAAGCGATTCTCCTGTCTCAGCCTCTGGAGTAGCTGGAATTACAGGCGTAAGCCACCACGCCCAGCTAATTTTTTTTTTTTTTTTTTAGTAGAGATGGGCTTTCACTATGTTGACCAGGCTGGTCTTGAACTCCTGACCTCAGGTGATCCGCCCGCCTCAGCCTCCCAAAGTGCTGGGATTTACAGGCATGAGCCACCGCACCCAGCTAGACTAGCAACTTTCATTCTTGTGTTCATTTATTTCAAGATAGAATGATAATTGTGGCATTAACAGTTATTGTTTGTAATTTGATTCTAATATTTCCTTTTTTTTTTCTTTTTTTTTTGAGACGGAGTTTCATTCTTGTAGCCCAGGCTGGAGTGCAATGGCTCAATCTCGGCTCACCACAACCTCCGCCTCCCAGATTCAAACGATTCTCCTGCCTTAGCCTCTCAAGTAGCTGGGATTACAGGCATGCGCCACCACATCCGGCTAGTTTTGTATTTTTAATAGAGATGGGGTTTCTCCATGTTGGTCAGGCTGGTCTCGAACTCCCAACCTCAGGTGATCCGCCCACCTCGGCCTCCCAAAGTGCTGGGATTACAGGCATGAGCCACTGTGCCCAGCCTAATATTTCACTTTTATCTTATTTAATAAATTAATTTTATGTATGCTTGTGACATGGGGTTCTCTAACCCCAGAGCAAGGGCCTCTCTTGCCTAATCTCAGGGGTAATATATTTGCTTGTATGTCCTTAAAATCTAATATAATGAAATATAGATCAACTATGGTGTCTAATAGTTCTGTGACAGCTATCTCCACTAGAAGGATCTTGGAGCAGGCATTAACCACATACAGGGACCACAACTGCCACCAAATGCTGTAGCTCAGGGTTTTCCTTTTGGTAGCCCTTATCTGGTAAGACCCCAGCAAAGCTGACACTTCAAGCCCTCCCTTCTTCCTTCCTTTTCAAGGATCTGGACACGTAGAGTTACAGGCTCTATACACAGGGACTTTTCTTCCTGGAAACCTGGTAGGAAATCCCATATGTCTGCCTGTTTGCCAAACTATTCCCTTGATTGACAGGATGCGGCCTATTCAAACTTCTCTATGTGTCTGTTGAATAAATGCATGTATAAAAAAGGCATGGCCTCACATAATTAATCAAATATCTGATCTTTCCCTTACCCATTGCAGGATTCACGGCTGAGAGCCCATAAGAAAGAACAGATAGGCCAGGCGCGGTGGCTCACATTACAGTGCCTGTAATCCCAGCACTTTGGGAGACCAAGGTGGGTGGATCACAAGGTCAAGAGTTCAAGATCAGCCTGACCAAGATGGTGAAACCCCATCTCTACTGAAAATACAAAAATTAGCTGGGCACAGTGGCAGACGCCTGTAATCCCACCTACTCAGGAAGCTGAGAGAGGAGAATCGCTTGAACCTGGGTGGCAGAGGTTGCAGTGAGCCGAGATCGCACCACTGCACTCCAGCTTGGGCAACAGAGTGAGACTCTGTCTCAAAAAAAAAAAAAAAAGAAAAAGAAAAGAAAAGAAAAGAGAGAATATAGAACAGCAGAGAAGCATAACAAATCTATTTAATACAAATTTTATGTGACACAGGTGACTAAGAAATGAAGACTCTGGCGGGCACAGTGGCTCACGCCTGTAATCCTAGCACTTTGAGAAGCCAAGGTGGGTGGATCACCTGAGGTCAGGAGTTCGAGACCAGCCTGGGCAACAAGGTGAAACTCTATCTCTACTAAAAATACAAAAATTAGCCAGGTGTAAAAATTAGCTGGGTGTGGTGGCCCACACCTGTAATCCCAGCTACTCAAGAGGCTGAGGCAGGAGAATTACTTGAACTCGGGAGATGGAGGTTGCAGTGAGCTGAGACTGCGCTACAGTACTCCAGCCTGGGCAACAGAGCAAGACTCTGTCTCAAAAAAAAAAGAAAGAAAGAAAAAAGAAATAAGGCAAATGAAGAAAACATTGTTAGGGTGGAACTAAGAAGAAAATGAGAGACTGGGTGTGGTGGCTCACACATGTAATCCTAGCACTTTGGGAGACTGAGGTGCGTGGATCACAAGATCAGGAGTTTGAGACCAGCTTGGTCAACATGGTGAAACCCCGTCTCTACTACAAATACAAAAATTAGCCGGGTGTGGTAGCATGTGCCTGTAATCCCAGCTACTTGGGAGACTGAAGTAAGAGAATCCCTTGAACCTGGGAGATGGAGGTTGAAGTGAGCCAAGATCATGCCACTGCACTCCAGCCTGCAGGACAGAGCAAGACTCCATCTCACAAAAAAAAAGAAAGGAGAGAGTCGGCCAGGCGTGGTGGCTCACACCTATAATCCCAGCACTTTGGGAGGCTGAGGCAGGTGGATTACCTGAGGTCATGAGTTTGAGACCATCCTGGCCAACATGGTGAAACTCTGTCTCTAAGAAAAATACAAAAATTAGCTGGGCATGGTGGTGCATGCCTGTAATTCCAGCTACTCAGGAGGCTGAGGCACTAGAATTGCTTAAACCCAGGAGGCAGAGGTTGCAGTGAGCTGAGATGGCACCACTGAACTCCAGCCTGTGTGACAGAGCAAAATTCCATCAGAAAGAAAGAAAGAAAGAGAGAGAGAGAGAGAGAGAGAGAGAAAGAAAGAAAGAAAGAAAGAAAGAAAGAAAGAAAGAAAGAAAGAAAGAAAGAAAGAAAGAAAGAAAGAAAGAAAGAGAGAGAGAAAGAGAGAGAGAGAGAAAGAGAAAGAGAGAGAAAGAAAGAAAGAAAGAAAGTAAGTCATGGAAATCATCCCAGTAGAGTGGAAATCTTCAGGTGATTATAAAGAAATGGAATGAATGAAATGGAAATTGGTAGGGTTAAAACAGAGGTCTTAATACAATACTATCAAAAGTTGGGTAGACCAAAGGAAGCCTTGTCTGGTCCCCCAACATTAAAAGGCCCGAAACAAGTTTTCTGTCTTTCTCCCAGTGTGGAGAAATTTTAAAGCTAGAAGGCAGAGATTACAATGAAATCTGATCAGAAATTTTCAGGGGCAATCATTGGATAAACTAATCAAAATAAGGATTGACAAAAGGGACAGAGTCCTTTGGCTCAACCCTTAGCTGGGGATCCAAAGTCTTTTGCATAAGAGAAGGTAAAATGGTCTGTTGTGGGAAGTCAGGGACCCTGAATGGAGGGACAGGCTGGAGCCACGGCACAGGAACATAAATTGTGAAGATTTCACCTTAATATGGACATTTATCAGTTCCCAAATAATACTTTTATAATTTCTTATGCCTGTCTTTAATCTCTTAATCCTGTTATCTTCATAAGCTGAGGATGTACATCATCTCAGGACCACTGTGATAATTGTGTTAACTGTACAAGTTGATTGTAAAACATGTATGTTTGAACAATATGAAATCAGTGCACCTGGAAAAAGAACAGAATAACAGCGATTTTTACGGAACAAGGGAAGACAACCATAAGGTCTAACTGTCTGTGGGGTCGGGCAAAAAGAGCCATATTTTTCTTCTTGCAGAGAGCCTATAAACAGATATGCAAGTAGGAAAGATATTGCTAAATTCTTTTCCTAGCAAGGAATATTAATACTAATACCCTGGGAAAGGAATGAGTTCCTGGGGGAAGGTCTATAAACGGCTGCTCTAGGAATGTCTGTCTTGTGCAGTTGAGATAAGGACTGAGATACGCCCTGGTCTCCTGTAGAACCCTCAGGCTTACTAGGGTGGGGAAAAACTCAGCCCTGGTAAATTTGTGGTCAGATCAGTTCTCTGCTCTTGAACCCTGTTTTCTGTTGTTTAAGATGTTTATCAAGACAATACATGCACCGCTGAATATAGACCCTTATCAGTGGTTCTGCTTTTGCCCTTCATCCTGTTCCCTCAGAAGCATATGATCTTTGTTAGACCCTTATTAGTGGTTCTGCTTTTGGCCCTTTGAAGCATGTGATCTTTGTACCTATTCCCTGTTCTTACACCCCCTCCCCTTTTGAAACTCTTAATAAAACCTTGCTGGTCTGAGACTCAGGCAGGCATCACGGTCTTACCGATATGTGATGTCACGCTCAGCGGCCCAGCTGTAAAATTCCTCTCTTTGTACTGTCTCTCTTTATTTCTCAGCCAGCTGACACTTATGGAAAATAGAACTTATGTTGAAATATTGGGGGTGGGTTCCCCCATTATGGTCTGGGGGTAGAGAAGAGAATTTTCTGAAACTAGAACATAAAAATGTAAGGATTGGTAGTGTAACCACCCAGTGGATTCTTCCTGCCTGCTGCATAAACAAAGACCACAGCATTGCAGTAATGAAAGAGTTTAATAGACATGAGGCCAGTCACACAATGTGACAGACAGAATTAGGACTCAAATAAATCTCATCCAAAGTTGGTAGGTTAGGGGTTTTCCAAAAGCACTTTTGAGGAAGGGGTGCTAGGGGTGGCTAGGCTTGCTGCTGATTGGTTGGGACAGAGATGAAATCATAGGGGGTGGAAGCTGTCCTGAGTGCTGAACTCCTTCTGAGTGGGGCCACAGGAGCAGTGTTGGTGGATACAGGCAGAGCCATCAGGTATGGGTGGAGCCATGGGTTTCAGACTTCCGAAAACTGAAAAATACTCAAAAGGCCAGTCTACAATAGTGGTGTTATCTGCAGGAGTGGCTGTCAATTAAACAATGTCTTCACCTTAGCAGAATTCAGATTCCTCTCCTTCCACAGCCTGATGACCTTTCATTGGCTTCACAAAGACAGTTGAGTTTTGGGGAAGGCCTGTTATCATTTAAAGTATAAACTAAATGTCTCTCAAAGTTAGCTCAGCCCCAAAGCCCAGGAATAATTAAGGGAAAGGCAAGATGGGTGTGGATTAGATCAGATCTCTTTTACCGCCATGAGTTTTTTACTGTTATAATTTTTGCAAAGGTAGTTTCAACGGGATTATGAAAATTGGTATATTTTGCAAATCAAAAATAAAATCATAAGTCACCCAACCATCTGAACAGATCCTCCTCTTGACCAAGAGCATTCCAAAGTTAACCTGAAAAACTAATTCAGGCTATGATGGGAAGGGGGAGTTGGACATGCCTTGTTATTCCTTTTGGAATTCAGACACAGCTGACCAGCATTAACATTAAAACAGATCTTAAAACTGATAGAACAGGTCAGGTGCAGTGGCTCATGCCTGTAATCCCAGCATTTTGGGAGGCCAAAGTAGGTGGATCACCTGAGTTCAGGAGTTCGAGACCAGACTGGCCAACATAGCAAAACACTGTCTCTACTAAAAATATAAAAATTAGCTGGGTGCAGTGATGGGTGCCTGCAATCCCAGCTACTCAGGAGGCTGAGGCAGGAGAATCACTTGAACCTAAGAGGTAGAGGTTGCAGTGAGTCAAGATCGCACCACCACTCTCCAGCCTGGGTGACCGAGTGAGACTCCATCTCAAAAAAAAATAAAATAAATAAATACATTTTTAAAGGCTTCCTTGTCCATTCCCATTATATCTTTTCCATTGCGATCACCAACAATTGTTTATGAAGGCTAGAAAATAGTGTTGGGTGCCTTAGGCCTCAGGGGCAGGCCTCTGACCTTCCCCTGCCTCCTTTCATCTGCTCCAAGGCAGGACTTGGAGTCTTAAGACTCTCTGATGAGAGGGTCCCACTCTATACCCTGTGGGACAGAATGCTAATATCATGAAGCTTCCATAAAAACCCAAGAGGACTAGGTTAGGAGAGCTTCCAGATAGCTGAACATGTGGAAGTCAGCAGGAAGGGGAAGAAAAACTGGTCCAGGTGCTGGGAGGGTGGCGCACCGCAACTCCACAGGGCAGGAAGTTCCTGTGCTTGGGCCCCTTCTAGACCTTACCCTATGTATACCCTCATCTGGCTGGTTATCTGTGTCCTTTAACATAGCTTTCTTAGTAAACCAGTGAATGTAAGTGTTTCTCTGAGTTCTGTGAGCCACTCTAGCAAATTAATCAAATCCAAAGGGGAGTCTGGGGGATCCCCAGCTTGAAACCAGTCGGTCAGAAGTTCTGGAGGCCCAGACTTGTGACTGGGGGAGTGGAGAAGGAGGGAGCAGTCTTGGGGACTGAATCCTCAACGTGTGGGATCTGGCACTGTCTCCGGGTAGATAGCATCAGAACTGAATTGGAGGTAACCTGGCTGGTATCTGCTGGTTGGTGGTGGGGACAGGCCCCCACACGTTTGGTTATGTAGCAGGACAAGTCGCAGACAAAACCCCTCAGACACCGAGTTAAAGAAGGAAGAGCTTTATTCGGCCGGGAGCTTTGGCAAGACTCACATCTCCAACAACCAAGCTCCCTGAGTGAGCAATTCCTGGCCCTCTTAAGGGGCTTACAACTCTAAGGGGGTCCAAGTGAGAGGGTGGTGATCAATTGAGCAAGCAGGGGGTATGCGACTGGGGGCTGCATGCACTGGTAATCAGAACGGAACAGAACAGGACAGGGATTTTCACAGTGCTTTTCCATACAATGGCTGTAATCTATAGATAACATAACCAGTTTAGGTCAGGGGTCGATCTTTAACCAGGCCCAGGGCTCAGCGCCGGGCTGTCTGCCTGTGGATTTCATTTCTGCCTTTTAGTTTTTACTTCTTTCTTTGGAGGCAGAAATTGGACATAAGACAAGATGAGGGGTGGTCTCCTCCCTTAGTCACGGAAGTTTCCTTCTGTGTAGTTGATTGTTGCGGTGTGAGAGTAGAGGAAAAACAGTGTTAGGAGACTTTCTCCCTAGACGACCTTGTATCAGTTATATGATTTGCAGATATATCCTCCCATTCACTAGGTTGCCTTTTGAGAACCTGTGGATACTATCCTTTGATTTAGAAAAGTTTTTAAATTTGATGAAGTCTTGTCTGTTTTGTTCTTTTGTTGCCTATGTTTTTGGTTGTCATAGCCAAAAAATGATTGTCAAATCCAATGTCATGAAGCATTTGTCCTATGTTTTCTTGTATGTTATAGTTGTATCACTTACACTTAGATATTTGATCAATTTTAAGAGTTAATTTTTTGTTTTTATTTTTTTAGAGGCAGAGTCTCACTCTGCCGCCTGGGTTGGAGTGCAGCGATACAATCATAGCTCACTGTAACCTCGAACTCCTGGGCTCAAGGGATCCCATTTTTAAGTTAATCTTTGTATATGATATTAGGTAAGGGCCTCACTTCATTCTCTGGCATGTGGACATGCAGTTTTCCTAGCCCCATTTGTTGAAAAGATTCTCTTTTTCCATTCAATGGTCTTGGCAGCTGTGTTCCATTGATCTGTATGTCTGTCTTTATGCTAGTACCCACTGTTTTTGATACTGCAGTTTGTAGTAAGTTTTCAAAGCAGGAAGTGTTAGACTTCCAACTTTGGTCTTTTTCAAGATTGTTTTGGCTGTTCGAGATCCCTAATATGCCATCACTTTTGCTATATGCTATTTGTTAGAAGCTAATCACTAATCCCCACACTCAAGGAGGGGAGATTACCCAAAGGATTTGAATACAGGGAGGCAGAAATTACTGCAAGACATTTTAGGGGCTGCCTACTACAATAGCTAACTTTTTTTTTTTTTTTTTTGGGGGGACGGAGTCTTGCTCTGTCGCCCAGGCTGGAGTGCAGTGGCGCGATCTCGGCTCACTGCAAGCTCCACCTCCAGGGTTTATGCCATTCTCCTGCCTCAGCCTCCGGAGTAGCTGGGATTACAGGCATCCGCCACCATGCCTGGCTAATTTTTTTTTTTTTTTTTTAGTAGAGACAGGGTTTCACCGTGTTAACCAGGTTCAATCTCCTGACCTCGTGATCCACCCACCTCGGCCTCCTAAAGTGCTGAGATTACAGGCATGAGCCACCGCACCTGGCCTACAATAGCTAACATTTACTGAGTACTTAATATAGTAAGTCATGTGTATATACTTGCATAACCTTCACAACAGCCTTGGGAACCAGAAATATTACTATGCCTGATTTGTAACAAAGGAAATTGAGGTTTAAAGAGATTAAACAATTTACCCACGGCCCTCCAGCTGGGATTCAAACCCAGCCTGTCCAACTCCAAAGCTGTGCTTTTAACCCTTACACTGCCTATGACATATCTCAGATGAATGGGAAATGTTCCTGGTTATCATTTAGAGCTTAGCTTTATGATTTGCAAAAGTCTCAGATGACTGCTCATGAGTAGAAGAATAAGCTCTCTCAACTGAATTTAGTATTAGTCAAATGAATCTGAGAAATCCTATTTTAGTTCAATGTCAACTTGTTATAGAGGTTTGCTACCCACTGTGGAAAAGAAAGGACAAACCCACAAACATACAGAAGAATTTTTCTTCTTGCCACAATGGAAACTATTTATGTTCTCCAGGCTTCTGTAAGAAGAAGCTTGGCTCGAAGGAAGCTTCTGGATCTAATTTCATAAGCAGCTGCCTCATAACGTAAAAATCTCTCTCAAACATCTCCTGGAGCTTCTGGCTCACGTCACACATGACAGAACTTGGTGAAAACAAGTTTCCACAGAGCCTCTTCTCCTGAGAAAATTCTGCTTTCAAATAACTCCATCCGCACCTGCTCCCCAGCCAGATTCTAACACTGGTGAAGAGGAAGCCTCCTTCTCACCCTGAGGAACGTGTCAGGGAGTGTCTGAATGAGTTATAGAGATTCTCTTCTCCTCTTTTCCCCCTCCTTTTGTGACCACATCTGCAAACTCTCAAGAAAGAACATGTTAGTTTGGGTTTAAAACCCAGAATAGAAAGCTGGCATTAGAAATGTTTCAGGAATGCTGAGAATTTTTAGAGGTGTTCTTTTTTTTCTGTTTTTTGAGACAAGAGTTTTGCTCTTGTTGCCTAGGCTGGAGTGCAGTGGTGCGACCTCAGCTCACTGCAACCTCTGCCTTCCGGGTTCAAGCGATTCCCCTGCCTCAGCCTCCTGAGTAGCTGGGATTATAGGCATCCGCCACCAGGCCCAGCTAATATTTTGTATTTTTAGTAGAGACGGGGTTTCACCACGTTGGCCAGGCTGGTCTCGAACTCCTGACCTCAGGTGATCCACGTGCCTCGGCCTCCCAAAGTGCTGGGATTATGGGCATGAGCCACTGTGCCTGGCCTAGAATGTGTTCTTAAAGGTTCTTGTTCTCATTATGTTTTTATGAGCAGGTATAATTGTCTTAGTGCTTCAGCTTAATAGAGGAATCCACTCCATTCAAATATATATATATATATTTTTTTTTTCTGAATCCCAACTCAGTCCTCGGCACTGGATGGGAGGCTGTGAGCGTGCAGAGAGGAATAAGACGTGGGGCTCGCCCTTAAGGAGCTTTAACAGGAAGACCCAGAAATAGGAGCAACCATGTCTGCTATAAGGCAGAACAGGCCAGATGCTATCAGGGAGTTGCAAGTAACCATAAACATGTGCCAAACACAGTCTCTACAGGAAAAAAAAAAAAAAAATAGCAGGGCATGGTTGCTCACACCTGTAGTCCCAGCTACTTGGGAGGATGAGGTGGGAGGATCACTTGAGCCTGGGAGGTCTAGGCTGCAGTGAGCTGTGGTTGCACCACTGCACTCCAGCCTGGGCAACAACCAGAGTGAGAACCTGTCTCAAAAAAAAAAGAAAAAGTTTTTGGCCGGGCGCGGTGACTCATGCCTGAGGCAGGCTGATCACCTGAGGTCAGGAGTTCGAGACCAGCCTGACCAACATGAAGAAACCTCGTCTCTACTAAAAATACAAAATTAGCCAGGTGTGGTAGCACATGCCTGTAATCCCAGCCACTTGGGAGGCTGAGGCAGGAGAATCACTTGAACCCGGGAGGCGGAGGTTGCGGTGAGCCGAGATTGCGCCATTGCACTCCAGCCTGGGCAACAAGAGTGAAACTCCATCTCAAAAAAAAGTAGTAATAGGCCGGGTGCAGTGGCTCACGCCTGTAATCCCAGCACTTCGGGAGGCCAAGGAGGGCAGATCACGGGGTCAGGAGATCTAGGCCATCCTAGCTAACGTGGTGAAACCCCGTCTCTACTAAAAATACAAAAAATTAGCTGGGCATGGTGGTGGGTGCCTGTAGTCCCAGCTACTCGGGAGGCTGAGGCAGGAGAATGGCGTGAACCCGGGAGGTGGTTGCAGTGAGCCGAGATGGCGCCACTGCACTCCAGCCTGGGCGACAGAGCAAGACTCCGTCTCAAAAATAATAATAATAATAATAATAATAACAATAAAGTTTCCTCCCCTTTGCACATGGCACTCCTACCGTTTCCAGAAGCCCTTTTCTACACTCTCACAAGCTGTCCTGAGAGTTTCACCCACCCCCTTGGGGACAGCACAGTGTCAAGAGCACAAGCTCTGGAGCGAGGCAGCCCGGTGTTGAATCCCAGCTCTGCCGTGCAGACGATGCATAACTCTGGGCAAGTTACTTAACATCTCTGGAACAGTTTCCCCATTGGGAAAATGATAATATTTCCTGTTGGCCCAGCACAGTGGCGCATGCCTATAATCCCAGCACTTTGGGAGGCTAAGTCGGGAGGATCACTTGAGCCCAGGAGTTCAAGACCAGCCTGGGCAACATGGCAAAACCTCATCTCTACAAAAAATACAAAAATTAGCTGGGCACGGTGGCACATGTCTGTAGTCCCAGCTACTTGGAGGCTGAGATGGGAGGATCACTTGAGCCCAGGAGGTCTAGGCTGCAGTGAGCCATGATTGTGCCACTGTACTCCAGGCTGGGTGACAAAGCAAGACCCTGCCTCAAATAATAATAATAATAGTAATGATATTCCTTATCTCGTTTGGTGGTTTTGCAGATTAAGTGAAGTGGTCAATTTAAAGGGTTTAATGGTCAGGTCATACAAAGCATTCAATGAATTAGCATTTATGACATCTCCATTTCCTAAATGGGGGTGTGACTAGGTGTGACTAGTCCAACATATTTGAGGTATGACTAGTTCAACATATTTGCCCAGAATTATTCAGCTAGTAAGCAGTGAGGCAGGGCTTGAGCCCAAGACTTCCGGCGCCAAGTCCAGTGCTCGCTCTGTTGTTTAGCAGCCTGAAAGCTATGGGAGTCCAGGACCTGACCCAGGGACTGGGGAGGAAGAGTAGGAAGTGGGAGGAGTAGGGATCCAGAGAGGTTTCCTAAAATAACATGGAATGGAGACTGTCTTTGAGCTGCTGTATGTGAAAGCCTTCATCTAAGGATTATTTTCAACAGCAACTCAATTTATTGGGTATCCTACTCAATGTATTAGTGTAATTTCTTTCTTCACATTGAATGTTCAACACCTTTTTTTTTTTCTTCTTTTTTTGAGATGGTGTCTCACTGTGTCACCTAGGTTGGTGTGCAGTGGCGTGATCTCGGCTCACTGCAACCTCTGTCTCCCAGGTTGAAGTGATTCTCCAGCCTTAGCTTCCTAAGTAGCTGGGATTATAGGTGCATGCCACCCCACACCCAGCTAATTTTTGTATTTTTACTAGAGACATGGTTTTGCCATGTTGGCCAGGCTGGTCTCAAACTCCTGACCTCAGGTGATCCTCCTGCCTGGTCTCCCTGTTGGGATTACAGGTGTGAGCCACCGCACCTGGCTGAACGTTCAATTACTTTTGATTGCTCCCTCTTCTGTGTTCCCAAACACACTGTACAAATTCTGTTACTGAAGAGTAATTGCTCCAAAATTTAGTGGCTTAAAGCAACAACAATCATTTCATCATCTTTCAAGGTTTCAGAGGGTCAGGAATTCAGAAAGGGATTGCCTGTGTGGTGTGACTTGGGGTCTCTCTTGTGGTTGCTGGTGGTGGATGATGGATGGAGCTGGATGGGCATAGCTCTGCCTTCATTTACTCTCAGAGCTCTCCCTGTGCTCTCTCCATGTGAATGAGTTTGAGCTTCCTCACAGCATGGCAGCCTCAGGGCGGTCAGGCTGCTTACACAGTAACTGCGGGCTCCAAGAGCAAGCATTCCTAGCCTAGAAAGTCACATAGGCCAGTCGTGGTGGCATGCCCCTGTAGTTCCAGCTGCTAGGGAGGCTGAGGCAGGAGAATCGCTTGAGTCCAAGAATTTGAGGCTACAGTGCACTATGATTATGCCTGTGCATACCCACTGCACTCCAGCCTGGGAAACACAGCAAGACTCTGTCTTTAAAAAAAAATTATCACTCTGACATACTCTGTGGTTGAAAGGATCTCAAAAGTCTTCTCAGGTTATCTTTGGAAAATACAACCCGCCAGGTGTGCTTTTGTGTCTACCTTTCCTGCCAGAACACTAATTAATGCAGTTCCTCAGGTGCTCATTTGTTCACTCGTGCAACATTTGTTGAGTGCCTATTGCTCTCCAAACACTAAGGCAGGTCCCTTATATAGATGATTTCACCTAATCTTCAGGTCAACCCTTTGAAGTAAATGCATCATCCCCATATTTAACACGTGAGGAAGCTAAGGTTCAGAATGGTGCAGTGACTTACCCAAATTCATGTGAATGAGTGGAGAACCCATGATTCGAACCCATAACTACCCATTCCAGAGCCTATGCCCATTCCTTAACCAGCTTGCCCTCCCAGGATCACCATAACCAGGCTGCATTCAAGGCTTTTGAGTCTGTACCTTGGCTAAGCTCCGTGCTCTTTGTGCCCCCAGGACAGGTCAGAGGGGCTGGGGAAAGGAACAAGGCAAACATTGTCTGGGGCCAGTGGGAAGGAACCCCAAGTCCTGTTCCAGCTATGAAACTTCCACTTGTGGTCCCAGAGGTTCTGACTGCACAGTGCAGGGTTGGGATTCATGCCCTTATTGAAGAGACAACACCTATTCACACATGACCAACAGGGGTTATTTTGGTGCCAACTCCAGTCAGCTGAGTGTCAGCCTGGAGTGCTGAGTTGAGAAAGATCATGAGCAGAATCTGGGCTGGGCAGGAATAAGGTTCTTGATCCGTTAGTTATGTCTGCCATTGATACATAAGGTATCAGGTATGTCGGCACATGGGCCTTGCATCCCAATCTTACAAAACTACATCTCTTTTCATATGGGACAATGCTAAGAAGCAAGCACAACAAGGGCAAGGATTTTGTCTGTTTTCATCCCTGCTATACCCCCATGCCTAGAATAGAGTCCTTCAGGGATTAGTCTCTACTAAAAATGCAAAAAATTAGCTGGACGTGGCGGCTGGTGCCTATAGTCCCGGTTACTCCAGAGGCTGAGGCAGGAGAAAGGCGTGAACCTGGGAGGCAGAGCTTGCAGTGAACTGAGATCGCACCACTGCACTCCAGCCTGGGGGACAAGTGAGACTCTGTCTCAAAAAAAAAAAAAAGAAAAAAAAAGGAAGAAAAAGAAACATACAGTAGGTGTCATGTGATGATAAATGCTTTGGAGAAATATTAAATGAGTAGGGGGCCAGGCGCAGTGGCTCACACTGTAATCCCAGCACTTTGGGAGGCCAAGACCAGTGGATCACCTGAGATCAGGAGTTCAAGACCAGCTTGGCCAACACGGTAAAACCCCGTCTCTACTAAAAATACAAAAATTAGTTGGGTGTGGTGTAATGCCAGCCTATAATCCCAGCTACTCAGGAGGCTGAGGCAGGAAAATCATTTGAACCCAGGAGACGGAGGCTGCAGTGAGCCACAATAGTGCCACTGCACTCCAGCCTGGGTGACAGAGTGAGACTACGTCTGAAATAAATAAATAAATAAATAAATAAATAAATAAATAAATAAATAAAAATTTTAAAAATAAAATGAGTCCGAGAACAGGAATTCTGCAGTGAGGTGGGAGAAGATTTGCCTCCTGGCCTGTAGGACCATATGAAGATTAGAGTCCGGGGTACAAAGGATGGTGAACTTGGTCTTACCCAAAACACCTAGAGCTCCTCTTACTTCCTGGTGAATATTATGTTATATTTGAACGTGTAACACAATATAGATATATAATCCTTACTGCTAAGTGTTGTGAGGGTTAAATGAGAAAATATTTGTGAAAAGTTTAACTTTGTGTCTGGTATACAGTCAGGGTTCAGTGAGGAGGTGTATTAGCATATTCCTTTCATTTATTCAGTAAACATTACACTCAGTATTGACTATACACCAGAACCAGCCACTTGGGGCTAAGTGTTACGACCCAGTTCAGCCAATGCTTCACCTTCCCAACTGGACTATAAACAGGTTGAGGGCAGGAGTTATGTCTAATTCATTCCCACACGAAAGTCAGAGCAGGATGATCTCTCCCATCCTCTGCTTTTGTAGGAGAAGAATCTGAGGCTCACACTTGTTCAAGGCCACATGGCAGAATGAGGCAGTGCCAGAACTAGAACTTGGTCTCTGATCCGGTCTTTCCTCCACCATTGCTTCCTCATCCATCCAAGGATCTCCCGAACCCCCGGTTGTTGACTCTTGGCTATACCCTTTTATGGGTCCTGCAAGCTATTGTTAAAGACAAAATTATTAGTGACACTCATTCAAGATGGTAAGGAAGCGTTTATTCAAGGGGGGCATCATGACAGGTATAAAGAACACTTCAATGGGGTTTTGCAGTGGGGGAGACAGATTGGACCCAACTCCACATACAGAATCAGCAAGTGGAAATTTAAAGCCAAGGAGC
Source organism: Macaca thibetana thibetana (assembly GCF_024542745.1). Lineage (NCBI taxonomy): Eukaryota > Metazoa > Chordata > Mammalia > Primates > Cercopithecidae > Macaca > Macaca thibetana. The sequence goes on along the minus strand of NC_065578.1, from coordinate 22,838,067 downwards.
AGCATGGGGATCACTGGATGAAAAATTACTAAGAGGATACATCAGAAGTAAGGGGAGGGGGGCTCCTGGCTAGGCCAACCTAACATCCTGGCTGAAGGCAAGTCAGGACGATCAGATGTCACCTGGGAGGTGGTGGAGGATGAAGGAGCCTATCAGATATTGAGGGTGATCAGACATGGAGGACAGGAGATTCTAGCTAAATCAACTTCACAGGATTCTTAGTAACATTGACCAATGCAGAGATGAACACAGAAGTCAAGGTCTTGTTGAAAAGTTCAAGGCTAGGCCCGGCGTGGCGGCTCTTGCCTGTAATCCCAGCACTTTGGGAGGCCGAAGCGGGAGGATCTCCTGAGGTCAGGAGTTCGAGACCAGCCTGACCAACATGGAGAAACCCCATCTCTATGAAAAATACAAAATTAGCCAGGTGTGGTGGCACATGCCTGTAATCCCAGCTACTCGGGAGGCTCAGGAAAGTGAATCACTTGAACCCGGGAGGTGGAGGTTGTGTGAGCCAAGATCGTGCCATTGCACTCCAGCCTGGGAAACAAGAGCGAAACTCCGTCTCAAAAAAAAAAGAAAGAAAGAAAGAAAGAAAAGAAAAAGAAAAAGAAAAAAGAAAAGTTCAAGGCCTGAGTAGAGTTTGATCAAGGAATCATTGTCACTGTTCAGCCTGTGATGTAAAACCATGAAGTCATTCAGTCAACTTTTCCTGGAAGTTCAAACCTATCCACAGCTTCTCCAGCCAGCTGGAGTCGGGAGTGCCCAGCCAGTTGGATGCTTTGGCATCTGCTCAGAGTGGAAACTGCAGCTGCAGACTTTGCTGCAGTTGCTGTCTCCGGTGACCCAGCTGGTCCAGCGGCATGAAGCACCTCCTTCTGACCCATTTGTTTTAACCCCTGTGTTGGGGCCCTGGACTCTGACTTCTCTTTGTCCACAAAGCAGCTCCTCCTGCCGCCCCCAGCCCCTTTGCGCTCTGTTTTGTCCTTAGCGCTAACTGTCTTTGCCCTCCCTCCACGTCTCTGAACCCTTGCAAGGATGGGAGTGGGAAGTGGAAGACAGGTTCTTCCATGTCCCTCTTCCTCCAGGAGGTTGCACCCCCTAATGGGCTACCTTCTCATGTCCCCTGTCCTCTGTGTCCTGCTGGTCACTCCAACTCAGCACCTGGGCCCTGGAACGCATCTTAGGACTTTTTGACTCCTCCTCCAAGCACAGTTCTAGACACATAAACAGACAAATAAATACCTGCTGGCTAATTGACAGATACAGCAATTTAAGGAAACAAAACAAAAACTGACTGAGAAATGGGACTTGTGACAAGCTGGGAAGATATCCTGGAGGAAAAAGGACTTACGTTGGGCCTGGAAGAAGGAGTCAAGACCAAACTGATAAGCAGGAGGCAGAGGGCACTGCAGGCTAAGAGGATCAAAGGTGCAGAGGTGGAAATATGTGGGCAGATTAGAATTCCAGACCTACAGAAGAGGCCCTCTAATAAGTATTTTCAGCTTGTGATCCATTGGTGAGTAATTAAAATGATTTCTTTGGCTACAAATGACATACTTAAATAAAACAGAATTGGGCCGGGCGCGGTGGCTCAAGCCTGTAATCCCAGCACTTTGGGAGGCCGAGACGGGCGGATCACGAGGTCAGGAGATCGAGACCATCCTGGCTAACACGGTGAAACCCCATCTCTACTAAAAAATACAAAAAACTAGCCGGGCGAAGTGGCGGGCGCCTGTGGTCCCAGCTACTCGGGAGGCTGAGGCAGGAGAATGGTGTAAACCCGGGAGGCGGAGCTTGCAGTGAGCTGAGATCCGGCCAATGCACTCCAGCCTGGGCGACAGAGCCAGACTCAGTCTCAAAAAAAAAAAAATAAATAAATAAATAAATAAATAAATAAAACAGAATTAATTAGAACTGAATAAAATAAAAAGGAAAATATCAGAGTGTATCCCATATAGTAAGAATTACTGGTTTCATGAAACTGAAGTTGCAATTTTACATATAGTGTGTAAATATTATATGTGTTTTTTGTTTTGTTTTGTTTTGTTTTTTGAGATGGAGTCTCACTCTGTCATCCAGCCTGGAGTGCACTGGCGTGATCTCAGCTCATAGCAACCTCTGCCTCCCAGTTTCAAGCAATTCTCCTGCCTCAGCCTCCCGAGTAGCTGGCACTACAGGTATGCACCACCACACCTGGCTAATTTTTGTATTTTTAGTAGAGACAGGGTTTCTCCATGTTGGCCAGGCTGGTCTCGAACTCCTGACCTCAGGTGATCCTCCCACCTTAGCCTCCCCAAGTGCTGGGATTATAGGTGTCAGCCACTGCTCCCGGCCTTATATGTGTATTGAGTCATAATATAAAATGAATCTTTCATGGATTGCAGGTAAGAAAAAAACAGTTTTAACTTCTTACCAAACCCAGCCTGTTCATTTCACAGATAAGGGGACTGAGGCTTATAGAGAGTTAGGATGGGGCTGGGATTGGACATGGGGTTTCTGACTCCCAGTGTCCTGTCCCCCCACACCATCCCACCTTCCAGAGCTAAAGGAACAGATCAGACCCACCTCCCAGAAACTATGGCTCCCATTATTTTTGCCATCCCAGGGACACTCAGCAGTTACTCACTCAACAAATACTCTCTGAGCATTTGTCCAATCATGGATTGGACATTTGTGCCAGGTACTGGGAGAGTATGGAATTTACAATGGGAGTGTGGGATTTTACTGCCTGACATGGATTTTCTCCTGGGTTAACTTTGATATTTTTTGTTCAGATTGGAGATGTGAAAGGAAAATTATCCTGAAACTTGTTAAAATGGTGAAGAAAAATTTAAGACTATTGCAGTAGGGGTGTTGCAACAGATGGGGGGAATCAGACACAACTCCAAATACGACACGGATAAGTGGGAATTTATAGCCGGGGAGCACAGTGAGGGGGTCTGTGGGTGGAATTTACTATCAAAAGACAAAATTACAGGCCGGGCGCGGTGGCTCAAGCCTGTAATCCCAGCACTTTGGGAGGCCGAGACGGGCGGATCACAAGGTCAGGAGATCGAGACCATCCTGGCTAACCCGGTGAAACCCCGTCTCTACTAAAAAATACAAAAAACTAGCCGGGCGAGGTGGCGGGTGCCTGTAGTCCCAGCTACTCGGGAGGCTGAGGCAGGAGAATGGCGTGAACCCGGGAGGCGGAGCTTGCAGTGAGCTGAAATCCGGCCACTGCACTCCAGCCTGGGTGACAGAGCGAGACTCCGTCTCAAAAAAAAAAAAAAAAAAAAAAGACAAAATTACAACACATTGGCCAGGTGTGGTGGTGGCTCATGCCTGGTGTGTAATCCCAGCACTTTGGGAGGCCAAGGCAAGCAGATCACCTGAGGTCAGGAGTTTGAGACCAGGCTGGCCAACACAGTAAAACCTTTCCCTACTGAAAATACAAAATTACCCGGGAGTGGTGCCACATGCCTGTAAACCCAGCCACTCAGGGGGCTGCAGCAGGAGAATCGCTTGAGCCCAGGAGGCGGAGGTTGTAGTGAGCCGAGATTGTGCCACTGCACTCCAGCCTGGGCGAATGAAACACTCCGTCTCAAAATAAATAAATAAATAAATAAATAAATAAATAAATAAATAAAATTACAACAAATTTAAAGATCTTAATTGGCATTTATTTGCGATTCTAGAATAGAGCAACACCTTATTCTGTAAAATGGAGTAAGTGTTCCCGTGAACCAAGCAGAAGATGTTAGTTTTATAGACAGAAAAGGGGCGGGGAAAGCAGAAACAGAGAACAAAAGGGGGATTCCTTTCCTAGTAAAGGTTAAAGCAGAGGGAACATGGGCCAGGTGTGGTGGCTCATATCTCTCATCCTAGTGCCTTGGGAGACCGGGATGGGAGGATCGCTCGAGGCCAGGAGTTCGAGACCAGCCTGGCCAACATGGTGAGACCTTGTCTCTATAAAAAATAAAAATTTAAAGGTATTTATTTATTTATTTATTTATTTATTTATTTTTGACAGAGTCTTGCTCTATCACCAGGCTAGAGTGACACGATCTCAGCTCACTACAACCTCCACCTCCCAGGTTCAAGTGATTCTCCCACCTCAGCCTCCCAAGTAGCTGGGATTACAGGCACGCACCACCACGCCCAGCTAATTTTTGTACTTTTAGTAGAGATCGGGTTTCACCATGTTGACCAGGATGGTCTCAATCTCCTGACCCCGTGATCTGCCCTCCTCGGCCTCCCAAAGTACTGGAATTACAAGCGTGAGCCACCACGCCCGGCCTTAAAGTTTCTAAAAAGCAGGCCGGGCACAGTGACTCATGCCTGTAATCCCAGTACTTTGGGAGGCTGAGGCAGGCTGATTGCTGAGGTCAGGAGTTCAAGACCAGCCTGGCCAACACGATGAAAGTCCGTCTCTACTAAAAATGCAAAAAAAAAAAAAAAAAAAATTAGCTGGACGTGGTGGTGCATGCCTATAGTCCCAGCTACTTGGGAGGCTGAGGCAGGAGAATCACTTGCAAAAGGTGGAGGTTGCAATGAACTGAGATCATGCCACCGCACTCCAGCTGAGTGACAGAGTAAGACTCCGTTTCAAAAAAAAAAAACAAAAACAGTTTTTAAAAAGCTGAGAGAACTTTATTATCATGCCTGCTAAAATTGGCTTGTTTGGAGGTTTGGTGTTTACCTGGCTCTCTCCTGGTTTCTCAGAAGGTCAGATAAACAACTTAGTTTTAGCTTGGTAGCGTGGGCTTCAGCACAAGGAACTCCATTTCAGTCTGTTCTCTTGGGCCTCATGCAGGAAGCTCAGTTCAAATCAATAGCCTCCTATAAATTTTAACATCACTAAGAGGAGATGTCAAGAATAGGGAGAGTCTTGTTAAATAGACCTAACAAGGTTCTTGCTAAAGGCAGGCCCAGGACATACACATCAAAGGTGGGGGATGAAGAACTTGATCAGATATCCAGGGTAGGGCAATGACTTAGCAGGATTTTTTGCTAGGACTGAGCTGGGCAGACCAAAGACAGGACAGAGCCAAGTTCAAGTTCTAATTGAAAAGACAGAGGAACCTAACTAAAGTTTGCTAAAAGAGAGTGTTTATCAGTGACAGCATGTATATTTACCTTGTTTACACCAACCCCTGATGTTTATATGGTGTTTTCCATTTTTTCTTTTTTTTTGTATGTAATTGCTAGGTGGTATTACTAGATGGAAAAACTGAAATTCAAGAAAATTAAGTCACGCAGCTATTCCGTGGCAAACTGGGAACAGAGGCCCAGGTCCCTCTGGTTCAGAGCCCAGACTCTCAATCCTCGTGCTATGTTGCTTCTCATGGAAGCTGGCAAATCCAAATCTAATCTTCTGCTACCAAAGCTGCCTGCCACAGTCCTCTTTTGGAGAGGGGAACGTTATCGGCCTGTGCTTGTACCACTGGCTGAGCCCTGTGGTGAGAGTCGAGGCAATCACTAAATGCTCTCAGGTCCCGGGGCCTGGTAGGCTCAAATCTGCCTTGGCCTCTGCCCACATGGTTATTTATAGAATTGACTGTTTACTGCTGGGGCTGGGCAGGGGCTGGGCTGGGGCTGGGCACGAAGGCAAAGGGCAGTTCTAAAGAAATAGTCACGTGCTCGGCCCTGGCAGTTTTCAGACGCTGGAAGCCCCAAGTTTGGCTCCAAGCTCTGGTTCTATTAATCAACCCTCTAATTCATCTCTCCACTGTGTTCTCTCCTCTGCCCCCACGGCCCAGCCTGGGTTCCTCAATACCTGTGGCCTGAAATTGTGTCAGCCCAGAAAGAAACACATCTAAAAGTTAGCAGCAGCTACCTCCCTGTGGTGAGATCAGGAAGCATTTTTGTTTTCTTCCTTCAAAGTTTTCCATAGCGTTGATGGGCATTTAGGTTAGGGGAGAAAAAAAAGTAGAAAGAAGTTCTCCAAAATGTCTGAAATAAAAATGTTGAGTTTTTCAGGGGGATCTTTGGTGGGTTTATTGCCTTTAAGCCCCCTGCTGTCTATGACGCACCATCATGGATTCTGTCCAAGGCCCCTCCTGTGGAATTGGCTCATCAATTGATTGAATTTTTTTTTTTTTTTTTTTTTGACAGTCTTGCTCTCTCGCCAGGCCGGAGTGCAGTGGCGCGATCTCAGCTCACTGCAGCCTCTGCCTCCTGGGTTCAAGCAATTCTCCTGCCTCCACCTCCTAAGTAGCTGGGACTACAGGTGCATGCAACCACACCTGGCTAATTTTTGTTTTAGTAGAGACAAGGTTTCACCATGTTGGCCAGGATTGTCTCGATCTCTTGACCTCGTGATCCGCCCAACTCAGCCTCCCAAAGTGCTGGGATTACAGGCGTGAGCCACAATACCCGGCTGGACTGAATTTCTTTAATCCCGTTTCCTCCCATTTCCCGCAGCACCAAAAGTAACTCTCCTCTGGGGTACCTCTGGGTGGATAAGTATCCTTAACTTTATTTTTTATTTATTTATTTATTTTTTTGAGACGGAGTCTGGCTCTGTCGCCCAGGCTGGAGTGCAGTGGGGATCTCAGCTCACTGCAAGCTCCGCCTCCCAAGTTCACGCCATTCTCCTGCCTCAGCCTCCCGAGTAGCTAGGACTACAGGCGCCTGCCACCTCGCCCGGCTAGTTTTTTTGTGTTTTTTAGTAGAGACGGGGTTTCACCGTGTTAGCCAGGATGGTCTTGATCTCCTGACCTCGTGATCCACCCGTCTCGGCCTCCCAAAGTGCTGGGATTACAGGTTGAGCCACTGCGCCCGGCCAGGTATCCTTAACTTTAAATGTGTCCTTGTGAAATATGTTATACTCTTGTATATACAGATGCTTTCTAATCTACAAAATGGTCACGTTATAAGCCTTACTTTGCTTCCTTTTTGACGTGGCACATGTTGGTTACTTCTGTTTACTTTCTTTCTTTTCTTTCTTTTCTTTTTTTTTTTTTTCTGAAATGGAGTTTCGCTCTGTCGCCCAGGCTGGAGTGAAATGGCACAATCTCGGCTCACTGCAACTTCTGCCCCACGGGTTCAAGCGATTCTCCTGCCTCAGCCTCTTGAGTACCTGGAATTATAGGTGCCCACCACCATGCCCGGCTAATTTTTGTGTTTTTATTAGAGATGGAGTTTCACCATGTTGGCCAGGCTGGTCTCGAACTCCTGACCTCAAGTGATCTGCCTGCCTCGGCCTCCCAGAGTGCTGGGATTACAGGCGTGAGCCACCACACCCGGCCTGCTTCTGTTTACTTTCATAATTGGGGGAAAAAAGGCCTGACAAATGGGCAAAATTTGGGTCTGATGGATTTGTTTTTGTTTTTTTTTTTGAGACAGAGTCTTGCTCTGTTGCCCAGTCTGGAGTGCAGTGGTGCAATCTCGGCTCACTGCCACCTCTGCTTCCCAGGTTCAAGCGATTCTCCTGCCTCAGCCTCCTGAGTAGCTGGGATTATAGGCACCCACCACCACACCCGACTAATTTTTCTAGTTTTTAGTAGAAATGGGGTTTCATTATGTTTGCCAGGCTGGTCTCGAACTCCTGACCTCAAGCAATCTGCCTGCCTTGGCCTCCCAAAGTGTTGGGATTACAGGCATGAGTCACCCCACCTGGCCCAGTGGATTATATTCTTGAAAACGATAGAGAGGGCCGGGCGCGGTGGCTCAAGCCTGTAATCCCAGCACTTTGGGAGGCCGAGACGGGCGGATCACGAGGTCAGGAGATCGAGACCATCCTGGCTAACACGGTGAAACCCCGTCTCTACTAAAAATACAAAAAACTAGCCGGGCGAGGTGGCGGGCGCCTGTAGTCCCAGCTACTCAGGAGGCTGAGGCAGGAGAATGGCGCAAACCCGGGAGGCGGAGCTTGCAGTGAGCTGAGATCCGGCCACTGCACTCCAGCCCGGGCTACAGAGCAAGACTCCGTCTCAAAAAAAAAAAAAAAAAAAAAAAAGAAAACGATAGAGAGTAGATTTTAAGTGTTCTCACCACAAAAATAAGTATATGAGGTAATGCATATGCTTATTGGTTCAATTTAGCCATTCTACAATGTATATGTATATTACAGAACATCACATTGTACATGTTAAATGGATACAATTTTTGACAATTCTAAAAAATTAATATTTTAAAAGGAATACTGTATAGCAGGGTTTAAAAGGCAAAACATAACAACAGTTTTGGTGAAAATATGTTATCCCATATGATTGCAGATACGTTTTATTTTATTTTCCCAAGTTAATTCAGGCACCAACATGTACACTGGAAACTGAATAATCTTTTTTTTTTTTTTGCTCCATCACCCAAGCTGGAGTGCAGTGGTGCAGATCATGGCTCGTTGCAGCCTTGACCTCCTGGGCTCACATGATCCTCCTGCCTCAGCCTCCAGAGTAGCTGTAAGTACAGGCATACATCGCCATGCGCAGCTAATTTTTTATTTTTTGTAGAGACAGGGTCTTGCTATGTTGCCTGGGCTGGTCTCGAACTCCTGGGCTCAAGCAACCCTTCCTCCTCGGTCTCCCACAGTCCTGGGATTACAAATGGGAGCCACCATGCCCGGCTTTGAATCATCTTAGGGTAAGTTGGTTCAGACAGTGCAAAGACTGCTTCCCTGTGGCCTGACAGGAAAAGTATACCTCTCAGGAATGTTCCTCCTCAGATCAGACCCTCAATATGACAGCACTTGGCCCCAGCATGGGGTAGATCCATCCTGTAGATGGCGGCATCTCACAGTACAAGGGCTGCTGAGGCCAGCTCTACCCAAGGAGCCGAGAAAACCATCTGCTAAACCCTCACCTACAAATGCTCCTGGCCCTCCCAGGGAGAAAAGAAAACAGACTTCCTCTGTGGGCCCATCAGCCCCGCCCAGGGGACTTAGAGATCCTGAAGCTTCCTTCTTGATCCTCTTGTCCAGTGCTGCCCACAGGGAGTCCAAGGACCCACAGCATCTGCCTCCCCTGGGAATTCGTTAGACATGCAGATTCTTGGGCCCCACCCCAAAATACTGAAACAGAATCTCTTTTTTTTTTTTTTTTTTTGAGACGGAGTCTTGCTGTGTCACCCAGGCTGGAGTGCAATGGCCAGATCTCGGCTCACTGCAAGCTCCGCCTCCCGGGTTCACGCCATTCTCCTGCCTCAGCCTCCCGAGTAGCTGGGACTACAGGCACCCGCCACCTCGCCCGGCTAGTTTTTTTTTTTTTTTTTTTTTTTTTGTATTTTTTAGTAGAGACGGGGTTTCACCGTGTTAGCCAGGATGGTCTCGATCTCCTGACCTCGTGATCCGCCGGTCTCGGCCTCCCAAAGTGCTGGGATTACAGGCTTGAGCCACCGCGCCCGGCCTGAAACAGAATCTCTAGGAGTGGGGGCCCAGCAATCTGTGTTTTGGGGTTTTGTTTTTAAGAGTCAAGGTTCTCTCTCTGTCACCCAGCCTGGAGTGCAGTAGCATGATCAGAGCTCACTGTAAGCTCAAACTCCTGAGCTCCGGCAAGACCTCCTCCCGTCTCAGCCTCCCAAAATGCTGGGATTACTGGCATGAGCCACCTCGCCTGGCTCCAGTCTGTGTTTTAACAGGCCCTATGGGTGACTTCAATGCACTCAGGCGTTTCAGGGGCACCTGTTATCTCCAACTTCCTCATTTCAGGAATGGAGAAATTGAGAACAGATACAGGAAGTAACTTGTTGCTGAGCCAGGCAATGGCAGAGACTACACAATAACTCAGCTTCCTAATGTTCCTTCCACTTGAACTTCCAGTAACTTCTTTTCTTTCTTCCTTCATTCATTCATTCCTTCACTCATTCATGCCTTCGACCTCCAATTACATGCTTCAGGCTGCAATGGAGGACCAGGCGTTTAGGGACAGCCTCACTCTTCTTCCCCATGTGGGGCTTTCTCAAGGCCAGAGGTCTAGGATTCAGGATTGTGGAAGTATCTGCTAGATCTCTTCCAGCTCACCCCTGGGTCTCCAATTCCAGCCCAGATAGGAGTCTGATGTAGGCTGCAGGCGGCCCCCACTCCCCAGCTCCTTCTGGTCTTCTTTTCCTCTTTCTTGGCACCTGGGGCTCTCTGTCCCATTCCTCACCACCAATGTCTTGCTCTTGGGAGAAATGCAAGGCCTGGAGGCTGTTACTGTTCCATTTCCCAAAAGGACTAATGATCAAATTAAAGGCCCTTCCCAGCAATGGCTTTGCACTGAAGGAGTCAGGACTAGGTCTAGACCAGGGTTCGCATGTTAGCATTTTGAGCTGGATATTTCCTTGCTGTAGGGCTGTCTTGTGCATTGCAGAATGGCTAGCAGCATTCCTGGCCTCTACCTAGCAGGTGTCAGTAGAATTCCTCCTCCAGGTTGTGACAACCAAAAATGTCTCCAGATATTGCCAAGTATCCCCTCTGGGTGGTGTTGCCAGATAAGACAGAGAATGCCTGGTTACATTTTTTTTTTTTTTTTTTTTTTTCAGACAGAGTCTCACTCTGGAGCCCAAGATGGAGTACAGTAAGGCGATCTTGCTCACTGTAACCTCCGCCTCTGTGGCTGAAGCAATTCTTGTGCCTCAGCCTCCCGAGTAGCTGGGACTACAACTGCGCACCACCACGCCCAGCTAATTTTTTGTATTTTAGTAGAGACGAGGTTTCACCATGTTGCCCAAGGTGGTCTTGAACTCCTGAGCTCAGGCAGTCCATCTGCCTCTACTTCCCAAAGTGCTGATATAACAGACATGAGCCACCACGCCCAGATAAGTATTCTAATCACAGATAAGCAACAAGTAATTTTTAGTGCCTGAATGTCTCAACTATTGTTGTGTTTATTTTTTACTTAAAGAATCTTGCAACTCGGCCGGGCGCGGTGGCTCAAGCCTGTAATCCCAGCACTTTGGGAGGCCGAGACAGGTGGATCACGAGGTCAGGAGATCGAGACCATCCTGGCGAACACCGTGAAACCCCGTCTCTACTAAAAAATACAAAAAACTAGCCGGGCGAGGTGGCGGGCGCCTGTAGTCCCAGCTACTCGGGAGGCTGAGGCAGGAGAATGGCGTAAACCTGGGAGGCGGAGCTTGCAGCGAGCTGAGATCCGGCCACTGCACTCCAGCCCGGGCTACAGAGCAAGACTCCGCCTCAAAAAAAAAAAAAAAAAAAAAAAAAAGAATCTTGCAACTCTACCTCAGGGGCAAAATCTTTCTTCATTGGCCCAGATCAGGGTCTGGGGTGTGGGGAGCAGTTAGTGAGAGAATCAGATGAGATAATCATAGGCCATGAGTTTACAAGGGCAAAAACTTTGCCATAATCAGAATATAATGGCATCTCATTAAATATTTTATCTGATAGTGGATATGAGGACAGTGGAACTGTATCAGATTCCATACCTGAGTATTTATGTCTAGCCCAGGACTGGACATTAGGGACACACCTGAAGATAATGTTTTGTTTGACTCACATATCATTTTTTAAAGGTGTGACTTTGGGCTTGACATTCTAAAATTGGCAACTGGCTGAGCACGGTGGCTCATGCCTGTAATCCCAACACTTTTGGAGACTGAGGCGGGAGGATTGCTTGAGCCCAGGAGTTCAAAACCAGCCTAGGCAACATAGTGAGACCCTCATTGAAAGGAATGAGGCACATCCCCCATATATCTCCCAACTTCCTGAGCCCAGCACAAACACATTCCTCCATATTTCTTTCAAACTTCAGAAAAACACCACCTGGGAGATCTCTGATAAGGAATGCTAAGTGTAGAATGTTAACCAATTGTAATGCTGTAACCGAGAGAATTACCTTGTTCCTTATAACTTTACATATCCTGTTTACATCGGGCTATAAAAAGCAAGCACTCGCATTGTTCGAGGCCCTCCTGTATGCTGTGGAATGGAGGGACCAAGTTCGAACTTGTAGTAAAGATCCTTGCCGCTTGGCTTTGACTCTGGACTCTGGTGGTCTTCTTTGGGGAACAAACGGTCTGGGCATAACATCATCTATACAAAAAATTTTAAACAAATAGCTGGGTATGGTGGCACATGCCTGTACTGCCAGCTACTTGGAAGGCTGAGGTGGGAGGATCACTGGAACCCAGGAAGTTGAGGCTGCAGTGAACTATGATCATGCCGCTGTACTGCAGCCTGGGCAACAGAGAGAGAGACCCTGCCTCAAAAAAATAAAATAAAATAATCAGGAAGCTGCTGGCCGTGGTGACTCACACCTGTAATCCTAGCACTTTGAGAGGCCAAGGTGGGCGGATCACTTGAGGTCAGGAGTTCAAGACTAGCCTGGCCAACATAGCAAAACCCCATCTCTACTAAAACTACAAAAATTAGCTGGAGGTGGTTGCGCACACCTGTAGTCCCAGCTACTTGGGAGGCTGAGGCAGGAGAATTGCTTGAACCCAGGAGGCAGAGGTTGCAGTGAGCTGAGATTGCGCCATTGTACTCCAGCCTGGGCAACAGAGCAAGACTTGTCTCAGGCCGGGCACGGTGGCTCACGCCTGTAATCCCAACACTTTGGGAGGCCGAGGCGGGCGAATCACGAGGTCAGGTGATCGAGACCATCCTGGCTAACACAGTGAAACCCCGTCTCTACTAAAACTAAAAAAAACTAGCCAGGCGAGGTGGCGGGCGCCTGTAGTCCTAGCTACTTGGGAGGCTGAGGCAGGAGAATGGCGTGAACCCGGGAGGCGGAGGTTGCAGTGAGCTGAGATCCGGCCACTGCACTCCAGCCTGGGTGACAGAGCGAGACTCCGTCTCAAAAAAAAAAAAAAAAAAAAGACTTGTCTCAAAACAAAAACAAACAAACAAACAAACAAAACACACACACACACACACACAGAGGAAGTTATCACATAAGTCAAAATTTCCGCTATCTCTTGGAAAATACAGCACAACTTCCAAATGCTTGGAACATCTGACAGTTTGCCTGTACTCCCAAGGAGAAAAGGTTGGCTGGAACTAAGAGGTACCTGCCCCTCTCCACTGGCCCAGATCAGGGTCTGGGGTGTAGGGCAGATACTTCTCAGCTGGACCAGGGGAGAGGGTCAGGTATCTCTCAGTTCCAGCCAGGCTTTTCCACTTGGATCCTGTGTTCCCCTTATTACCCACAGTCCCCACCACTCCCTATTGCCCCACACCAGGACCCATCACCCATTATGTTAATCTACCTGTATGCATTTGCATGTCAAAGCTCTGGCCTAGTGGTGAAGAGGTATTGGAATGGCATGTCCTTTTAGGTGATTTATTGTAATGCTGGTGCATTATCCTCATTTTACAGATAAAGAAACTTGCCTTTAGGGAGGTTAAGTGAATCAACATCTTAATGAGGCTGGATTAGAACCCAAGTCCTTTGACTCCAGGGTCTAGGCCCATGCCTCACCCTGGCCAGAGTTCGTTGTGAGAGAGGACTCAACCGCAGGGCCAAGAGCATTGTGGCACCAGGGACCTGGAGGGGAAGTGGTAACAGGCACGGAAGGCCAGACCTCCTCACACTCACTCATCTGTGAGAAAGTACAAAAGCAAGAGAAAGCTGGCTTGGGGGTGGCACTCAACAGGTGCTCTGAGTGGCACCCAGGGCCAGGTCCTGGGAGAGGACAGAAAACAATTGGGACTCCTCAGCCCCCGGCAGCTCCCGGTGCCCAGTCACCCACAACACAACCGTAAGTAGCTTTTTTTGTTGTTTATTTTAGGCTTCTTCCTCATTCCACAAAACCTGTATGCTTTTTTGTTTTTTGTTTGTTTGTTTGTTTGTTTGTTTTTGAGACAGAGTTTTGCTCTGTTGACCAGGCTAAAGTATAGTGGCGCGATCTCGGCTCACTGCAACCTCTGCCTCCCAGGTTCAAGCGATTCTCCTGCCTCAGCCTCCCGTGGAGCTGGGATTACAGGTGTGCACTATCACGCCCGGCTAATTTTTGTATTTTTAGTAGAGACAGGGTTTTACCATATTGGCCAGGCTGGTCTGGAACTCCCGACTTCAGGTGATCCGCCCACCTTGGCCTCCCAAAATGCTGGGATTACAGGTGTGAGCCACTGCGCCTGGCCAAAACCTGTATTCTTACCTTATCCCTTCCCTCCAGGGACACAAGAAGCCAGGTGGGCCTGTCTGGGGCAGGGGATAGATGTCATTTCAGGACACCTGGCGTTGTGGAGGACCATTCGCAGGAATGCTCAGGGCTGGCATCCTGCCCCTAGGACCAAGAATCAGGACTTTGGCTTTCATTTCATTAGAGAGACAAGAATTACACATACACACAGATGGCCTTACTGTGTGCCAGGCGCTGCCCTGAGAGCCTTTAGTGGTTTGATTTATTTAATCCTCACAACAGCTGTATGCAGTAGGCGCTATCACTATGGCCCACTTGATAGGTGGAGGCTAGGTGACTCACCTGAAATCACGCGGGCATTGAATGAGAGTATTGGCTTGAGCCTTGGCAGTCTGGCTTCGAGGCCCACCCTTCAGCCACCAGGCTATCCTGCCTTACAAGGTGTGGACTGTAGCAGTAGATGGGGGCCAGGAAAGGACAAGGGCTGGCAAAGGCCTTTGAGATGACCAGGTGAGTCCCATGTGCTCATTTTATAGATGGGGAGACCACGAGGTAGTGTTAGGGGCACACTGGACTCAGCAGGCCAGGGGTCTGTTCTGGAGTAAGTTCTACTCAGCAGAGGGAAGAGCAATATTTTCCAGTGTGCCCTGGGGTCAGCGTCCAGGTCTGAATCCCAGCTCTGCCACTGGAAGCTCAATGGCCTCAGGCAAATCACTCATTTCTCTACCACTCAGCATCCTCTTCTGAGAAATACGGGCCTGAGACAGTCACTCACAGGCTTGTTGCCAGGGTGAACTGTCTGATGCGAGCACAGGGAGGGCAGCAGCACAGGGCTCAGGAATGGCTGTGGTGGAGAGTTTGATCTTCACCCCCTCTGCTCTTGCTGTGGATTTGAGATGAGGATAAAATGAGGCCTGGCTGCTTTTCCCTCGAATGAGTGACAAGTAGACACGTTGGCAGCATGAAAGCCAGGACGGTGGCTGGGGAGAAGTTCAGGGAGACCTCAGGAGGTGGAGTCCCAATAATCCTGGCCCCAGCTCTTTTACCACCTTGTGGCTTACCAGAAAGACCCCCTCACCTGCCCTGGGCAGGTGAAGCGTATTCTTTACCCTCTGGCCGGCTAAGGCCAGGCTAAGGCAGTGAAGACGGGAAAATGGCAGCCTGGCTCAGTCAAGCAGAGCCCTCCAGTGCCAGCCCCATCGCTTCCCTCCTCATTTTACAGTACCAGTCACTCTTACTGCATGCCCTCAGGTGTGCGTAAAATGGTCTTCCCTTTATTCAGATTATATAACATTCAATAGGACTCTGAGCCTCATCCTATCGGGCTAGGAGGAAATGAAATGTCCAAGTGCACTGAGTTTCCCTCACTCCCACTCCCAGCCACGCACATTGACCCAGAGGACACACAGAACATAAGCGTGACGGAGGCTCCTGGGTCCTCCTACGATGGATGCCCATTGCCCAAATGGGCTTGACTGTCTGAAGTCCAGCCTTGCACACTTCCCTGGCATGCTGGAGTCCAGATTCTTTGTAAGACCTGAAACCACTGTGTCTCATTTTGATATCCAGGATCACCCAGTGACTTTCCCAAGAGGTCCCACCATCTCTCCAGAAAGCAGAGTCCAGGTGCCCATGACCTCTGGCCCCCTCCCAGCCAAGGACAATCTCTCCTCTCCCCTTGGCTGTGGATGGCAGATGGACACTCTTCTCTCCCCACCGGCCACCCACGTGGCCTAACCTTTTCACTGCACTCAGGTTCTCAGGAAAAGACAGGAAGACGGGTTGTCTTCAAATAGCTTCTGCTTCCTATTCTCACCCCTGAAAAAAGTCCCCAAGCCGTGAGACACAAAGGGCACTCTGAAAAGAGACAGGCAGCCCTATCTTACAGATAAGAAAAAGCAAGACTCAGCAGCAGTGTTGACTTGCTCAGTGTCACATAGCCAAGGAATAGCAGAGCCAGTGTGAGCGGAGCCAGTGTGAGCAGAGTCCTGCGCTGTGGGTTCAGAGCGTGTGCTATCAGTCACGTGGAATCACATGGAAACCCAAGTCTCCCTCATCAATTACTCAGGCGACCTGGCGCAAGTCACATCACCTTTCTGAACCTCAGTTTCTTCAACTCTAAAAATGACACTATCATAGCATTCCCAACCTGCCTCAAAGGGGCTGTTGTTTTGTTTGTTTGTTTGTTTCTTTATTTTATTTTTCTTCTTTCTTTCTTTTTTTTTTTTTTTTGAGACAGTGTTTTGCTCTTGTTGCCCAGGCTGGAGTGTAATGGCACGATCTCGGCTCACCACAACCTCTGCCTCCTGGGTTCAAGCAATTCTCCTCCCTCAGCCTCCCAAGTAGCTGGGATTACAGGCACGTACCATAATGCCCAGCTAATTTTGTATTTTTAGTAGAGATGGGGTTTTTGCATGTTGGCCAGGCTGGTCCCGAACTCCCGACCTCAGGTGATCCACTCTTGTTTTTTTCTTTTTTTCTTTTTTTTGAGACGGAGTCTCACTCTGTCACCCAGGCTGGAGTGCAGTGGCCGGATCTCAGCTCACTGCAAGCTCTGCCTCCCGGGTTCACGCCATTCTCCTGCCTCAGCCTCCCGAGTAGCTGGGACTACAGGCGCCTGCCACCTCGCCCGGCTAAGTTTTTGTATTTTTAGTAGAGACGGGGTTTCACTGTGTTACCCAGGATGGTCTCGATCTCCTGACCTCGTGATCCGCCCGTCTCGGCCTCCCAAAGTGCTGGGATTACAGGCTTGAGCCACCGCGCCCGGCCTCTTGTTTTTTTCTTAAGCGAACATTGATGAAGAATTTATTACACATTTGAGCTCTGTGACCGTTCCTCATTCAGTCCTCACCACAGTCTAGGAGGGGGCTGCTATCACTAACCACATTTGCAAGGTGAGAAACTGAAGCTCACACAAGCTTAAGACTTGTCCAAGGGGCCGGGCATGGTGGCTCACACCTGTAATCTTGGCACTTTGGGAGGCCCAGGCAGGAGGATAGCTTGAGCTCAGCAGTTCAAGACCAGTCTAGGAAACACAGTGAGACCCTCTCTTTACAAAAAAAAAAAAAAAAATTAAAAAATTAGCCAGGCGTGGTGGCACATGCCTGTGGTCCCAGCTACTCAGGAGGCTGAGGTGGAAGGATTGTTTAAGCCTGGGAGATTGAGGCTGCAGTGAGCTATTATTGCCTGGGCAATTGAGCAAGTTCCTGTCTCAAAAAAAAAAAAAAAGAAAGAGAGAGACTTGTCCATGGTCCCACAACTGGTGGTAATGGCAAAGCTGAGACTCAAGTCCAGGTCAATCTGGATCCAGAACCGAGTCATATTGTGGTGGGAATCAAATAGGAGAACGGGAGTGGAAATGCTTCTAGGTACAGAGATGCAGTGCCGGCTCGGCGAATCATCACCAGGGTTGTCTTTACTGTGTCGCTTGCCTGGCTGTGTTTCAGATGCCATCAGGTGGACAACCTGAGAACCTGTGCTGGGGAGGAAACTGGGGGGATATCATATGAATATGGCTGGCTTCTCTCCCCCCACCCCAAACTGAGCAGTCCAATCCAGTCCTGCGAGCTGTCCACGCTGTGCCAAGACCCTGAGGCTCTAGCCCTTGGCCCAGGTGACTTCCTGTTTTCAGGATGATTTCTGACAGAGCTTCCCTGCCTGTGCTTAGGCATTATCTGATGTAATCCTCACCTCGGTCCTATAAAGACACTTCTCTTTCTCTCCCCAAGCGATAAACGAGGACACTAAAGTCTTGGGAGAGGGCATAGTGGGAACCCACGCATGGCCAAGGCTCTCAGCCTCCAGCTACGCTGCAGGGACCACCAGAAGAGTAAGATCAGGTCTCAGCCTTCTTCCAGCAGAACGCAGAACAGTGTAAAACTGTTCTCTTTTCCCTCCATCTCCTGGGGAGAGAAAGGATGTACTCAGTCCTCACTCCATGCAGCAAAGACCTCAAATGCCAAGGAGAGACAATGACAGACAAGGGCAGATTAATGGGGGAGGAACTGCATAGTGGAGACAGGGCCGAGCAGGGAGGAAAGGATTCCCCAGCAGGCGAGGGAGTGAAGGCTGCTGGGGCCCCATCCAGTCGGGGAGGATGTGGGTGAGCCCGTGAGCAGAGGTGACTTCATGGTTCGGTGTCCCGTGAGCTTCACGGCTTTTCCTCCCCTCCCCCACGTGCTCCCACTGCCCAGAGAGGAGGTCTCTGATCTTCTGCTCATACAGTGAGTCAAAGACAGCTTTTCCCACTCCCCTACCCCCACCACCCCACCCATCTCTCAGCAGCTCCCTTGCCTCCCTAGAGGTTGAGGCCACCCCTAAGTTCCTCTTTGAGAGCCACAGCTGCGTTCACGGTGTTGCCTCCATCCAAATTCATTGAGTTTGTCCTCTGTGTCTCCCCCTGGGTCTGTTTGGGTCCTGGAGACTCTGAGGGAGCTGGGAGCTGGGGAATAGAGCCCACTGAGAGCAAGGGAGGAGCCAGAGGCTGCTTCACCGACCTTCTGTAGCCCTCCCTCCCTTCCAATGGGCCCATTTGACAGATGAGGCCACCAAGGCTTAGACACAACAGGCAGAGACAGGAGTCAAACCCAAGTCTGTCTTCCCACTACTTTCTACCAGTTTTTCCCACCAGGCAAGGAGATGTTCCAGAAGGTTCACATCATTAGAAGGTCTTAATTCCTGTTTCCATTTTTTAAAAAATTAGTGAATAATTATTGTAATGTTTAAAAGATATTTTTCTCAATGTGAGATCTTCCTAGGATAAGTGGAAGAATCAAATCCGGCAGTTATAGCCAGGCATCGCTTGAGCCCAGGAATTCAAGGCTGCAGTGAGCTGAGATTGGGCTACTGCACTCTAGCCTGGGTGACACAGCAAGATCCCTATCTCCAAATAAATATTTAAAAAGGGATAATTGGCCAGGCATGGTGGTTCATGCCTGTAATCCCAGCACTTTGGGAGGCCCAGGCGGGCAAATCATGAGGTCAGGATATCAAGACCATGCTGGCCAACATGGTGAAACCCCATCTCTACTAAAAATACAAAAATTAGCTGGGCGTGGTGGCACATGACTGTCATCCCGGATACTCAGGAGGCTGAGGCAGGAGAATTGCTTGAATCAGGGAGCCAGAGGTTGCAGTGAGCTGAGATAGTGCTACTGCAGCCTGGTAACAGAGGAAGACTCCATCTCAAAAAAAAAAAAAAAAAAAAAAGCAGCGATAGCGGTGATAGAACAAACTATCTCATGACTCACAACCAGGCAATCAGTCATTCAGCCACAGCTTTGGCTGATACATGGCTTTACATCGTTTTTGCTCTTAATCTGATATCATTTAATTTATACACTTACTGAGCCAATGATTAAAGACAGCATAAGAAACTGATGTCAAAAATACAAGGAAGCTGGGTATGGTAACTCACGCCTGTAATCTCAGCACTTTGGGAGACTGAGGTAGGCGGATCACTTGAGGCCAGGAGTTTGAGAGCAGCCTGGCCAACATGGTGAAACCCCATCTCTACTAAAAAAATACAAAAATTAGCCAGGTGTAGTGGCAATGCCTGTAATCCCAGCTACTTGGGAGGCTGAGGCCGGAGAATTGCTTGAACCTGGGCAGCAGAGGTTGCAGTGAGCTGAGATCACACCCTGCACTTCAGCCTGGGCAACAGAGCAAGACTCCATTTCAAAAAGAAAAGAAGAGAAGACAAAATATGAGGAAATGACGGTGTTAACTCCTCTGCAGATTTGCTTCAAGATTCTTTTTTCTCTCTTTTTTTTTTTTTTTTTTTTGAGACGGAGTCTCACGCTGTTGCCCAGGCTGGAGTGCAGTGGCGCGATCTCGGCTCACTGCAAGCTCCGCCTCCTGGGTTCACGCCATTCTCCTGCCTCAGCCTCCTGAGTAGCTAGGACTACAGGCGCCCGCCACCGCGCCCGGCTAATTTTTTGTATTTTTAGTAGAGACGGGGTTTCACTGTGGTCTCGATCTCCTGACCTTGTGATCCGCCCGCCTCGGCCTCCCAAAGTGCTGGGATTACAGGCTTGAGCCACCGCGCCCGGCCTTTCTCTTTTTTTTTTTGAGACAAGGTCTCCCTCTATCACCAGGCTGGAGTGTAGTGGCGCGATCTCAGCTCACTGCAACCTCCGCTTCCCAACCTCTGCCTCCTAGGTTCAAGAGATTCTCCTGCCTCAGACCCCCATGTAGCTGGGATTACAGGTGCATGCCACACACCTGGCTAATTTTTTCGTATTTTTAGTAGAGATAGGGTTTCACCATGTTGGCCAGGCTGGTCCTGAACTCCTGACCTCAGGTGATCTGCCCACCTCGTCCTCCTAAAGTGCTGGGATTACAGGAGTGAGTCGCCATGCTCGGCTTGCTTCAAGATTCATAAATTACATTTATCTGATCAACTTTCTTATATGGCATATTAGAGAAATCCTAGTACTTCACAACATTTCAAAGGTTGGTAAGAAGAGAGAATAAGATGTATTCTATCTTTTCCTGTACTGGGCATAAAAGAGATCTACACCTGCAAGGCATATACAGAGAGGCATGCAAATAGGGCCCTGAGACATGACTTTTCTTCTCTTTTTTTTTTTTTTTTTGAGACAGAGTTTCACTCTTTTTGCCCAGGCTGGAGTGCGATGGCGCAATCTCGGCTCACCGCAACCTCCGCCTCCCGGGTTCAAGCGATTCTCCTGCCTCAGCCTCCCGAGTAGCTGGGATTACAGGCATGTGCCACCACCCCGGCTAATTTTGTATTTTTAGTAGAGACGGGGTTTCTCCATGTTGGTCAGGCTGGTCTTGAACTCCCGACCTCAGATGATCCACCTGCCTCGGCCTCCCAAAGTGCTGGGATTACAAGCGTGAGCCACCGTGCCCGGCCTATATTTTTTCTTTTCTTTATTTTATTTTTTTTTTTTTTGACACAGAGTCTCACTTTGTCACCCAGGCTGGAGTGCAGTGGTGCAATCATGGCTCCCTGAAGCCTTGACCTCCTAGACTCAAGCCATCCTCTCATCTCAATCTCCTAAGTAGCTGGGGCTATAGGCACATGCCACCCCTCCCAGCTCGATGAGACCTATTTTATCTCATCATATAGCAAACAGAAAATTACTTTTAGAAAGTATAAACTGGCTGGGTGCGGTGGCTTACGCCTATAATCCCAGCACTTTGGGAAGTGCTGAAGCTCAAGCTGGATCACTTGAGCTCAGAAGTTCAAGACCAACGTGGGCAACATGGCAAAACTGCAGGCAGGCAGGCAGGCAGGCAAGGCAGGCAAGGCAGGCAAGGCAGGGAGGCAAGGCAGGGAGGGAGATTAAAAAAAGAGAAAAATTTAAACAATACAGTTATTGTAAATAGTACATTTGATTTAAAATCACTTCCTTTTTCTTTTCTTTTTTTTTTTTTTTTTTTTTTTGAGACGGAGTCTCGCTCTGTCGCCCAGCCCAGGCTGGAGTGCAGTGGCGCGATCTCGGCTCACTGCAAGCTCCGCCTCCCGGGTTCACGCCATTCTCCTGCCTCAGCCTCCCGAGTAGCTGGGACTACAGGCGCCCACAACCGCGCCCGGCTAATTTTTTGTAATTTTTAGTAGAGACGGGGTTTCACCGTGGTCTCGATCTCCTGACCTTGTGATCCGCCCGCCTCGGCCTCCCAAAGTGCTGGGATTACAGGCGTGAGCCACCGCGCCCGGCCATCACTTCCTTTTTCATGGGCCAGAGAAAATTATGAAATAGCTCCAGTAATTTCCTCTGGGGTTTATAAAATTAAGTTTTCTATGGCCCACACATCCCATTTAATCCTCACAACAGTGCTGAGTGGAGATATTTTCATTATTCCCATTTTACAGACAAGGACAGTGAGGCTCAAGGAGACGACGTAATTTGCACGAGAGACCACAGCTTTAATAAGGGGCAGGAGGTGGGTACAGTGGCGTGGGCCTGGAGTCCCACTACTGGAGAGTCTGAGGGAGGAAGACAGCTTAAGCCTAGTTCTCCAAAAAACATCAGAGTGGGAGCAGAATCAGAACTCACAACTATGATTCAGGCTGCCTCTGTCTACCTATTTCCTCCTTATTCTCAGTTGGTTCCGAAAGTAAGTTCAGGACCAACTGAGAATCTGTGTTCAGAACCAATTGAGAATCTCTTTTACACAGAGCAGGAACGGGAACTAGAAATCCAGGCCGCCTTGCAAGTTTGGCTCCCAAGGCCTGAGACTGGCTTGATAGAGTGTTGGCTTGACAGAGTGTCCTGTGATCCCACTAGATCCCAAATCCCAGGCCAGAGATTGTAACATGTCTTCTTTGTTATAGTCCCAGTGACCAAAAGCCAACAGATGCACAAATGCACCTTAATTCTATTATAGAGAGGTAGAAGGAACTTACAGGTCAGCTCCCCAGATGTCTGGCCTATTCCTGCCGTTCCTCTTCTCTCCATGGCCTGAGTCCCCATGCCAGGCTTAATTCATCCATCAGCCTCTGCCCAGCTTGTCCCTTTGTCCCCTCCAGCCCTTTTGCCACCACTCACAGATCTTACCAGCCCCATGAGTCAAGCCTCTCTGCTGATGCTGGTTTCCCCAGCTACAGAACAGGAGTGATACTAGTCCCCCATCATGGACTTGTGTGTAGAATATATAATATG
Organism: Macaca thibetana thibetana; assembly: GCF_024542745.1. Lineage (NCBI taxonomy): Eukaryota > Metazoa > Chordata > Mammalia > Primates > Cercopithecidae > Macaca > Macaca thibetana. The sequence continues at coordinate 22,815,433 of NC_065578.1, read as the reverse complement.
GAAATATATACAATATATAAAGTGCAAAGATGGCTGGGCGTGGTGGCTCACACCTGTAATCCCAGAACTTTGGGAGGCCGAAGCAGGTGGATCACCTGAGGTCAGGAGTTCAAGACAAGCCTGGCCAACATGGTGAAACCCCGTCTCTACTGAAAATACAAAAACTAGCTGGCATGCTGACAGGTACCTGTAATCCCAGCTACTTGGGAAGCTGAGGCAAGAGAATTGCTTGAACCTGGGAGGCAGAGGTTGCAGTGAGCCGAGATCCACTACACTCCAGCCTGGGTGACAGGGCCAGAGTCATCTCAAAAAAAAAAAAGAAAGAAAAGAAAAGTGCAGAGAATAGTGCCTGACACACAGTATACAGTAGGTACAATTTCAGTATTAGTTGCTACTATTGTCATAATCACCAGAGTGTTTCAAGAGCTGAGCCTCCTTGGCTCTCCACATCGCTTCACAAACTCCCCTCTTCTGTTCTGGGAAGCAGCCTGAATTGCAACCGCAACCCCCAACCGATGCAACCCTATAAGCAAACCAGAATCATGGCTAGGGCAGGGGCTCTACCTTTTGGGATCTGACCAAGCCAGGAAGAGATAGAGTGGCCTGAAGGCAAATCGCAGGTGATTCAGAATGTTCATTATGTGGTTAACCCTATCCTACTCCTGCTTTAGAAAGAAGCCACCATGAAAAGTCCTCATCATCAGGGGCAGGCCTCTCTGTCCCGGGGTTATAATGCCTACTTTGTATGAAAGTTGCCTTTCCTACAGAGAGCACTTCATGGACAGAACGGGGGACTGGCCACTTCCAGGAGTGATTTTTAACAATGCTCCTCCCACCCCCAGTCAAATGCATACTTCCCAATGGCTGACTGAGATTTCACAGTAACAGGCTACCCTCAGGTGAAGGAGATCCACACATGCTAATCAGTCATTTACACTTTAACATCACAGAGCATCACATAATTTTCTGTAGTAGACTTTCTTTGAAAGAGGGAGATAGGCCTTTTAGTTCTTGTTATAAAAATGAAGATTGGCCAGGCACAGTGGCTCACACTTGTAATTCCAGCACTTGGAAGCAGCACCAGGTGGATCACCTGAGGTCAGGAGTTTGAGACCAGCCTGGCCAACATGGTGAAGCCTTGTCTCTAATAAAAATACAACAACAACAAGAAAATAGCTGGGCGTGGTGGCAGGCTCCTGTAATCCCAAGCTACTCGGGAGGCTGAGCCAGGAGAATCACTTGAACCTGGGAGACAGAGGCTGCAGTGAGCCGAGATCACACCACCGCACTCCAGCCTGGGTGACAGAGCGAGACTCCAAAACAAAAAACAAACAAACAAGCAAACAAAAACCCCAGAGGATCCGAGTGACATCCCCTGGATCACAAGGGAGCTCCCTCATGGGGCAAAGCTAAGATGCCTGTCTTCAGGCAGTGTGAACTCTAGAATCTGGTAAAGCAGAAAATAGGGAGCCCAAATGCAATTTTTCAACATTTCAAAGGGCCCCCCAGAAAGATTAGAGAGAAGTCACCAGGAGAAAGCCACAGGAGCCAGCTGAGCAACTTGGAGGCAGGCCCCTGTGACAGTTGCAGGCCTGGGCACAGGGTTGGGTTACATCCGGCTCTGCTCTTTTGTGCAACCTCAGACAAGTCACTGCATCTTTGCGCCTCGGTCTCCTTGTCTGCAAAACAGAGATGATGATAATAGGATCACCCTTCCTGACTTACTGTGAGGATTAATTGCGTTTTACACAACTAAGCTCCCCACAATCCCATTTTCACCCTTGCATTTATGGCCTGGCAGGTTAGGTTCTGCAAGGCTGTTTCACAGATCCTTTGAGGAGCACTTTTGATATGTTAACCCAGGCATGCCCTTCTTACTGATGCACGTTAAAAAAAAAAAATGCTTTTTTTGTTTGTTTGTTTTAGACAAAGCCTGGGGTCTCTGTCACCCAGGCTGGAGTGAAGTGGCACGTTCACGGCTAGCTGTAGCTTCAACCACCTGGGCTCAAGTGGTCCTCCCACCTCAGCCTCCCAAGTATCTGGGACCACAGTCATGCACCACCACCCCTGGCTAATTTTTTTTATTTGTAGCGGCAGGGTCTTCCTATGTTGCCCAGGCTTGTCTTGAACTCCTGGGCCCAAGGGCTTCTCCCACCTCAGTCTCCCAAATTCCTGGGATTACAGGTGTGAGTCACTGCACCCGGCCTCACTTTGAAAATCAGAAAGCAGGTTACCCTCCTTGAGGATGTTTGCAAGTGTCAAAGAGAATACCTCCAACCAATCCACTAAGAAACAGTTGTTGCGGCCGGGCCTGGCCGGACTGCGCTAGGTTAGGCTCTGGCAGGGTTGCAAGGGCGGGGGTGGCAGGGGCACGGGTGGCAGCCCCGCGGGTCGCAGCGCCGCCGCCGCCGCCCATGCATGCTGCTGCCCCTGGCCTGCCTTCACCGCCGCGTCGCTCAGCGCCCGACCTCCCTGCTTTTGCTTGCAGAACCGCTCCCGAGGCCCCCGTGCGGCGCGAGGGCGCGGGCGGGGATCCACAGGCGCCGAGGCTGCCCCCAAGGCCCCATTCACGGCGGCGGACCTAGCCAACAGCAATGCCGGCGCCGCTGTGGGCAGGAAGGCCGGGCAGCGCAGCCTGCACAGCGCCCCCGCGCCCGCGCCTCCCACACTCTGCAACAACCACCTGGAGAGCCCGGAATGGCGGTGCTGCAGCCCCACGCTGCGCGAGAGGAACGCGCTCATCAACAACGAGCTCGGCCGGGTGCGGTGGCTCACGCCTGTAATCCCAGCACTTTGGGAGGCCGAGACGGGCGGATCATGAGGTCAGGAGATCGAGACCATCCTGGCTGACACGGTGAAACCCCGTCTCTACTAAAAATACAAAAAATTAGCCCGGCGCGGTGGCGGGCGCCTGTAGTCCGGGCTACACGGGAGGCTGAGGCAGGAGAATGGCGTGAACCCGGGAGGCGGAGCTTGCAGTGAGTGGAGATCGCGCCGCTGCACTCCAGCCTGGGCGACAGAGCGAGACTCCGTCTCAAAAAAAAAAACAAAAAAACAACGAGCTCATGGCCGATGTGCACTTTGTCTTGGGGCCCCCGGGGGCGACCAGGACGGTGCCCGCCCACAAGTACGTCCTGGCTGTCGCAGCTCCGTCTTCTATACCATGTTCTACGGGGACCTGGCGGAAGTCAAATCTGAAATTCACATTCCAGACGTGGAGCCCGTAGCCTTTCTGATCCTCTTAAAGTACATGTACAGTGATGAGATCGATCTGGAAGCTGACATGGTGCTGGCCACTCTACGCTGCTAAGAAGTACATCGTCCCAGCATTGGCAAAAGCCTGCATCAACTTTCTGGAGACAAGTCTGAAAGCCAAGAACGCCTGCGTCCTGCTGTCCCAGAGCCGGCTGTTTGAGGAGCCCGAGCTGACGCAGCGCTGCTGGGAGTTCATCGACGCACAGGCCGAGATGGTCTTGCGGTCCGAAGGCTTTTGTGAGATAGACCGGCAGACATTGGAGATCATTATCACTCGGGAGGCCTTCAACACCAAGGAGGAGGTGGTCTTCGAGGCCCTCCTGAACTGGGCCGAGGCAGAGTGCAAGAGGCAGGGGCTGCCAGTCACCCCAGGAAACAAGAGGCACGTTTTGGGGCGAGCCCTCTAGCTGGTCCGAATTCCAACCATGACCCTAGAGGAATTTGCCAAGGGCGCTGCGCAAGCAGACATCCTGACTCTGGAGGAGACCCACGCCATCTTCCTGTGGTACACGGCCACCAACAAGCCCCGCCTGGACTTCCCCCTGACCAAGAGGAAGGGCCTCTCCCCGCAGAGGTGCCACCGATTCCAGTCTTCTGTTTACCGCAGCAACCAATGGCAGTACCGCAGGCACTGTGACAGCATCCAGTTTGCAGTGGACAGAAGGGTATTTATTGCGAGGCTGAGCCTGTATGGGTCCAGCTCTGGGAAGGCTGAGTACAGCGTGAAGATTGAGCTCAAGCGGCTCGGGATGGTTCTGGCTCAGAACCTGACCAAGTTCATGTCGGACGGATCCGGTAACACCTTCCCGGTCTGGTTTGAACACCTGGTCCAGGTTGAACAAGACATCTGCTACACCGCCAGTGCTGTCCTGGATGGCAGCAACCTCAGCTACTTTGGGCAGGAGGGGATGACGGAAGTGCAGTGCGGAAAGGTGGCCTTCCAGTTCCAGTGCTCCTGGGACAGCACCAACGGGACTGGGGTCCAGGGTGGGCAGATCCCTGAGCTCATCTTCTGTGCCTCAGGTGCCCAGGGAGGCTGCAGCAGGTCGGCCAGTGAGTGGAGGGGAAGTCAGGACACTAACTGCTTCTTGACACCATGAAAGGCCACATTTAACCTTGTCTGTCTTTGGCATGTAGTCAACTGAAGCTTGATTCTGTGAAGTAGGCACCTTTTCCACACAGCCAGAGCTGGAGGATTGGAGTCTTAGGCATCTCTGGTACACTGGGGTACATGTCTCAGGTGGAGGAAGATTTAGGGCACAACACAGGCCCCAGATCCCCTCCCAGTGGCACCCATGCCACCTGCTTTGAGGGGTTGGATGTTCCTGCCACGCTCTTGGATACTAAGTGGTTCCAAGCTTCACTTTAGACCTTCCTTACACATTTAAAATTGGCAAAAAGTCACTTAAAATAATGGACTTCTGTAATAAAGCTTGCCAAAAATTAAAAAATATTAAATAAATAAATAAACAAACAAACAAACAAAGTTACTGAGCAGTGACCATGGGTGAGGCAGCTGCACTTAAGATACAGGGGTGAACAAAACAGAGAGTAAGCCCTCACCTCACTCCCGTGGAGCGACCATTCTAGTGTCCTATTACTCAAATCAGTCTCCCCCAGCATTTGAGGATCAGAGTTTTTAAGGACAATTTGTTTGCTGGAAGCATGGCTCAATAAAATGGTCCAAGGTGGGAAGGATAAAAATAAGATCAGGGAGGCCGGGCACGGTGGCTCATGCCTGTAATCCCAGCACTTTGGGAGGCCAAGGCGAGCGGATCACCTGAGGTCAGGAGTTCAAGACCAGCCTGATCAACATGGAGAAACCCCATTTCTACTAAAAATGCAAACTTGGCCGGGCGTGGTGGCATATGCCTGTAATCCCAGCTACTTGGGAGGCTGAGGCAAGAGAATTGCTTGAACCTGGGAGGCGGAGGTTTCAGTGAGCTGAGATCATACCACTACATCCCAGCCTGGGTAACGAGAGTGAAACTCTGTCTCAAAAAAAAAAAAATGAGATCAGGGAAGAGATGGTTGCCCGGAGGTATAAGACAGACCCCGTGCCCTTCTGTCTGTAAGCCCCTAGGGGTTCACCTTGCCTGCCACCTAGACAGAGCCAATTCATTGAGACAGGAGAATTGCAATAGAGAAAGAGTAATTTACGCAGAGCTGGCTGTGCAGGAGACCGGAATTTTATTATTACTCAAATCAGTCTCCCCCAGCATTCGAGGATCAGAGTTTTTAAGGACAATTTGGTTGTTTGCGGGGAGCCAGTGAGCCAGGAATGCTGATTGGCCAGGGATGAAATCACAGGGAGTCGAAGCTGTCCTCTTGCTCTGAGTCAGTTCCTGGGTGGGGGCTGCAAGATCAGATGAGCCAGATTATGGATTTGGGTGGGGCCAGTTGATCCATCAAGTGCAGGGTCTGCAAAATATCTCAAGTTCTGATCGTAGGAGCAGTTTAGGGAGGGTTAGAATCTTGTAGCCTCCAGCTGCATGACTCCTAAACCATAGTTTGTTTTCTTTCTTTTTTTCTTTCTTTTCTTTTTTTTTTTCTTTCTCTCTCTCTCTTTCTTTCTTTCTTTCTTTCTCTTTCCTTCTCTCTCTTTTTTTTTTTTTTAGACTGAGACCCCTCTGTGCACAGGCTGGAGTGCAGCGACACAATCTCCGCTCACTGCACCCTCCACCTCCCAGGTTAAAGCGTGCACCACCACACCTGGCTAACTTTTGTATCTTTAGTAGAGACAGAGTTTCACCATGTTGGCCAGGCTGGTCTTAACTCCTGACCTCAAGTGATCCACCAGCCTCAGTGCTGGGATTACAGGCGACGCCACCACACCAGACCCTAAACCATAATTTCTAATCTTGTGGCTAGTGTTAGTCCTACAAAGGCAATCTAGTCCCCAGGCAAGAACGAAGTGTACTTTGGGAAAGGGCTGTTATCCTCTTAGTTTTAAACAAAGTTTCTCCCAAAGTTAGTTCAGCCTACGCCCAGGAATGAACAAGGATAGCTTGGAGATTAGAAGCAAGATAGAGTTGGTTAGGTTAGATCTCTTTCACTGTCTCAGTCATAATTTTGCAAAGGTGGTTTCACATCTAGGCTGCCCAACTTCTGTGGTCAGGGTCTGGCACCAGGTATATGAGTTTGAATTCTGACTCTGCCATTTACAAACTTTGTGACCTTGGCAAATCCATCTAGCTAAGCCTCTGGTTCCTCATAGATAAGATAGTGAAAATGAGACAGTCTATCTCCAAGGGCAGTTTGGAGGATAAAGGAGACAGTGCATTTCTTTGTGGTAACAACATTTAAAATCTACTCTTTTAGCAATTTTGATACATGTATCATAACATCACATTGTATTCCATAAATGTCATGCTCGTCCCTGTGAAGAGACCACCGAACAGGCTTTGTGTGAGCAACATGGCTGTTTATTTCACCTGGGTGCAGGCGGGCTGCCTGAAAAGAGAGTCAGCGAAGGGAGATAAGGGTGGGGCCGTTTTATAGGATTTGGGTAGGTAAAGGAAAATTACAGTCAAAGGGGGGTTGTTCTCTGGCGGGCAGGAGTGGGGGTCACAAGGTGCTCAGTGGGGGAGCTTTTTGAGCCAGGATGAGCCAGGAAAAGGAATTTCACAAGATAATATCATCACTTAAGGCAAGGACCGGCCATTTTCACTTCTTTTGTGGTGGAATGTCATCGGTTAAGGCGAGGCAGGGCATTTGCACTTCTTTTGTGATTCTTCAGTTACTTCAGGCCATCTGGGTGTATACGTGCAAGTCACAGGGGATGCGATGGCTTGGCTTGGGCTCAGAGGCCTGACAATAAATATATACAATTATTATTTGTCCATCGAAAATAGAATGAAAACATTTAAAAATAATATATAGTACGGGCCAGGTGCGGTGGCTCATGCCTGTTATCCCAGCATTTTGGTAGGTGGAGGCGATTGGATCACCTGAGGTCAGGAGTTGGAGACCAGCCTGGCCAACATGGCGAAACCCTGTCTCTACTATAAATACAAAATTAGCTGGGCATGGTGGTGCACATCTGTAATCCCAGCTACTCGGGAGGCTGAGGCAGGAAAATCACTTGAACCCGGGAGGTGGAGGCTGCAGTGAGCTGAGATTACGCCACTGTACTCCAGCCTGGGCAGCACAGCAAGACTCTGTCTAAAAAAAAGAAAGAAAAAAAAAAAAAAAGGCTGGGCACAGTGGCTCACGCCTGTAATCCCAGCACTTTGGAGGCTGAGGTGGGCGGACCACAAGGTCAGGAAATCAAGACCATCCTGGCTAACACAGTGAAACCCCGTCTCTACTAAAAATACAAAAAAATAAAAAATAAAAATTAGCCAGGCGTGGTGGTGGGTGCCTGTAGTCCCAGCTACTTGGGAAGCCGAGGCAGGAGAATGGCGTGAACCCGGGAGGCAGAGCTTGCAGTGAGCCAAGATTTTGCCACTGCACTCCAGGCTGGGTGACAGAGTGAGACTCCATCTCAAAAACAAACAAACAAAAAAATAAAAAAATAAAAATGGTATAGATTTGAACAATAACAGAAAAGGACACAGTGCTTGTAAAAGGCCTTTCACAGTGCCTACCACAAAGGAAGAACTCAGGAGAGAGTGGCAAATTTATTTTCTTCACATAGTTTAACCACAAGAACATATTGCAACAGTTTGCATGAAGTGGAGATAAGAATCCAGCTGCCTTCTCATAAACCAGACAATTAAAGAGATTTGCCAGAAAAAGTTATTTTCATTTAAAAATATGTTATTTCAGGGCAGGTGAGGTGGCTCATGCCTATAATCCCAGCACTTTGGGAGGCTAAGGCAGGTGGATCACAAGGTCAGGAGTTCAAGACCAGCCTAGCCAACATGGTGAAACCCTGTCTCTACTAAAAATACAAAAATTAGCGGCGTATGGTGGCACGCACCTGTAGTCCCAGCTACTCGGAAGGCTGAGGTGGAAGAATGGCTTGAAACTGGGAGGCAGAGTTTGCAGTGAGCCGAGATCGCACCACTGCACTCCAGCCTGGGTGAGAGTGGGACTACTCCAGCCAGAGTGAGACTCCGTCTCAAAAAAAAAAAAAAAAAATTAGGCCGGGCGCGGTGGCTCAAGCCTGTAATCCCAGCACTTTGGGAGGCCGAGACGGGCGGATCACGAGGTCAGGAGTTCGAGACCATCCCGGCTAACACGGTGAAACCCCGTCTCTACTAAAAAATACAAAAAACTAGCCGGGCGAGGTGGCGGGCGCCTGTAGTCCCGGCTACTCGGGAGGCTGAGGCAGGAGAATGGCGTAAAAACCCGGGAGGCAGAGCTTGCAGTGAGCTGAGATCCGGCCACTGCACTCCAGCCTGGGCGACACAGCGAGACTCTGTCTCAAAAAAAAAAAAAAAAAAAAAAAAAAAAAAAATTTTCTATTGACATGCAATAGGATTATTAATTTTTTTTAAGTTCTCAGTTTTAGTCTCTAATACAGCAAGTACTAATAGGTGTAACCTACATCAACAAAAGCTCTTTATTGCCAGGGTAACTTTTAAGACAGTAAAGGGTCACTGAGACCACGAAGTTTGAGAACTGCTGCTCCAGGCTTTCATGATCTGCCTTTCTCACGCCATCTCTTTCGCAATCTGACAACACCCCCATTTTCTGCCCCGTGTGATTAATTGCATAACTTCCATGTTGGAAGGACCTTTTGAGATCTCATCAAAAAACCACTCCAGGCAGGGTGCAGTGGCTCACACCTGTAATTCCAGCACTATGGGAGGCCAAGGCAGGTGGATCACCTGAGGTCAGGAGTTCAAAACCAGCCTGGCCAAAATAGTGAAACCCCATCTCTACTAAAAATAGAAAAATGGTGGCAGGCACCTGTCATTCCAGCTACTTGGGAGGCTGAGGCAGGAAAATTGCTTGAAGCTGGGAGGAGGCGGCTGCAGTGAGCCGAGATCCTGCCACTGTATTCCAGCCTCCAGCCTGGGTGACAGAGCAAGACTCTGAAAAAAATAAAAATAATAAAAATAATAAAAAAAAAAAAACCAAGCAAACAAACAAAAAACCCACTGCTGGTGCAGATGGACCTACTGAGAAGGAGGTTCTTGTGCCTGAGGTTACACAGCCATCAAGTTCCACCTGGGACTAGAACCAGCATCCTTCGTATCTCCTTGATCCAGGGCTCTCGTCATGACGGCAAGCTGGCAGGTGCTCCCTGGCACAATCTCAGTTCCCTGTTCTTACATCTCTAAAAGCTCTGAGCGGAGACAGGGTCTTCCCCCTCTGCTTTCCTGTCCCACCCTTCCCTCCTGCCTCTCACCTCCCTCTTTGACACTCCCCCGACCAGCCCAAGGGCACAACAAAGATGACAACTCTCACTGGTTACCAACTAGCAAAGAACTTGAGAAAGTGAGGAAAAAGCTCTAATGTGTACACATATATAGCATCTATATAAGCTATATAAGCCATTCATGGAGGGCTTAGTGTGTGGCAGACACTGTATCAGGCCTGAGCTAACTCAATTAGTCTTCATGCCTCCCCACCACTGTTGAGACAAGTACTACTTGTTACTCCTGTTTTACGGATGAGGAAACTGAGTGAAAGAGATGAATGAAGTGAGTGGCTTTACTTGAGAGCAAAAAGCTAATAATACTTGGCAGAGGCAAGATTGGAACTCAGTGCTATCTGACTCCAAAGCCCAAAAGCCTGATGGGCAAATCCTTGTGGGTGAGAAGGTCTGGACTCCACCAGGAAGGTGGGGAAAGGACTAAAGTCTAGGGCCTGGCAGGGCATGGTGGCTCATGCCCGTAATCTGAACATGAACTTTGGGAGGATCACTTAAGGCCAGGAGTTTGAGACCAGCCTGGGCAAAATAGTGAGACCCCATCTCTACAAAAAGGAAATAGTAATAACAATAACTCAGGGACAGCTAATGGTAGCAATGAAGGCATTACTGAGAAGAAATGGTCAGAAAAAGACAAAGTCAAAAAGAGAGAGAAAAGAGATGGGATTTGTCCCTGGAAATAAAGACAAAAGATTGTGCGTGGTGTCAGGGCCCCTCGCCCTGTGCAGAGTCATGCATTCAATCCTGCCTCTTTACCAATCTGACCTCATGACACGAGGATTCAAGTGTTGGCCGGGCGTGGTGGCTCACGCTGTAATCCCAGCACTTTAGGAGGCTGAGAAGGGGGGGATCACGAGGTCGAGGAATCGAGACCATCCTGGCCAACATTAAAAACCCCGTCTCTACTAAAAATACAAAAAAATTAGTTGAGTGTGGTGGTGTGCACCTGTAGTCCCAGCTATTCGGGAGGCTGAGGCAGGAGAATCTCTTGAATCCAGGATGCGGAGGTTGCAGTGAGCCGAGATCGCGCCACTGCACTACAGCCTGGTTACAGAGCAAGACTCTGTCTCCAGAAAAAAAAAGAAAAAAGAACTCAAGTCCTGGCTTTGTCTGCCACTTGCTATGGGTTTTTGGGCAAATGACTTGCCACCTCTGAATCTATTTGCTCATGGAATAGTTGAGCAAAACCTGCCTCACATAATAGCTGTGAGCCTTCCCAGGCTGTGTAAGTTGTCAAGTATGTTATGAATGTGAGCATTATTAGTCCATTCTCTAAAAGAGAAGTTGCTGAAGTATAAGATAATTGAAAGAAGAAGAAGATGTTTTTGTTTTTTGTTTTTTGTTTTTTTGTGACAGAGTCTCGCTCTGTCGCCCAGGCTGGAGTGCAGTGGCCGGATCTCAGCTCACTGCAAGCTCCGCCTCCCGGGTTCACGCCATTCTCCTGCCTCAGCCTCCCGAGTAGCTGGGACTACAGGCGCCCGCCACCTCGCCGGCTAGTTTTTTGTATTTTTTAGTAGAGACGGGGTTTCACCGTGTTAGCCAGGATGGTCTTGATCTCCTGACCTTGTGATCCGCCTGTCTCGGCCTCCCAAAGTGCTGGGATTACAGGCGTGAGCCACCGCACCCGGCCGAAAGAGGAAGAAGATATTTGAAAAAGACTCAACAAAACTGTCCTGTTGGCAGATTTCTTTTTTTTCTTTTCTTTTTTTTTTTTTTTTTTGAGATGGAGTTTTGCTCTGTCACCCAGGCTGGAGTGCAGTGGCGTGACCGTGGGTCACTGCAACCTCCACCTCCCAGGTTCAAGCAATTCTCCTGCCTCAGCCTCCCAAGTAGCTGGGATTATAGGCACATGCCACCATGCCTGGCTAATTTTTTTGTATTTTTAGTAGAGACGGGGTTTTGCCATGTTGGACAGGCTGGTCTCAAACTCCTGACCTCAGGTGATCCGCCTGCCTCAGCCTCCCAAAGTGCTGGGATTACACGCATGAGCCACTGTGCCCGGCAGTGTTGCAGATTTCTAATTAGTCAGTTAATTTACCAAGTATTTGTTTGGAGATGGGAGGAGAGAAAGCAAAGCAACTGGATGGGATCCTAGGCTTTCAAAGAAATGGACAAGAGCATGGATTCCCGATGTCCCCAGCAAGTTTCTTTCTTTCTTTCTTCCTTTTTTTTGAGACAGAGTTTCACTCTGTTGCCCAGGCTGGAGTGCAGTGTCAGGATCTTGGCTCACTGCAGCCTCTGCTTCCCAGGTTCAAGTGATTCTGCTGCCTGGCTGATTTTTTAAAATTTAGAATAGAGATGGGGTTTCACCGTGTTGGCCAGGCTGGTCTCGAACTCCTGACCTCAAGTGATCCACCCTCCTTGGCCTTCCAAAGTGCTGGGATTACAGGTGTTAGCCACTGCACCTGGCCAAGTTTCTTTTCCTTCCTTCCTTCCTTCCTTCCCTCCTTCCTTCCTTCTTTCTTTCTTCTTTCATTTTTTTCTTTTCTTTTTTTTTTTTTGAGACAGAGTTTCACTTTTGTTGCCCAGGCTGCAGTGCATGATCTCAGCTCACTGCAACCTCCACCTCCCAAGTTCAAGTGATTCTCCTGCCTCAGCCTCCCGAGTAGCTGGGATTACAGGCGAGCCACCATGCCCAGCTACTTTTGTATTTTTTACTGTAGAGATGAAGTTTCCCCATGTTGGTCAGGCTGGTCTTGAACTCCTGACCTCAGGTGATCCGCCTGCCTCGGCCTCCCAAAGTACTGGGATTACAGGCGTGAGCCACTGTGCCCAGTCTCTTTCTTCTTCTTTTTTTTAAATTTGAGACAGGGTCTTGCTCTGTCACCTAGGCTGGAGTGCAGTGGTGCAATCATGGCTCACTGCAGCTTCAATCTCCTGGGCTCCAGCGATCCCCCACCTCAGCTTCCTGAGTGACTGGGACTACAGGCACACAACACCACACCCAGCTAATTTTTGTATTTTTTGTAGACATGGAGTTTCACATTACCCAGGCTGGTCTCTAAGTCCTGGGCTCAGGTGATCTGCCCACCTCAGCCTCCCAAAGTGCTGGGACTACAGGTATGAGCCACGGTACCCAGCCCCCAGAAAGTTTCTTAACATTCCTGAGCCCCAATTTCTTCATCTATAAAATATGGAAAATAATAACAATAAGATTCTTGAAGGCTTGTTTTGAGATTTAAATGAGATAATGTGTAGAAAGTACTAGCACAGTGCCAAGCACTCATGGTTATCCCCAAGTCTTCTTTTCAGATGGCAATACTGGAACAAGAGAGAGTAGGTGGCTTCCAGATAGAGCCAGCTGGTGCCAGAGCCGGGGTTCAAACCCTGAGCACCTGAGATTCCGAACTCCGGACCCTTTTCTTTCCACCACATCCACCACTCCTGATAGTTCAATCAGGCAGCCAAGCTCCTGCTTAAATTATTTTTAAATAATTATTTAATCTGCACATACGGAACATAGGGATTAGTTTCCCCATTTACAGAGGAAGAAACTGAAGCTCAGAGAGTTTGAGTAACTTTCCCCAAGGTCACACAGCCTACCAGTGGCTGACCTGAGATTTGAACTCAGTGATGTTTCCTTCTAAAGCTGTGGCACTTAACCTTGACTAAAGTGGAAAGAGGCCTCAGACATCGTTTAGCTCAACTCTGCCCAAGAGAGAGGCTAGAGATGACGATGCAGAAGGAAGGTCCAGGAAAGGTCCAGGGAGACTGAGTGAATCTAGACAGCCTGGGTGGGGGTGATGATTGGTGAGTGGACAGCAGGCTGGGGATGGGATCCTTCAGCCCCACAGGGAAGACTGAGTTTCTCTGATAACCCATAGACATTTGAGAAAGGAACTATAGATAGAAGACCTTAATAACAATCCTTTGCTCTTAACCTATACATTACACATTATTTCCCTGTGTGTGTGTGTGCGTGTGACAGTCTCCCTCTGTCGCCCAGGCTGGGGTGCAATGGCGCGACCCGATCTCTGCTCGCTGCAACCTCCATCTCCCGGGGTCAAGTGATTCTCCTGCCTCAGCCTCTCGAGTAGCTGGGATTACAGGCACCCACCACCACTCCTGGCTGATTTTTGTAGTTTTAGTAGAGACAGGGTTTCACCATGTTGGCCAGGCTGGTCTCTAACTCCTGACCTCAAATGATCCGCCTGCCTTGGCCTCCCAAAGTGCTGCGATTACAGCATGAGCCATGGCGCCCGGCCTACATATTCTTCCTAAAAAGACTAGAGGTGGCTACATTTTAAATTGGGGCAGTTAAAATAAAAGCAAAGCATTAGAAACCACGAAAAGGAGTAATAAATAAATCAGGAACCGACCTTGAATGGCCCCGTGACTGCACTTCCACATTGCATTTAGCTCTGGGCTTGCTGGCAGCCGACGGAAAAAGCAGCACAGAAGTGGGTCTGAAGAAGCCTGCTTTTCTCCTAATAGACGTTCATTGATTCTACAAATCCATTTTAAATATGTAAGTGTTTACTTTGTGCCAGGCTTCATGCCAGTTCAGGTGCTGGAAACCCCAGGAGGAATTTATTAAAGGAATTGACTCGGGAACAACTCCTTTGCCAGCCCTTTTCATCTCTCCTCTAGGAAAGCTTCCATATTTTGCCTTATATCAATAAACCTCTCCTGGGACCTATATCACTAGAGAGATTTTAAGTTCCTTCCCTGCCCAGTGCTGTCCCACCTCCCCTGCCAAACCCATTTTAGAAGTGACTGTCCTGGTGGTCTGTTCACAAGGTCAAGAGCCCGGGCAGGCACCATCCTTCTAGTTCACACTCTGCTTCAGGGCTGCTGCTTGTGGTTCCAACCTCTTTCTGCAAGTCTGCTTCTCCGGGCCAGGAGCACTAGGGTGAGAAGTACTGTGAGGCTCAGGGGACAGGAGGACTTGGAGTGGTGAGAAGTGTCTGCCATGGGCTTGGGATTGAGGAGTGGAAGCTTGAGGCCATCAAATTGCCTTGCCTGGCTAGGCTGAGTTCCGGCTCCCCAAGACCGCTCTGCTCAACTCTGGCTCCTCATCAAAAGACCTCCACTGAGAGTCCACTGTGGGGCTACCACTTTGCTAGGAGACACTTTTTTGGGCAAGTGGGATACAAAGATGACTGTACTCCCAGACCCAGATACTGCTCTCAAGACTAGGAGCTCACAGTCCAGGAAGCAAGATGTGGAACGGACACAAATAATACAAGGTAGACACTGGTCTGTGCAGTAAGAACAAGGGGACACCAGAGAATGCTTCTTGGAGGAGGTGGGTTTTGACATCAAAGTAGTTATAAAAAGAGTAAAAAAGAGGTAATATTTGGGCTTTCTTTTTTTTCTTTTTGAGACGGAGTTTTGCTCCTGTTGCCCAGACTGGAGTGCAGTGGTGCGATCTCAGCTCACTGCAACCTCTGCCTCCCGGATTCAAGCAATTCTCCTGCCTCAGCCTCCCAAGTAGCTGGGATTACAGGCACCCACCACCACACTTGGCCAACTTTTGTATTTTTAGTAGGGGTGGATTTTCACCATGTTGGCCAGGCTGGTCTCGAACTCTTGACCTCAGGTGATCTGCCTGCCTCAGCCTCCCAAAGTGGTGGGATTACGGTGTGAGCCACCATGCCTGGCTGATTTGGGCTTTCAATATAATTCATAGGCTCACACACACACACACACAAAAGATTTGGTCAAAAAAACCCACAGTCTACAGTCCCAAACTCCAGAAAACTTTATTGCAACTGCAATCAAGGGCTACAAAGAACAGAGGGAGGCCAGGCGCTGTGGCTCACACCTGTAATCTCAGCACTCTGGGAGGTGGGCAGATCACATGAAGTCAGGAGTTCCAGACCAGGCTGGCCAACATGGTGAAACCCTGTCTCTACTAAAAATACAAAAATTATCCAGGTGTGGTGGCCCACGCCTGTAATCCCAGCTACTTGGGTGGCTGAGGCATGAGAATCACTTGAACCTGGGAAGTTGAGGTTGCAGTGAGCTGAGATCACACCACTGCACTCTAGCCTGGGCAACAGAACAACAATCTGTATCAAAAAAAAAAAAAAAAGAAGAAGAAGAAGAAGAACAGAGGGGGGACTAGGAGAAGAAATGTGGAAGGAAAGCCCCATGGCTGAACACAGCAGCAGGGGCACAGCCAGCTCGGGAGCAGGTCAAGAGGGTCACTTTGGTCTATTTCTTTTTTTTCTTTTTTTTTGAGACAGAGTCTCACTCTTGTTGCCCAGGCTGGAGTGCAGTGGTGTGATCTCAGCTGACTGCAACCTCCGCCTCCTGGATTCAAGCAATTCTCCTGCCTCTGCCGCCCGAGTAGCTGGGATTACAGGAGTGCACCACCACACCCTGCTTATTTTGTATTTTTAATAGAGATGGGTTTTCACCATGTTGGCCAGTCTGGTCTCAAACTCCTGACCTCAGGTGATCTGCCCGCCTTGGCCTCCCAAAGTGCTGGGATTATAGGCATGAACCACCTCGCCCAGCGGGTCTGTTTCTGATGGATCATTCTTGCAGGTTGAACAAGTTTTCCAAAATGTGGTGGTTTGTCTTCAGTGGTGGCAAAGTGTCAGCCGAGAATAAGTAGGGATGGTTCTATCTGCCTCAGCTCTCAGGCAAAGGTCAGGCATGACTGGAGGACAGAATCCTTTTTTTTCTTCTTCTTCTTCTTTTTTTTTTTTTTTGAGACAGGGTCTCACTCTGTAGCCGAGGCTAGAGCACAGTGGCACAATCACTGCTCACTGCAGCCTTGACTTCCTGGGCTCAAGTGATTCTCCTGCCTTAGTCCCCCCAGTGGCTGGGACTACAGACATGCACCACTGTGCCCAGCTAATTTTTGTATTTTTTGTAGAGACAGGGTTTTACCATGTTGGCCAGACTGGTCTTGAACTCCTGGGCTCAAGTGATCCACCTGTCTGCCTTCCAAAGTGCTGGGATTACAGGCATGAGCCTCCATGCCTGGCACAGAATCCTGTAAGAATCCTATAAACTAACTCTATTAAGCATCTCCTGCCTTTGATTAGATACCTACTGTAAACCAGGTACAGTGCCATGAATTTGGTAAACTTCTATCATTAATCTGTATAATAATGTGATATGGATAGTATTTCTCCCAGTTTACAAATGAATGAAACAGAAGCTCAGAGAGGTGCAGTAACTTGCCCAAGGTCACACAGCCTGAAAGTTGAAGAGCTGGATTTTAATCCAGGAAGGTCTGGTTCCCAAACCTGTGACATTGTGATCCAACATGCTAAGTTTCCTGGAGGAGACCTTGGGAATCACCCCCATCAATCCAACTGCTTTGAAGACGAGAAAAGAAAGGCCCAGATGGTCAGGCAAGGTGGCTCATGTCTATAATCCCAACATTTTGGGAGGCTGAGGTGCAAGGACTGCTTGAGGCCAGGAGTCTGAGACCAGCCTGAGCAACATAGCAAGACCCTATTTATATTTTTAAAATAAAAATTAAAGAAAGAAAAGAAAGGCCTTAGCTAGGAAAAGGGACCTGCCCAAAGTCACTCAGTAGCAGGACAAGGCAAAGAACCTAGGCCTCCCTACTCCCATTTGGGGATAAAAATGATGAGGCTTGTGGCATCAAATCTCAGCTTCCCACTGTAGGTGTGTAGCCACAGGCAGGACATCATTCTCCTCCTTGCCTCCAGCTCTGAGAGATTTAAATATAGCAGCAACGTGGGGCCAGCTGCTACTGTGGCTTCTTTCACTTCAAGCTTTCACTTCAGGTCAGAAAAACCCCCAGGCACACCTTTTCTGAGCAGTTTCTCAGGTCCCAAGGTTCCCTTCCCAGATGCTCAGTATGAGCCAGGCTCTAGGCTACAGCCCACCCCACCATGGATGCTCCCTGTGGGAAGTGCCACGTGGTTTCTGAACAGTGGTATTTTTGTTAGGTGAAGAAAGCACTTGGTCATGGTGGTTCACTTTTGTTTTCTTCTTTTTTTTTTTTTTGAGACGGAGTCTCGCTCTGCCGCCCAGACTGGAGTGCAGTGGCCGGATCTCAGCTCACTGCAAGCTCCGCCTCCCGGGTTCACGCCATTCTCCTGCCTCAGCCTCCGGAGTAGCTGGGACTACAGGCGCCCGCCACCGCGCCCGGCTAGTTTTTTTTGTATTTTTTAGTAGAGACGGGGTTTCATTGTGTTAGCCAGGATGGTCTCGATCTCCTGACCTTGTGATCCGCCCGTCTCGGCCTCCCAAAGTGCTGGGATTACAGGCTTGAGCCACCGCGCCCGGCCTTTTTTTTTTTTTTTTTTGAGACTGAATCTGGCTCTGTTGCCCAGGCTGGAGTGCAGTGGCGCAATCTCAACTCACTGCAACCTCTGCCTCCTGGGTTCAAGTGATTCTCATGCTTCCTGAGTAGCTGGGATTACAGGCACCTGCCACCACTCCCGGCTTCTTTTCGTATTTTTAGTAGAGATGGGGTTTCACCATGTTGGGCAGGCTGGTCTTTTCTAACTTCTGACCTCAAGTGATCTGCCCGCCTCAGCCTCCCGAAGTGCTGGGATTACAGGCGTGAGTCACCGCCCTTGGCCTTTTTTCTTTTTTAATCAGACAACCCAGAATAGGTTCAGAAAGATTCCTGCTTCTCTTTTCCTCTTACATCTGTACAGCATCAGATCACAAAATGTTTTTGCATGCATCAGTGATTCTTAATATTCAGAACTCTGCTGGCACACTGATAAAAAGTGTGAATCCTTCTCCCCCTAACCAAAACAGGCACAGACATAAAGTCTTAAATATGCCTCGAAAGGACCGATACCCTCATCAAAGCCTACCCGTGGACCCAGGGTAAGAAGCTATGATGGAGGTCATCAGCCCATTTGGCATCTCAAGGAGAATGGCACAGGTATTGTTACTGTCATTTTACAGATGAGAAAAGGGGCTCAGAATGTTGAAGGGACTTGCCCAAAGTCACCTGATGAGCCATGGCGGAGGCAGAACTAGAACACTGTTCACTGTGGCAAACACTAAGTCTGTCTCTCTTGCAGGAAATTAAGGAACCAGAGAGACCGAACAAGGGCAGGAAAGTGTTTATTTAAGGTGTACACCGGCTCAGCAGACATGTGTCCTGAAAGTCTGAGCCCAGGACAAAGAAAATCAGTCCCCTTTAAGCATTTTGAGGCGGGCATTGTGTGAAGCAGGAAGCAAGCTTACAGAAGCAAGAATAAAGGCTGTTGTGACACTTTTGCAACATGTCTTACATCTCTGGGAAAACTTGGTTTGCAGTTTATCCTTATTTGTCTTGTGACCTTGCAGCTGTGCAGGGGAGAAAGAAACAGGAGTTTATGGAGCCTACAAAATATGTGGAGGGTAGATGTGGTTAGTGTTTCTTGGGACAGACAGTTAATTTTATTTTAACTTTGGGGGGGCTGCTTACATTTTTTTTTTAGCCTTGGTTAATATAGCAATTCATTTTATGGGCTTTTTTTTTTTTTTTACTATTACTATAATTTTTACTATTATTACTTATACCATTATTCTGTTATTTTCTTAATTTCCTGCTTCATCTCTGTGCTGGATGTTCAGACAGTCTTCGCCCTGGAAAAAGGCTCTGTCTAGAAGCCAGAGGTTCTGACTCCAAAAGGGATTTATATCTGTCCAAAGGGAAGACAGGGAGCTGGGTTGCCTGTTGCTCTGTGCATCCCATTGTCAGATGTTGGCTTGTTAAGACCTGCATCCAAATGCCTGCATTTCTTGCCCTTACCTACTTTGGATAATAACCACACATATTGGTGGCCATGCCAGGCCTAGATAAGACCTGAAGTCAGCCTCCATCAGCCCCAGCATCCCTCTTCTAGGCTGGATTCTACATGGGGTAAGCCATTTCCTGACTGGAAGAGGCTGTTTTCCAAGGGAAACAAGGGAAGAGAGTCCCTGGGTGGCAGGGGATGGGGCAGGGGGTTCCTAGCAGGGTTGCAGGGGGCCTCTTAGCCCCCTGAGCTGGAAACTTTCAGAAGTAGCCAGGTGAGGATATGGGAGCTGAGGAAGGCTTGCACTGTCTGCCACTCCCTAGCGACCAGGATGGAGAGGTGAGCTGGCACCTTTTTCTGTCTGAGCTCAGGTGTGACTTTGACACCACTCAACAAAAATTACCAGCCTGGCTAACATGGCAAAACCCTGTCTCAACTAAAAATTTAAAAATTAACCAGGTGTGGTGGCATGCACCTGTAATCCCAGCTACTTGGGAGGCTGAGGCAGGAGAATCGCTTGAACCCAGGAGGCACAAGTTGCAGTAAGCCAAGATCGTGCCACTGAATGCCAGCCTGGGCGACAGAGCAAGACTCTGCCTCAAAAACAAAAACAAAACAACACACAAAAAAACAAGAAAACCCACAAAGGGTGTCTATCTCCAACTTCTCTGCATAGGGCCATCTCTATGCCTACTGCACAGGAGTTTTGCCTTGTGCCTCGGGATATGTGGATAATTGCAGCTCTGCTGCTCATATGTTGGGTGACCTTAGGCAAATTACATCCCCATTCTTGGACAGTTTTCTGGATGGCAAAATGATGGCGTTGGATTAGAAGAGAGGTTTTTCAATCTGTTCCTAGAGGAACCTGGGCTGCCTTGAAGAAAGGACATAGGTGATATGAAGCCCCCTGCAGTCAAGATAGGGCTTACTCCATGTAGAATCCAGCCTAGAAGAGGGATATTGCAGGGGGGTGGTGGCTGGCTTTGGGCCTCACCTAGGCCCGGCATGGCCACCAACACGTATGGTTATTATCCAAAGTAGGTAAGGGCAGGAAATAGGGGCATTTGGATGCAGGTCTTAACAAGGCAACATCAGAACGCACAGAGCAATAGGAAACCCAGCTCCCTGTCTTCACTTTGGACAGATAGAAATCCCTTTTGGAGTCAGAACCCCTGGCTTCCAGACAGGGCCATATCTACCTGTTATAAACAGGGGTCATGCAGATTGTAAAAAGCACCTTCCTCTTAAAAATTTTAAAGTCGTTGGATTATAAAAAGGACTGACATTTATTGAGCTCTTATAGTGCTCCAGTCATATTATTCTTTTTTTTTTTTTTTTTGAAATGTAGTCTGGCTCTGTTGCCAAGGCTGGAGTGCAGTGGCACAATCTTGGCTCACTGCAACCTCCACCTCCTGGGTTCAACCAATTCTCCTGCCTCAGATTCCTGAGTAGCTGGGATTACAGGCGCGCGCCACCATGCCCTCAGCTAATTTTTGTATTTTTAGTAGAGACCGGCTTTCACAATATTGGCCAGGCTGGTCTCAAACTCGTGACCTTGTGATCTGCCCACCTCAGCCTCCCAGAGTGCTGGGGTTACAAGTGTGAGCCACCATGCCCGGATCCCTTTTTTTTTTTCTGGGACAGATTCTCACTTTGTCACCCAGGCTGGAGTGCAGTGGCACAATCTCAGCTCATGGCAACCTCCACCTCCCAGGTTCAAGCGATTCTCCTGCCTCAGCTTCCTGAGTAGCTGGGATTACAGGCGCATGCCACCACGCCTGGCTAATTTTTGTATTTTTAGTGGAGATGGTGTTTCACCATGTTGGCCAAACTGGCCTCAAACTCCTGGTCTCATGATCCACCCACCTCGGCCTCCCGAAGTGCTGGGATTACAGGTGTGAGCCACCGCACCCGGCCCAGGCATATTATTCTTAGCAACCTCACAGAGTAGGTGACCTAGCCCCATTTGAAGATGTGCCTAAGAGTAATAATAATGGCAACAATGAGCACTTCCATGTATTATAGTAATTTATTTAAATACTCAGAAAACCCCATTTTACAGATGAGAAATGAGAAGACCGAGGCACTGGGTATTTTGAATGAGGTCACCGGCTAGGATTTAAACCTACATCTCCCTCACACTCATACTTGGGGTCTGTGCTATTCAAGACAACCCCTTTCCATCCAAGTAGATTTCATTAATTAATAGTTTTTTTTGTTTGTTTGTTTGTTTGTTTGTTAAGATGGGGGTCTTTCTCTGTCAACCAGGCTGTAGTGCAGTGGCATGACTATAGCTCACCGCAGCCTCCTACTCCCGGGCTCAAGGGATCCTCCCATCTCAGTCTCCCAAAGCTCTGGGATTACTGGTGTGAGCCACTGCACCCAGCCTCAGTTAATAGTTTTTGAAGCCGGGCATGGTGGTTCATGCCTGTAATCCCAGCACTTTGGGAGGCCGAGGCAGGTGGATGACGAGGTCAGGAGTTCAAAACCAGCCTGGCCAAGATGGTGAAACCCCATCTCTACTAAAAACACAAAAAATTAGCCAGGCGCGGTGGCAGATGCCTGTGATCCCAGCTACTCGGGAGGCTGCGGCAGGAGAATCGCTTGAACTCAGAGGGCAGAGGTTGCAGTGAGCTGAGATCTCGCCACTGCACTCCAGCTCGGGCAACAAAGTGAGACTCTGTCTCAAAAAAAAAAAAAAAAAAAAAAAGTTTTTGAGCACCTTCTATGCAGCAGGCATTGTGCTGAGCCACTAAAGGTCCAGAAATAATAAAGCCTTAGTTCTGACCTCAACAAGCCGTGTGGCCTCAGCCCAGTGCTTTAACATTGCCGAGCTTTTATTATCTGTGAAATAGCAATAAGCATAAGTCTAATATGATAGAGTTGTGGGGATTAAGCTTGATGGTCGGCCGGGTGCGGTGGCTCACGCTTATAATCCCAGCACTTTGGGAGGCTGAATCGGGTGGATCATTTGAGGTCAGGAGTTTGAGACCAGCCTGGCCAACATGGTGAAACCCTGTCTCTATTAAAAATACAAAAGTTAGCTGGGCATGGTGGTGTGTGCCTGTAATCCCAGCTACTTGGGAGGCAGAGGCACAAGAATCGGTTGAACCCGGGAGGCGGAGGTTGCAGTGAGCTGAGATTGCACCACTACACTCCAGCCTGGATGACAGGGGGAGACCCTGTCTCAAAACAACAACAACAACGACAACAAAACAAAAACAAAACAAAACAAAAAACTAGGTGGTGGCTGTGAAAAATATTTTGTGGAATTGAAATTCCATTCAAATGTTGGTCAGCGTGGTTAGTGGTCTAGTTGAGGTGAAAGACCAGTGCAGCACCAGTTATCATACATGCAGAGCGGGCCAGGTGCTTCAGGTGTGACTGCGGGATCTGGGAAGGCTTTACTAGGCAGGACATGAGCCCAGAGGGGAGGTCAGGAGGGAAGTAGGCCAGGGAAAGACCCCTGGTGCAAAGGCATGGAGGCAAGAAAACAGAACTGTTTGGGACCTGTGAGGCATCCAGCTGAGCCAAGCTGGGGAATGAGTTCTGATTGGCAGGCAGCTCTCCTGGGGTCTAGAGCTGTCCCACAAAGCTATAAGACACATGGATAATTAAAAAATTTTCCAGCCGGACGTGATGGCTCACGCCTGTAATCCCAGCACTTTGGGAGGCTGAGGCAGGCAGATCACAAGGTCAGGAGATCGAGACCATCCTGGCTAACACGGTGAAACCCCCTGTCTACTAAACACACACACACACACACAAATTAGCCGGGCGAGGTGGCGGGCATGTGTAGTCCCAGCTACTTGGGAGGCTGAGGCAGGAGAATGGTGTGAACCCGGGAGGCGGAGCTTGTAGTGAGCCAAGATCAGGCCACTGCACTCCAGCCTGGGTGACAGAGCAAGACTCCGTCTCAAATTAAATAAATAAAATAAAATAAAATAAAAATTTCCATAGACATATTTAAAATTTTAAAAATAGGCCGGGCATGGTGGCCCACCCCTGTAATCCCACTTTGGGAGGTTGAGGCGGGCAGATCACCTGAGGTCAGGAGTTCGAGACCAGCCTGACCAACATGGTGAAACCCCGTCTCTACTAAAAATACAAAAATTAGCTGGGCATGGTGGTACATGCCTGTAATCCCAGCTACTCAGGAGGCTGAGGCAGGAGAATCACTTGAATTGGGAGGCAGAGGTTGCAGTGAGCCGAGATTGCACCACTGTACTCCAGCCTGGGCCACAAGAGCGAGACTCCATCTCAAAAAAGTAAAATAAAAATAAAAATAAACTGGTGAAACAAATTTTTATTTAACCCAATATATTCCAACATATTGTCATCTCAACCTCATCGATATAAAAAATTATTGAAGTATTTTATATTCTTCTGTTCAAAATTCAGTGTGTATTTTCTACCTATAGCCCATCTCAATTCAGAGAAGCCACATTTACAGCACAGCTCAGTTCTCATACTTAAAAAACTAGATCAGACCAGGTGCAAATGGCTCATACCTGTAATCCCAGAGCTTTGGGAGGGCAAGGAAGGAGGATCACTTGAGGCCAGGAGTTCGAGGTTGCAGTGAGCTATGATTGCACCACTGCACTCCAGCCTAGGCAATAGCCACACCCTGTCTCCAAAAGAAAAAATCTATTTGTATATATGTTCTTAATATTTATTTTTAAAGAAGTTTTAAAAATACATATATCTTTAAACTTTATAAAATAATATTGTGGGCCAGGCATGGTGATTCATGCAGTTTCAGAGACTGAGGAGGGAGGACTGCTTGAGGCCAGGAGTTCAAGACCAGTCTGGGCAACAAGCAAGCAAGACCCGGTCTCTATTTTAAATATCAGTTTTTTGTTTTTGTTTTTGTTTTTTTGTTTTTTGGGTTTTTTTTTTGAGACAGAGTTTTTGTCGCCCAGGGTGGAGTGCAGTGGCGCGATCTTGGCTCACTGCAACCTCCCCCTTCTGCATTCCAGTGATTCTCGAGCCTGACTCTGGAGTAGCTGGGAATACAGGTGTGATCCACCATTCTCAGCTAATTGATTTTTTCTTTTTTTGTACTTTTAGTGGAGACTGGGTTTCACCATGTTGGCCAGGCTGATCTCAAACTCCTGACCTCAAGTGATCTGCCAGCCTTGGCCTCCCAAAGTGCTGGGATTATAGGTGTAAGCCACCATGCCTAGCCTCTGTTTGAAATAATAATAGTAAAGTAATATTTTAAGTTTTAATACACTTAACTTTCAATTTTTCAATTGTAACTACTTTAGTGTTTAAGTATTTAATGTTTTGAGGAAAAATAATCACTAAAGTATACATAGCTGAGTGTGGTGGCTTGCACACCTCTAATCCCAGCACTTTGGGAGGCCAAGGCACGCAGATCACTTGAGGAGAGGAGTTCAAGACCAACCTGGCCAACAACCCCATCTCTACTAAAAATACAAAAATTAGCCGGGCATGGTGGCAGATGCCTGTAATCCCAGCTACTCAGGAGGCTGAGGCACAAGAATCACTTGAACCCGGGAGGCAGAGGTTGCAGTGAGCCAAGATTGTGCCACTGCACTCCAGCCTGGGCGACAGAGTCAGACTCCGCCTCAAAAAAAAAAAAAGAAAGAAAGAAAAATACATAGTCTATAGAGACGCACAGATGTTTCCTTTTGCCTCAGGCAAGGCTCGGTTTTCAAGTCCAGTATGGGGAAATCCCTCCCGATTCTCTAAAATGCTATATTGCTGCCTGCAAGTTCTCTTCACTTTTATCTACTCGTAAATCCTCTAAACTCTCCTTAAGGAGTATGCTTTACGGCCGGGCGCGGTGGCTCAAGCCTGTAATCCTAGCACTTTGGGAGGCCGAGACGGGCGGATCGCGAGGTCAGGAGATCGAGACCATCCTGGCTAACACGGTGAAACCCCGTCTCTACTAAAAACGAAAAACTAGCCGGGCGAGGTGGCGGGCGCCTGTAGTCCCAGCTACTCCGGAGGCTGAGGCAGGAGAATGGCGTAAACCCGGGAGGCGGAGCTTGCAGTGAGCTGAGATCCGGCCACTGCACTCCAGCCTGGGCGACAGAGCCAGACTCCGTCTCAAAAAAAAAAAAAAAAAAAAAAAAAAAAAAAAAAAGGAGTATGCTTTACAAGGGATTGGCCCAACACTGTGGGGTTTGTTTTTGTTTTTGTTTTTTTGTTGTTTGTTTTTTGGAGATGGAGTCTTGCTCTGTCACCCAGGCTGGAGTGCAGTGGTGCAATCTCAGCTCACTACAACCTCTGCCTCCTGATTTCAAGCAATTCTTCTGCCTCAGCTTCTCGAGTAGCTGGGACTACAGGCGCACACCGCCATGCCCGGCTAATTTTTTGTATTTTAGTAGAGACAGGTTTTCACAGTGTTGCCCAGGCTGGTCTCGAGCTCCTGAGCTCAGGCAATCTGCCTGCTTCAGCCTCCAAAGTACGAGGATTACAAACAGGATTACAGTCGTGAGCCACTGCACCAGGCCTAACACTGTGTTTTTAAGATTCATCATTGTTGGCACATTTTCACCACTTCATGGTATTGCTTTGTATGGCTATATTACAAGTTACTTATCCATTTTCCAGTTGATGGACATTTAGAAGTTTTTTTTTCTATTTCAAAAATGCTAAAGAGAACATTTTTGTACATGCCTCCCTGGACACATATGCGGAAGTTCCTCCGGAACATACTCCTGGAACTGCAGTTGATGTATTGTCAACTTAACTGGATTTTGCCAAGCTGCTCTTCAAAGTGTCTATGCCAACTTACAACCCCATCGCAATGAAAGTTCTTTTGGCTCCACGCCTTCTCCAGCACTCAGTATTTCAGCCTTACTTTTTTACCAATCTGGTGGGAGTGAAACACATTTCTCTGTCTACTATTGAGGTTATGCATCTTTTCAAAGGATTATTGACCATTTCTCTTTCATGCCCTATATTTTTCTTCATTGTGGTTGCTCTCCTTTTTCCTTTACTTATCTTGCCTGTGGTCCTCTATTTTATAATTTTTTCAAACAGCCAGCTTTGACTTTGTCAGTTCTTTCTCTTCCTGTAGTTTTGCCATGTCATTAATTTCTGCTCTTATTATTTCTATCTTCTGCTTTCTTTGAATGTATGCCATGGCCCTTCTTCTAATTTCATGATTTGCATGATGAGCTCTGGAGACTTTTTAATCTTGTAGTATGAGCATTTATTAATTTATTTATTGAGAACAAAGTCTTGCTCTGTTGCCCAGGCTGGAGTGCAGTGGTGCGATCTTGACTCACTGAAACCTCCGGCTCCTGGGTTCAAGCAATTCTCCTGCCTCAGCCTCCCAAGTAGCTGGGATTACAGGCACCGATCACCATGCTGGCTAACTTTTTTTTTTTTTTTTGTATTTTTAGTAGAGACAGGGTTTCACCGTGTTGGCTAGGCTGGTCTGAAACTCCTGACCTCAGGTGCTCCACCTGCCTTGGCCTCCCAAAGTGCTGGGATTACAGGCATGAGCCACCGCGTCTGACGGTATGAGCATTTAGAGCTGTAAATTTCCCTTTGCATACTACTCATATGAATCTCACACATTTTAATGTCTCACAATTTCATAGTCATTCAATGCCAAGTATCTTCTAATCTCCTTTATGACTTTTTGACCCATGAATTATTCAGAAGTGTGTCTTTTTTCCTTTTTTCGCACGTCGGCTGGTAACATGACAATGTCATCATAGGTTTGAGGAAGGAACATCTCACATATGAGCGTGAAAACCAGTCATCACGCTTATGAATTACAAAGGGATCCTGAGGTGTGTTTTTAAAGATCCATACCTGAGGCTGGGCATGGTGGCTCATGCCTATAATCCCAGCACTTTGGAAGGTCAAGGTGGGCGGATAACCTGAGGTGGAGAGTTTGAGACCAGCCTGGCCAATATGGTGAAACCCCATCTCTACCAAAAACACAAAAAATTAGCCAGTCGTGGTGGCTGGCGCCTGTAATCCCAGCTACTTGGGAGGCTGAGGCAGGAAAATCACTTGAACCTAGGAGGTGGAGGTTGCAGTGAGCCAAGACTGCTCCACTGCACTCCAGCCTGGGCGCAACAGAGTGAGACTCTATCTCAAAAAAAGAAAAACAAAACAAAACAAAAACGCATACCTATGAACTTTGTTAGTGATTTTTTTTTTTTTTTTTTTTTTTAAGAAAGAGTTTTGCTCTTGTTGCCCAGGCTGGAGTGCAATGGCACGATCTCGGCTCACCACAACCTCCACCTCCCAAATTCAAGCCATTCTCCTGCCTCAGCGTCCCGAGTAGCTGGAATCACAGGCATGCACCACCATGCCCAGCTAATTTTTTGTAATTTTGTATGGACGAGGTTTCTCCATGTTGGTCAGGCTGATCTCGAACTCCCGACTTCAGGTGATCTGCCCGCCTCGGCCTCCAAAGGGCTGGGATTACGGGCATGAGCCACCGTGCCCAGCCTAGTAATATTTTTTTTCTTTTTTTGAGACAGGGTTTCACTCTGTTGCCCAGGCTGGAGTGCAGTGATGCTCACTGCAGCCTCCGCCTCCTAGGTTCAAGTGATTCTCCTGCCTCAGCCACCTTAGTAGCGGGGATTACAGATGTGTACCACTAGGCCCGGTTCATTTTTGTAGTTTTAGTAGAGATGGGGTTTACTAGAGACAGGCTGGTCTCAAACTCCTGGCCTCATGTGATCTGCCCACCTTGGCCTCTCAAAGTGTTGGGATTACAGGCATGAGCCACCATGCCCAACCAGTAATTTTTTTTTTTTTTTTTTTTTTGACGCGGAGTCTTGCTCTGTGCCCCAGGCTGGAGTGCAGTGGCGCAATCTCGGCTCACTGCAAGCTCCGCTCCCCCGGGTTCACGCCATTCTCCTGCCTCAGCCTCCCGAGTAGCTGAGACAACAGGCGCCCGCCACCTCGCCCGGCTAATTTTCTTGTATTTTTAGTAGAGACGGGGTTTCACCGTGTTAGCCAGGATGGTCTCGATCTCCTGACCTCATGATCCGCCCGTCTCGGCCTCCCAAAGTGCTGGGATTACAGGCTTGAGCCACCGCGCCCGGCCTCAACCAGTAATTTTAAAAAATTATTATTATTTTTATTATTTTTTGAGACGGAGTCTTGCTCTGTCACCCAGGCTGGAGGGCAATGGCACAATCTCGGCTAACTGTAACCTCTGCCTCCCGGGTTCAAGTGGTTCTCCTGCCTCAGCCTCCTGAGTAGCTGGGATTACAGGTGCCTGCCACCGTGCCCAGCTGATTTTTGTATTTTTAGTGGAGATGGAGTTTCACCATGTTGGCCAGGCTGGTCTCTAATTCTTGACCTCAGGTGATCCACCTGCCTTGGCCTCCCAAAGTGCTGGGATTACAGGCGTGAGCCACCGCGCCCGGCCTTAATTCTTAATTTCTTTTTCTTTTTTTTTTTTAATGAGATGGAGTCTCGCTCCGTGGCCCAGGCTGGAGTGCAGTGGTGTGATCTCGGCTCACTGCAAGCTCCGCCTCCCGTGTTCACACCATCCTCCTGCCTCAGCCTCCTGAGCAGCTGGGACTACAGGCGCCCACCACCACGCCCAGCTAAATTTCTTTTTGTATTTTTAGTGGAGATGAGGTTTCACTGTGTTAGCCAGGATGGTCTCCATCTCCTGACCTTGTGATCCACCCGCCTCATGATCCACCCGCCTCGGCCTCCCAAAGTGCTGGGATTACAGGCGTGAGCCACTGCACCAGGACTTTTAATTCTTAATTTCTAAATAAATTTTATATAGTCAGAATATAATTTTATATAACAGATCACTTTATATTAATTTATATTTATAATTATATTTAAATTATATATAACATGTTAATTTATATTTAAATTACATATATAAATTATAGGCCGGGTGTGGTGGCTCACACCTGTGATCCTAGCACTTTAGGAGGCGGAGGTGAGTGGATCACCTGAGGTCAGGAGTTTGAGACCAGCCTGGCCAACATGGTGAAACCCCATCTCTACTAAAAATACAAAAAAAAAAAAAAAAAAAAAAAAAAGCCAGGCCTGGTGGTGGGTGCCTGCAATCCCAGCTACTCAGGAGGCTGAAGCAGGAGAATCACTTGAACTCTGGAGGGAGAGGTTGCAGTGAGCCAAGATTGCGCCATTGCACTCCAGCCTGGGTGACAAGAGTAAAACTCCATCTCAAAAAAAATAAAAACTAAAAATAATGAATTTTATATATTAGAAGGTGATAGTGGTATGGAAAAAATAAAGAATAGGTCAGTGTAAAGAGCTGGAGGTTGGGCTGGGTATGGTGGCTCATACCTGTAATCCCAGCACTTTGGGAAGCCAAGGCGGGCAGATCACGAGGTCAGGAGATCGAGACCAGCCTGGCTAACACGGTGAAACCTCGTCTTTACTAAAAATACAAAAAATTAGCCAGGCATGGCAGTATGTGCCTGTAGTCCCAGCTACTGGGGAGGCTGAGGCAGGAGAAAGGCTTCAACCCAGGAGGCAGAGGTTGCAGTGAGTCGAGATTGTGCCACTGCACTCCAGCCTAGGTGACAGAGTAAAACTCCATCTCAAAAAAAAAAGAGTTGGAGGTTGGGATGAGTTAGGGTATTACATGGGGTAGTCAGGGTAGGTGTCATTGATGAAGTAAGATCTGAGCAAAGACTTAAAGAAGGTGAGAGCAAGCCAAGTCAATGTTGAGGGAAAGGTAATTGAGGAAGAGGGAACGGACCTGCGGCTGAAGAGAAGACTGATTAAGAAGCCAATGTGGCTAAAGCTGAGTCACCAAGGGAATCATAGTAGAAGGGACCATAACACTAAGGACTTTGGCTTTTACATAGTGGACTAGGGAGCTATGCAGGTTTGGGACAGAGGAATGACAAGATCCTGTATTTTTAAAGGATCACCCTGACTGCTGTATTGAAACTAGATTAGAAATGGGCCTGGTTAAAAGCAGGGGACCCAGTTAGGAAGCTATTGCAGTAAACCAGATAAGAGATGATGCCTGTTTTTTTTTTTTAAGCCTAAAATTAATCAATGTCTTTACCCACTTCCCAGACAAAGCTTTAACTTTGTTCATCCCTTTCTTGTCTTGCATTTTTGTCATTCACAATTTTATTTCTACTTTGTTTCTGTTTTTGTTTGAAACAAAGTTTCATTCTGTCACCCACACTGGAGTGTGGTGGCACAATCATAGATCACTGTACCCTCAACCACCTGGGCTCAAGCAATCCTTTGTCCTCAGCCTCCCAGGTAACTGGGAATACAGGCATATGTCACCATGCCTGACTAAATTTTTTTTTTTTTTTTTTTTTGAGACAGAGTCTCGCTCTGTTGCCCAGGCTGGAGTGCAGTGGCCGGATCTCAGCTCACAGCAAGCTCTGCCTCCCGGGTTTACGCCATTCTCCTGCCTCAGCCTCCCGAGTAGCTGGGAGTACAGGCGCCCGCCACCTCGCCCGGCTAGTTTTTTGTATTTTTTAGTAGAGACGGGGTTTCACCGTGTTAGCCAGGATGGTCTCAATCTCCTGACCTCGTGATCCGCCCGTCTCAGCCTCCCAAAGTGCTGGGATTACAGGCTTGAGCCACCGCGCCCGGCCCCTGACTAAATTTTTATTTCTTGTAGAGATGGGTTTTACCATGCTGCTTAGGCTGGTCTTGAACTCCTGGGCTCAAGCAACCCTCCTGCCTTGGACTCCCCACAGTGCCAGGATTTCAGGCATGAGCCATGTGCCCAATCTCCACTTTTGTTTTGTTTGTTTTGTTTTGTTTTTTGAGACAGAGTCTCATTCTGTCACCCAGGCTAGAGTGCAGTGGCATGATCTCAGCTCACTGCAACCCCTGCCTCCTAGGTTCAAGCGATTCTCCTGCCTTAGTCTTCTGAGTAGCTGGGACTACAGGTGCATGCCACCACAACTGGCTAATTTTTGTGTTTTTAGTAGAGATGGGTTTCACCATGTTGGCCAGGCTGGCCTCAAACTCCTGACCTCAAGTGATCCGCCCGCCTCAGCCTCCCAAAGTGCTGGAATTACAGGTGTAAATTACTCACTATTATCATTATTGTTTTATAAAGGCATTTGCTTTTCTTTACTCATATATTTGTCAACCTACTTACTCACTATTCTTTCTTGCCTTTCTTTTCTTCCCTTTGGGTTGAATATCCTTATAAAATGCACATTCTTTAGATGTTCCTTCAGTGAAGGTCTGTTAGTGAACAATTTTCTTTGAATTTTTTGGACTTCATTCTTGAATGATAGTTTAGCCAGGTATAAAATTCTAGACTGACAGTTTTTTCTTTACTTTTTGGCTTCTATTGTTGCTACTCAGAAATCTGCTCTTAAAATTAATTATAGTTCTCTTACAGGTAATTTGTCTTTTCATTTCTTATTGCCCTATATTTTTCTTTGTCTTTGGTATTCTGATATGTATGCTACATGATATACATGAATATGGAATGTGTTTTTAAAAATTCTACTTGGGGCTGGGCGTGGTGGCTCATGCCTATAATCCCAGCACTTTGGGAGGCCAAGGTGGGCATATCACTTGAGGCCAGGAGTTCAAGCCCAGCCTGGCCAACATGGCAAAACCCCTTTTCTACTAAAAATACAAAAATTAGCTGGGCATGGTGGTGCACACCTGTAGTCCCAGCTATGTGAGTAGGCTGAGGCTGGAGAATCACTTGAACCTGGGAACTCTGTCTCAAAAAAAAAAAAAAAAAAAAAAAAATTCTGCTTGGGGTTCTCTGTGATTTCCAGATCTGAATAGTCTTATTTTTCATGGATCCTAAATAATTCTTTTTTTGTTGTTGAGGCAGGGGCTCATCCTGTTGCCCAGGCTATAGTGCAATGGCACAATCATGGCTCACTGAAGCCTCGACCTCCCTGGGCTCAAGTGATCCTCCCACCTCAGCCTCCCAAGTAGCTGAGACGATAGGCATGCCCCATCACACCCAGCTAATTTTTGTATTTTTTTTTGTAGAGATGGGGTTTTTTCATGTTGCCCCGTCTGGATGGATAATTCTTTTCTACTACCTCTTTGACTATTGCCCACCACCAATTTTCTCTGTTTATCCACTCTAACACTCCACTGAGATATAAACTTTTTTTTTTTTTGAGACGGAGTCTTGCTCTGTGGCCCAGGCTGGAGTGCAGTGGCCGGATCTCAGCTCACTGCAAGCCCCGCCTCCGGGGTTCACGCCATTCTCCTGCCTCAGCCTCCCGAGTAGCTGGGAGTACAGGCGCCCGCCACCTCGCCCGGCTAATTTTTTTTGTATTTTAGTAGAGACGGTGTTTCACCGTGTTAGCCAGGATGGTCTCGATCTCCTGACCTCGTGATCCGCCCGTCTCGGCCTCCCAAAGTGCTGGGATTACAGGCTTGAGCCACCGCGCCCGGCCGATATAAACATTTTTACTCAATCCTTCATGTCTCTTAACTTCTCTTTCTTATTTTCCATCACTTCACTCCTTGTTCTGCATTGTGAGAAATTTCTTCAGATCTACATTCTTTTTTTTTGAGACGGAGTTTCACTCTTATCACCCAGGCTGCCATGTAGTGGTGTGATCTCAGCTCACTGCAATCTTTACCTCCTGGGTTCAAGCGATTCTCCTGCTTCAGCCTCCTGAGCAGCTGGCATGGTGTCCACCACCATGCTTAGCTGATTTTTGTATTTTTAGTAGAGACAGGGTTTCACCATGTTAGCCAGCCTCGAACTCCTGACCTCAGGTAGTCCGCCCACCTCAGCTTCCCAAAGTGCTAGAATTACAGGCATAAGCCATTGTGCCCAGCCCCAGATCTACTTTCTAAGTCAATGCTTTTCAGTTGTTCTGTTTTGCTCTTTAATTCATCCCTTAAGGATTTCTTTTTGCAATGATTTTATTTTTCACTTCCAGAAATTCTACTTGAATCTTTTTCAGATCTACCCAGAAACAATCTCTCATTCTGTACTCATGTTTTTAATTCTTTATTGTTTTATATCAGACATATTTTTATAAGGTATACCCAATAATTATACAAAGTTCATGAAAGTGTAATTCTGGCCGGGCGCGGTGGCTCAAGCCTGTAATCCCAGCACTTTGGGAGGCCGAGACGGGCGGATCACGAGGTCAGGAGATCGAGACCATCCTGGCTAACACGGTGAAACCCCATCTCTACTAAAAAATACAAAAAACTAGCCGGGCGAGGTGGCGGGCGCCTGTAGTCCCAGCTACTCAGGAGGCTGAGACAGGAGAATGGCCCGAACCCGGGAGGCGGAGCTTGCAGTGAGCTGAGATCCGGCCACTGCACTCCAGCCTGGGCGACAGAGCGAGACTCCGTCTCAAAAAAAAAAAAAAAAAAAAAGAAAGTGTAATTCTACTGTCTGACATTTCTGCTGACTCTTGCTCATGTTTCCTTGCGCATTTTGCACCGTGAACTCAAATTTCATGGGCCTTTATATGTGGTACTCCTATACAACCTGTTTATAAAGCGAATCCCTCCAAATAAATGTTTAGTTTGCTTTCTAATAATGTCTAATA
Source organism: Macaca thibetana thibetana (assembly GCF_024542745.1). Lineage (NCBI taxonomy): Eukaryota > Metazoa > Chordata > Mammalia > Primates > Cercopithecidae > Macaca > Macaca thibetana. The sequence goes on along the minus strand of NC_065578.1, from coordinate 22,781,696 downwards.
ATAAACCATACAATATTTAGATTCCTGAGGATTTTTTCTTCAATATTTGGGACATATACTAAAAAGTTACTTCTTATTGACATTCAAATTTTTTTATTTTTATTATTTTATTTTTTATTTATTTATTTATTTTTTTGAGAAAAAGTCTCGCTCTGTCACCCAGGCTGGAGTGCAGTGGCACAATCTCGACTCACTGCAAGCTCCGCCTCCTGGGTTCAAGCAATTCTTCTGCCTTAGCCTCCCAAGTAGCTGAAACTACAGGCACCTGCCATCACGCCCAGCTAATTTTTTGTATTTTTAGTAAAGATGGGTTTTCACCATGTTAACCAGGATGTTCTCAATCTCCTGACCTCATAATCCGCCTACCTCGGCCTCCCCAAGTGTTGGGATTACAGGCGTGAGTCACCATGCCCAGCCAACATTCAAATTTAACTGGACTCCTATATTTTATCTAGTATAAAATGTTTTGGCCAGGCGCAGTGGCTCACACCTGTAATTCCAGCACTTTAGGAGGCTGAGGTGGGTGGATCACCTCAGATCAGGAGTTTGAGACCAGCCTGGCCAACATGGCGAAACCCAGTCTCTGCTAAAAGTACAAAAATTAGCCGGGTGTGATGGGCACTTGTAGTTCTAACTACTTGGGAGGCTGAGGCAGAAGAATCACTTGTTTTTTTTTTTTTTTTTTTTTTTTTTTGAGACGGAGTCTTGCTCAGTCACCCAGGCTGGAGTGCGGTGGCGCGATCTCGGCTCACTGCAAGCTCCGCCTCCCGGGTTCTTGCCATTCTCCTGCCTCAGCCTCCCGAGTAGCTGGGACTACAGGCGCCCGCCACTACGCCCGGCTAGTTTTTTGTATTTTTAGTAGAGACGGGGTTTCACCGTGTTAGACAAGATGGTCTCGATCTCCCGACCTCGTGATCCGCCCGTCTCAGCCTCCCAAAGTGCTGGGATTACAGGCTTGAGCCACCGCGCCCGGCAGAAGAATCACTTGTACCTGGAAGGCAGAGGTTGTAGTGAGCAGAGATCACACCACTGCACTCCAGTCTGGGTGACAGAGCAAGACTTCGTCTCAAAAACAAATAAATAAATAAATAAAAAGTTTTAAAAAAATTGTTTAATCTTCTGTAGTTTCTCTTCCCATCACTTGATGTGAAGCCAAATTCATATCTCCCATCCCCAAATGGTTGTTAAAACTTCAGTACTTTACTTGTCAAAATTGGCAAATTAACAAAACAAAACAAAATGTAAAACAAACAAAAAAAACCTCAACCTTATCACTCTAGATTCCACTTCTTCTTGGTTTTGATTTCCTCTTGCTTTTGACCTTTTGGGATTTCTCTTGCTTCAAAAGGAAGTCTTAGGATTAGTCTTTTGGAAAATGGAAGGCCAAAAATCTTACAGGTCACTTCTGCTTGTTGCATTCCCACATACCTCCCCTGAGGCCGCCAGGACAGATTTGGCTGCCCATTTGGTTGGAGAAAGGGCAAAATACAGGGAAACAAAATAGAAACTGATTTTCCAACATAGAATCCATCCATACAGGTAGCAGTCTTGGCTACAGTCAGTTATCAGGTGAGGTCATTCTTGTGCTTACTGAAAAAGATTTTCTTCTTCTCATTGTACTGCAGCAAAGCCTTCTAGACAAGCTCAGTGGAATCTGAAGGGCCCATCCCATGGAGGAATGCTGGGTGACAGAGATAGCCAATGGCTCCAAGAATGGCTTGGATTTCAACCCTATGAAGGATTACATGATCCTGAGTGGTCCCCAGAAGATAGCTATTGCCGTGTTGTGCACTCTTCTGGGCCTGCTAAGTGCCCTGGAGAACGTGGCTGTACTCTATCTGATCCTGTCCTCCCACCGGCTTCGCCAGAAGCCCTCATACCTGTTCATTGGCAGCTTGGCTGGAGCCGACTTCCTGGCCAGTGTGGTCTTTGCATGCAGCTTTGTGAATTTTCATGTTTTCCATGGTATGGATTCCAAGGCTGTCTTCCTGCTGAAGATTGGCAGTGTGACCATGACCTTCACAGCCTCTGTGGGTAGCCTGCTGCTGACCGCCATTGACCGATACCTCTGCCTGCGCTACCCACCCTCCTACAAAGCTCTGCTCACCCGTGGGAGGGCACTGGTGACCCTGGGCATCATGTGGGTCCTCTCAGCACTGGTCTCCTACCTGCCGCTCATGGGATGGACTTGCTGTCCCAGGCCCTGCTCTGAGCTTTTTCCACTGATTCCCAATGACTACCTGCTGGGCTGGCTCCTGTTCATCGCCTTCCTCTTTTCCGGAATCATCTACACCTATGGGCATGTTCTCTGGAAAGCCCATCAACATGTAGCCAGTTTGTCTGGGCACCAGGACAGGCAGGTGCCAGGAATGGCCCGAATGAGGCTGGACGTGAGGTTGGCCAAGACCCTGGGGCTGGTGCTGGCTGTGCTCCTCATCTGTTGGTTCCCAGTGCTGGCCCTCATGGTCCACAGCCTGGCCACTACGCTCAGCGACCAGGTCAAGAAGGCCTTTGCCTTCTGCTCCATGCTGTGCCTCGTCAACTCCATGGTCAACCCTGTCATCTACGCTCTGAGGAGTGGGGAGATCCGCTCCTCTGCCCATCACTGCCTGGCTCACTGGAGGAAGTGTGTGAGGGGCCTTGGGTCGGAGGCAAAAGAAGAAGCCCCGAGGTCCTCAGTCACCGAGACAGAGGCTGATGGGAAAATCACTCCGTGGCCAGATTCCAGAGATCTAGACCACTCCAGTTGCTGATGAGGCCTCTTCCCAATTTAAACAACCCAAGTCAGAAATCAATTCACTCCCTGGAGGAGAGAGAGGGGTCTTGGCACTCTCTTCTTACTTGAACCAGCCCCAGGCACCTAGACACGGACCCCTTTTTGCTGATGAGTGTTGGAACTGACTCCTGGAAGGCAGCCTGGCCTTGCCCACCTGCACACAGTCTGTTGGATAGGTAGGGCCCACGAGGAGTAGCCAGGTGGGCGAGATGCAAAGGGCCTGGGACAGGCTCAGTACAAGTCAGGTCAGGCTTTGTGCCTGCATCCTCCAGAGACCACAGGAGCCAGAGGGAGCCTCCAGGCCCAGCAAAGAGGGACTTGGGAGAAATCCGAGAAGAATGGGTTGTTCTCTTGGGAAGTCAGGGTATCAGATGGGATGGACATCCAGGTCTTCTCCCTGCCTAATTGTCAAGGCCTCCTTGGCTCTGGAGCTATGAAAGGCCCCAACTTTCAGGTCACCCTTGCCACTGAGGACCGAGAACTATGCTATGATAAGGATTAAGAGTGTTGACTTGCCTCTTTCAGAGATAAATGACAAGCCTTCAGTTTGGGGCATCCTGCTGTTTGGGCGAGGACCCTCTCTGATATTCTAATAATCCCCACCTATAACCTGAGGTCCCTGGAAATACAGAGGAGGCTGGGATCGCTTGAGACACAAAAATCTTCAGAGAATTTTCTTGACCCTCTGAAGTCCTTCCAGCAGCAGTCCTGGTGGTGCTGCTGGAAACAGGCAATGTCCTGGTCTAACCTAACTCTAAAAAAAAGGAAGATATTCACAAAGATTGTATAAATCCCCAAACTGTACCCCCGTCTGCCCCCAATTCAGCTCCCTTGCCTCCTCCACACCCCTATAACATATAATAAGCAGAGCAAGTGAGAGGAGGGGAAATGCCCTTCCTATATGCCAGTATGGGGCTGACATTTCAGTCCATTGACCCCAGCTAGAATATAACTCCATGCTTTTATAGATCCCAGGGGCCGGGCGCGGTAGCTCACACCTGTAATCCCAGCGCTTCGGGAGGCCAAGGTGGGTGGATCACCTGAGGTCAGGAGTTTTGAGACCAGCCTGACCAATATGGTGAAACCCTGTCTCTACTAAAAATACAAAAATTAGCCGGGCATGGTGGCAGGTGCCTGTAGTCCCAGCCACTCGGGAGGCTGAGACAGGAGAATTGCTTGAACCTGGGAGGCAGAGGTTGCAGTGAGCCAAGATCGCACCACTGCACTCCAGCCTGGGCAACAGAGTGAGACTCTGTCTCAAAAAAATAAAATAAAATAGATCCCAGGATACCCACTTTTCATATTAGGGAGGCTGGGTTCCTCCCCAAGGAGCCTAAAACAGCCAACAAGAGAAATTGTTGGTGGCAGGAGGATTGCAGAGGAATTCTAATGCAATTATTTGGGACCACAGATGGAATACAATGAACGATATAGGTTAAACATGTCTTCGTTTAATACTTTCAAGATGAAATATCCACTAGCCATTCACTTATTTATTCATCTCATAAACATGAGCCAGGCTCTGTGCAGGGTCCTGAGTACCCAGCCATAAATAAGACTGTGCCCCTATCTCATGGGACTTACAGTCTATATCCTACTTGCAAGACAGCCAATAAGTCAATAAAGAAGATAATTGCAGGTGGTACAACAAAGGAAATATGCAGGGTCATGTAATAGGGATTAATTGAGTTAACTCAATTAATGGTAGGGTAGACCTACCATGTGCTCTGGTCATACAAGCCAGCTCACTTTATTGAGCCTTTACTATGTGCCAGGCAGGGGGCTAAGTGATTTTAAATGCCTTATTTCACTTTGTCTTTCCCAGTAACCTAATAAGAAGGTCTTAGTTATCTTCATTTTATAGATGTGGCAACCTCAAAGATGCAAAGTCACTTGCCTAAGGTCACCCTGCTAAGTGCCAGAGCTGAGGTCTCCAACCTAGTTCTGTTTGACTTCAAAACCTGACCTCTTAACCACTAACCTTTTGGCCTCGTTCAGTCAAATTCTGCTTGATTATTGCTCATTAGGGATAATATTAGCTATCTGTAGCATCAGATTGCTGCAAAGTTAACTCATCGTAGATTCTCAATATACTCCATTTATTAAATAGTCCTGTATTAATCTCCTGTAACAAATTTCTACAAAGCCGGTGACTTAACAACAGAAACTTACTCTCATAATTCTGGAGGCCAGAAGTCAAAATCAAGGTGTAGTAGGGCCCTGCTCCCTCCAAAAGTTTAAGGGGAGGATTATTCCTTGACTCTTTCAACTTCTGGTAGTCCCTGTCATTCCTTGGCTTGCGGAAACATCACTCCTACCTCTGCCTCTGTCTTCATATGGCCTTTCCTCTGTGTCTCTTGGTGTCTTTTTTTTTTTCCTTTGAGACTGAGTCTCATTCTGTTGCCTAGGCAGGAGTGCAGTGGCACGATCTTGGCTCACTGCAACCTCCGCCTCTCAGGTTCAAGTGATTCTCCTGCCTCAGCCTCCCAAGTAGCTGGGACTACAGGCACCTGCTACCACGCTCAGCTAATTTTTGTATTTTTAGTAGAGATGGGGTTTCACTGTCTTGCCCAGGCTGCTCTTGAACTCCTGACCTCAAGTGATCCGCCCACCTCGGCCTCCCAAAGTGCTGGGATTACAGACGTGAGCCACTGTACCCGGCCTGGTGTCTTTTTTAAAGAACACCAATCACTGGATTTTGGCCCAACCTAATCTAGTATGACTTCATCTTAATTTAACTAATTATATTTACAGAGACCCTGTTTCCAAACAAGGTCACATTCACGGATTCCAGGTGGACAAGAAGTTTAGGGGGACACTATGCAACTCAGTACAGACCCAGGAACAAAGTCCACCCTCTGGGCTGTGTTGAGTGGCAGTCACTAGTTTATCCTCCCCCCACGAGATGAGCTCCAGGTTTACCTCTGCAACCCCAGTGCTCAGTCAGGGCCCAGCAGTGCATCTGAAGGGATCTGGTCAATATCTGTGAAACTGAACTGTTTCTGAAAAGCTCTGATGTATGTTTGGAAAATCAAATCTTATTTTAACCCCGACACCAATCTTTTTGAAAGGCAAAGAAGTGGCATAAATGTTTAAAGGGGAATTTGCACGTTTATATATTGTCATTCCTTAAAGTTGAAGCATGCCTTTCTTTATTCATCAGTGGAATCCTTTCTCATTTTGGCAAAGAAAATGCCCAAGTGCCTGGCACAAACAAGCACTGAGTAAATACTTCTTGAATGGATAAAACTAGATTCTAAAAATCATTTAATTAAACGCACCTCCACACTTTCCACTTCTCTCCTTTCACAGCAACACTGTATTTCTGCTTTTCTGGGGGGATGGGGGACAAAGTCTCACTCTGTCACCCAGGCTGGAGTACAGTGGCATGCAATCTTGGCTCACTGCAACCTCCGCCTCCCGGGTTCAAGCAATTCTCTTGCCTCAGCCTCCCAAGTAGCTGGGATTACAGGCACCTGCCACCATGCCCAGCTAATTTTTGTATTTTTAGTAGAGACAGAATTTCACCATATTGGCCAGGCTGGTCTTGAACTTCTGACTTCAAGTGATCCACCCACCTTGGCCTCTCAAAGTGCTAGGATTACAGGTGTAAGCCACCACTCCCAGCCTCTATGTCTGCTTTAAGTAGAGAAGCAGAGCTTATGAGGGAGGAGAACAAGGGTGCAAAAGGGACCTAGATGTCACTAAGAACTGCCCTTGTTGTTTAGTTGAGGAAATGGGCCCAGACAGTGGACAAGACTTGCTCAAGGAGACAAATGAGATGGTGTCCAGTGCAACAAACCCAGGTTTTCTAACTTCTAGTTCTGTTCACTCTACATCGATGCATCTCACCTGTCCCTGCAGGTGCACGTTTTGGTTATGTGGATAAGGAGAAATAAATGAAGATCACAATGTCCCATTTTATCTTCCCCAAGACAAGCTGTGTAACATCAAAGACCACTATGCAAACCGATTACTAGAAAATGTATGTGGATGGGTTTGGTTTTTTCCTAAGGTGTTCATGCTTACTGTTTTGGGCAATATTTCAAAATAATCTGGCAGAAGAAGAAACAGAAGATAAAGAAAATAGCTGTGGGCCGGGTACAGTGGCTCACGCCTGTAATCCCAGTACTTTGGGAGGCCGAGGCTGGAGGATCGCTTGAGGTCAGGAGTTCGAGACCAGTCTGGTCAACATGGTGAAACCCCATCTCTATTAAAAATACAATAATTAGCCAGGCATAGTGGCACACCTGTAATCCCAGCTACTTGGGAGGTTGAGGCAGGAGAATGGCTTGAACCCAGGAGGTGGAGGTTGCAGTGAGCCAAGATTGCAGCACTGCACTCCAGCCTGGGTGACAGAGCAAGACTCCATCTCAGAAAAAAAAAAAGAAAAGAAAAGAAAAAGAAAAAAAAAAGAAAAGAAAAGAAAATAGCTGTGATTCAGCAATAATCATTGTCTCTCCTTGTCACTGCCAGAATGAGGAAGTGCTGGGTTCTGTCAACATAGGCTCTGACTTCTCATGAGGTGCAAGAAAGAAGCAGCATGAACAAAGGCATAGATTTTGCACCCAGAGACATGGATTCTAGTCCCACCTCTGACCCAAACTAGCTGCATGATCTTGGGCAGCCCCCCAGCCCTCTCTGGGCTTCAGTTCCCTCCTCTGTACAATGGGAAGGGTAGGGAAGAGGATGGTGCCTAGGATCTTCAAAGTCCCTTCCAACTCTGAAGTGCTGCCATTCTCTCACTGGCATGTGGGAACTGAGAGTGCTACGTGGGGTCATGAGACTTCTTCTTCTTTTATTTTATTTATTTATTTTTTTGAGACGGAGTCTCGCTCTATCGCCCAGGCTGGAGTGCAGTGGTGCGATCTCGGCTCACTGTCACCTCCACCTCCGGAGTTCAAGCTATTCTCCTGCCTCAGCCTCCTGAGTAGCTGGGATTACAGGCGCACCCCACGCCCGGCTAATTTTGTATTTTTAGTACAGATGGGGTTTCACCACGTTGGCCAGGCTGGTCTCAAACTCCCGACCTCAGGTGATCTGCCCACCTCGGCCTCCCAAAGTGCTGGGATTACAGGCGTGAGCCACCTTGTCCGGTCAGAGACTTCTGACTTCTGTATTTCCCTCGCTAATAGCCTCACCTCCCGTTTGAGTATGTGCAGCACGTACAAATTGCAGAGGAACTGGGGAACTTCCCTGCCAGGCAATCCTTTGGCCTGGGTCCCCTTGGCTCTCCACTTTCTTTTTCTTTTCTTTCTTTCTTCTTTTCTTTCTTTTTTTTTTTTTTTTTTTTTTTGAGACGGAGTCTCGCTCTGTCGCCCACGGGCTGGAGTGCAGTGGCGTGATGTCGGTAGAAGCTAAGCTATTTGAAATGCCTCAGAATTCCCAAAGAAAGCTCAGTAAATACTAGACAGATGAAACGGTCCTGCCCACTCCCCCTCTTTCAGTACCTACTTTTCTCCCTCCTCTCCCCTCATAATGTTTCCTCCCATCATCCGTCTACCTCCTTATTTCTGTCAGGGCTGTTAGATACCCTTCCAGTCTGGTATCTCCTCCTCCAGCCCCCTATGGCTCCCAAGTGATCACTAAAAAAAACTTGTGATCTGACTTCAGCCTACCCCTGCAGGATTGCTGCAGCAAAATGGATTACTCCCAGAGGCGTGATCACGGTTCGGTTCACTGCAGCCCAAACTTCCCGGGCTCAAGCGATCCCGAACCTCCCACCTCAGCCTCTTGAGTAGCTGGGACTCCAGAGGTGCACCACCACGCCAGGCTCAATTTGTTTATTTTTTGTAGCGACAGGCTAGTCTCCAACTTGTGGGCTCAGAGTGTTAGGATTACAGGCGTGAGCCACTGCGCCTGGCTCAATGGACTTCTTAAATGTGAGTTCTCCGCACACACTGGGCGTTGCTCACCTCCACGATTTAACCTCGCAGTTAAGTCCCTTTTCAAGGTTTTTATTCGTCCTTCAGCGAACCGCTGTCAACGCCTCCCTACGTCTTTCCGGGTTAGAGTACCAGAGGGCTCTCCGCCGACCCGAAGAGGAAGCGACTGGGGCCAACCTATCCGGGTTGTCCCACCCCTTTTTCCTTCCGGGCCAATCGTTAGTCAGAGTGGGCGGAGCCGTGCGCCAGCACCTGCGCATTAAGAGTGGGCCGCGTCGCCTCCGGGCAGCAATGCGGGCTCAGGGGGAGAGGTGGCGGCCGGCGGGTGCCGCGCTGTGGCTGCTGCTGCTCCTCCTCCTCGGAGCGACCGAGTCGGTGCGTCGGGCCCAGCCTCTGCGCCGCTACACCCCGGACTGGCCGAGCCTGGATTCTAGGCCGCTGCCGTCCTGGTTCGACGAAGCCAAGTTCGGGGTGTTCATCCACTGGGGCGTGTTCTCGGTGCCCGCCTGGGGCAGCGAGTGGTTCTGGTGGAACTGGCAGGGCGAGGGGCGGCCGCAGTACCAGCGCTTCATGCGCGACAACTACCCGCCCGGCTTCAGCTACGCCGACTTCGGGCCGCAGTTTACCGCGCGCTTCTTCCACCCGGAGGAGTGGGCCGACCTCTTCCAGGCCGCGGGCGCCAAGTGAGTGTGGTCCCGGGGGGCGGCGCCCCTTCCCCGCTCGGGTGGCAGACAGGAGGTGGGGTGGGCGGCCAGCCGGGGCGCGCAGCTGCCGGTAGCCCCCATGACCCCGGGACCCGCGTGTGGCCTCCTGCGGCCGCAAGAGTGAGCGTGGCACACCTGATGAGGAGGAGGAGGTGCGTCTGGCTGGGGACTGATAAATGAAGTTTCGGGAGATGGCGGACTGAGAAGCCCTGGGTATCTACACCTGTGCACCGAGCGGGCTGAGTTAGGCCACTGATGTCCCTTTCAGATTGACAGCCCTATCAGGACTCCAGGGTTTCAAATCAGTGGTGTGGAGCCTGGTTCTAATTCAACTGTGAACCTGGACAAGTCACTTCAGCCTCCCTGCAGCCTCTTCTATGGTTATAGAAAGGGGTTGTATCCTTTCCTTTCAGTCCTAACGTCTCTAAGAGGGAAAGAGAGGGGAGTTCTGGTGTGCAGTGTATTTGGGCAACAGTACAGATAGTCATTCATTTGCTCCTCTCAATCGCTTGTACCTAGGAAGTGCCCAAGAAAGGTTTGACTCTGAGAACTGTTGGAACTTGGGGGTGGCTGGTTCAGACAACAGAGTAGAGAGCGCTGGGGTGGGGATAAGGGGAGACCAGGACCCATGAAGTTGTCAAGGCAGGGGCTTATCCTGAAGGAGTGAGCCCTGAGAGCCCTGTATTTCCAGGTGTTAAGTCAGGGAGTGGTTACTCTCAGCTTCTAGAAAGATTCATTCGGCTGCTGGGAGAGAAGTGGGTTGGAGAAGAGTAAGAATGGAGGCGGGGAGGTTTCCCCAGCCCCTGGCTTAGAGCAGTCTTCCATTCTTATCTTGGTTCCTAAGCTATCTTCCGGGTTTTCCTTTCTCTTGAACTTTGGATTCTCTTGTACAAAACAGAAATTATAACTGGCATTTAGTGTTTGCCATTAAATGTATGGGAGTATAAGACTTGATTAAGCAGAGGACGTGTTTGTCTCCTAGGACCTTAGAGATCCATAACTTATCATTGAGAAAAATTAAAATCTGGGAGATAGCCTCTTTCCCTGCCTTTTATTTCATGGATGAGGTGACTGGCCCAAAGAGAGGAAGAAATACAATGTCCTAGACTGCAAGTCTCATGACATCAAGGTTGTTTACACTGCACCAGGGTCTGCAAACTGGTCAGCGGGATTGGTCCTCTGCCATTTTTTTTTGTTTGTTTATTTGTTTTGTTTTTTGGTTTTCTGTTTGTTTTTTGAGAGGGAGTCTCGCTCTGTCACCCAGGCTGGAGTGCAGTGGCGCGATCTCTGCTCAGTGCAAGCTCCACCCCCTGGATTCATGCCATTCTCCTGCCTCAGCCTCCCGAGTAGCTATGACTACAGGCGCCCACCACCACGCCCGGCTAATTTTTTTGTATTTTTAGTACAGATGGGGTTTCACAGTGTTCACCAGGATGGTCTCGATCTCCTGACCTCGTGATCCACTTGCCTCAGCCTCCCAAAGTGCTGGGATTACAGGCGTGAGCCACCGCGCCCGGCCTGTTTTGTTTTTTTGGAGACAGAGTTTCACTCTTGTTGCCCAGGCTGGAGTGCAATGGCGTGATCTTGGCTCACTGCAACCTCCGCCTCCTGGGTCCCGGTTCAAGCAGTTCTCCTGCCTCAGCCTCCTGAGTAGCTGAGATCACAGGCACGCACCACTACACCCAGCTAATTTTTGTATTTTTAGTGGAGACGGGTTTCACCATGTTGGCCAGGCTGGTCTCGAACTCCTGACCTTGTGATCTGCCTGCCTCGGCCTCCCAAAGTGCTGGGATTGCAGGCGTGAGCCACCGTGCCCAGACTCTGCCAGTTTTTTAAGGCCCATGAAGTGAGAATGGTTTTTACAATTTTAAAGGATTGTAAAAATTTTTAAAGAAGAATACACTACAGAGAGGAATGTGCCCCCAGAGCCTAAAAGGACTTGGTCCTTCAAGTCCTGGAGTTCCCTCTCTGGCCAGTGATTGAATCATAAAGTGCAGGTATTAGCTGTTTTTCTGCCATAAAAGCAAATTAAATATTGAGTGATTTGGTTGTTATTTCAACACTTGCCTTTTCTCCCAGTTATTGGGTCTTTTGTTACCTCTATAATAAATGAGAGGCAATTTATATAGGCTTGGTAAACCAAACAGCTTAGTTTTCTGTTTTCTTATTTGTTGTTGTTGTTTTGAAACAGTTTTGCTCTGTAGCCCAGGCTGGAGTACAATTGCACGATCTCTGCTCACTGCAACCTCCGTCTCCCAGGCTCAAGTAATTCTTGTGCTCCAGCCTCTCAAGTACCTGGGACTACAGGCACACACCACCATACCCAGCTAATTTTTGTATTTTTAGTAGAGATGGGTTTTCGCCATGTTGGCCAGATTGAACCCCTGATCTCAGGTAATCCGCCCACCTTGGCCTCCCAAAGTGCTGGGATTATAAGTGTGAGCCACCATGCCTGGCCAGCAAATGGCTTAGTTTTCTGTCATCTGCCATTTCCAGTAGAGATCTTTCTCCTTCAGGGCAAAGAGTGAAAGAAAGTTAATCATTCCTACCAGAAGTGTTGAAGAATCACAGAGCTAAGGTGCACTTCTTTTCCCTTACCTACTTCTTCCTTCCGTCTGGGCCTCCTCCTTCGCTGGGGACTGAGGGTTGGGACTTCCTCAAATCTGCTTCCATTCCTGGAGCAATGCCCAAGGGGAATTGTGACTGCAGCAGCTTCCTGGATATCACTAATATAGTCACTGGTACAAGTACATTTGTTGTGGTCAAGTTCTTTCGGCCATTTAAAAAGCCTCAGGCGTGCCTGGCAAGTTCATGCAAGTTCACTGCCCACTTCCTTTGCTCATGTGGTTTTGCTGTCCACAGGTATGTAGTTTTGACGACAAAGCATCATGAAGGCTTCACAAACTGGCCGAGTCCTGTGTCTTGGAACTGGAACTCCAAGGATGTGGGGCCTCATCGGGATTTGGTTGGTGAATTGGGAACAGCTCTCCGGAAGAGGTGGGTGTCTAGGGATGGTTACCCTGTCATCTCTGGATCTGGCTGTCAAGAGTTCTGTATCTTCTCTACTCTCGTGTGTTTTCTAGGTTTGCATTTAGCAAGTAGCCGGAAGGGCTTCTGGCCTTTGAATTAGCAGTGTTTGATGCTTCACAGTTTTCACGTGACCAAAGGGGACACCATTAGAGAAGTTCATGGCCATATTTGGTTAGATGAAGGATAACCAAAACACGATGCTACATGATGTTCTGTTTGAGGAGTAGGCTGAGTGTATAAATCGTAAAGTTTGATTGGAACACAGCCATGCCTATTCATTTGTGCACTGTCTATGATGGCTTTCAAGTTACAATTGGAGAGCTGAGATAAGAGACCAGATGACTTGCAAAACCTAAAATACTACCTGAACCTTTAAGAGTTTGCTGACTGTGCACGGTGGCTCAAGCCTGTAATCCTAGCACTTTGGGAGGCTGAGACAGGCAGATCATGAGGTCAGGAGATCGAGACCATCCTGGCTAACACGGTGAAACCCCGTCTCTACTAAAAAAAATACGAAAAACTAGCCGGGCGTGGTGGCGGGCGCCTGTAGTCCCAGCTACTCCGGAGGCTGAGGCAGGAGAATGGCGTAAACCCGGGAGGCGGAGCTTGCAGTGAGCTGAGATCCGGCCACTGCACTCCAGTCTAGGTGACAGAGCGAGACTCAGTCTCAAAAAAAAAGTTTGCTGGTCGGGTGTGGTGACTCACACCTGTAATCCCAGCACTTTGGGAGGCAGAGGCAAGCGAATCACAAGGTCAGGAGTTCAAGACCAACCTGACCAATATGGCGAAACCCTGTCTCTACTAAAAATACAAAAATTAGCCGGACTTGGTGGCGTTTGCCTGTAATCCCAGCTACTCAGGAGGCTAGGTAGGAGAATCGCTTGAACCCGGGAGGTGGAGGTTGCAGTGAGCCGAGATCACACCACCGCGCTCCAACCTGGGTGACAGAGTGAGACTCCGTCTCGAAGAAAAAAAGAGTTTGCTGACTCCTGTCACCTGCTCAGTTTGTTTCTCAGCACTGTGCTTTGCTTATAGTCCTGCTGTAAAACTCTGAGATGTTGATTAGACATGGACTTCAGGAGTCACGATTTTTACCACCTTTATTTAGTCCGTGGGTCATATGATGAAATACTTCAGTTGTTTTTTATCTGTGCCATTGTTTCTTGCATCGTAAGGTTTTTGTAACACTCACCATTCTTAACCCAAAGCAAGCTTTATTGAGTATGAAATTAGGTCATCAACCACATTTCATTTCGTGTATGTTAAGAACTATTAGTAAATCTTAGATAAATAAAACAATAAACCTATATTCATTTCAACTGTGTGGAAAATGTTACTAATGATTGTTTCTGAGTACGAGTACTTTGGATATTTTATTTTCTATTTTCCAGTTTCTTTAAATATGAAATTTTGTGATTGACAGGGAAGACATTTTTTAAAAAAAGGACTATATGCTTTTTTGTTTTGTTTTGTTTTTGTTTTGTTTTTGTTTTGAGACAGAGCCTCACTCTGTTGCCTTTGCTAGACTCCAGTGGCACAATCTCAGCTCACCGCAATCTCTACCTCCTAGGCTCAAACCACCCTCCCACTTTAGCCTCCCAAGTAGCTGGGACTACAGGCTCGCACCACCACACTCGGCTAATTTTTTAATTTTTTTGTGGAGACAAGGTCTCACTATGTTGCCCAGGCTAGTCTCAAACTCATGGACTCAAGGGATCCTCCCACCTCAGCCTCCCAAAGTGCTGGGATTACAGGCATGAGCCACCATGCCTGGCAGGACTATACACTATTGGGATAATTGACTTAAACGATAAAAGATGGTTTAAATAACATTTTGTTGTTAAGATATTTATGTATAAAAGGTAGTTATGTGTATAATCAAAAACACAGTAAACCTTATTTTGCTTAAGTGAATGGTGAATAATTTAAGAAAATGGTTTTGAATCCCATCCCTCTCTACATGCTCTTATGAGTGAGTCTCAATGAGATGAAAAAATGCTAGAACTGATTTTCCTTAAAACAAATTATTTCTTCTATGCTTAATGACAGTTGTCATTCTGTTTTTCTGTTTAAGGAACATCCGCTATGGACTATACCACTCACTCTTAGAGTGGTTCCATCCACTCTATCTACTTGATAAGAAAAATGGCTTCAAAACGCAGTATTTTGTCGGTGCAAAAACAATGCCAGAGCTGTACGACCTTGTTAACAGGTAAGACACAGAAATATTTTGGCCCTACGACTTTTATCAGTGAAATCAGAGCTTCCAATAGGGTGCTGTTAAAGTGGAGGAGGGATAGGTATGAAAAAAATCTAAAAGACATCAAAATAATAAAAAGTGGTGGTTGTGGCCGGGCATGGTGACTCATGCCTGTAATCCTAGCACTTTGGGAGGCTGAGGTGGACGGATCACAAGGTCATGAGATCGAGACCATCCTGGCTAACACGGTGAAACCCCATCTTTAAAAAAATAAAAAACAGCTGGGTGTGGTTGTGGGCGCCTATAGTCCCAGCTACTTGGGAACCTGAGGCAGGAGAATGGCATGAACCTGGGAGGTGGAGCTTTCAGTGAGCCGAGATCTTGCCACTGCACTCCAGCCTGGCAACAGAGTGAGACTCTGTCTCCAAAAAAAAAAAAAAAAAAAAGTGGTGGTTGTATTAAGACAAAATATGTTCTTTCCTCCTGCTTTTCAGAACTTCTGTCATGTGGTCATATTGCCTTATACATTGAAACAGTCACACAAAACCCAGGATGGTAGAAAGTCAAAATTTTAATTCCCTTCTTTTTTTTTTTTTTTTTTTTATTCTTTTTTTTTTTTTTTTTTTAATTCCCTTCTTACATGCCATTTTCCCTGTGTCAGGACCCTGGAGAAGGGGGTGGTTTGGCATCAGGCAGATTTGTGTTTGAATTCTGGCTTCTGTTACACACCTTAAATAGAACACTCTCCTGAGCTTGATTCTCACTCTGAAAAGTGGGGATAATAATGCCTTCTTTGTAGGGCTCAGAATAGTATGTGAAATGTATCTGTCACGGTGCCTGGTACAAAGGGTGTTGTTATTATTACCATTATTCTTTAAATGATCACTTTCACTTAGGGATTTGCCACTAGACTTCACTATGTTTTACCCCCGTTTGCCTTTCTCGAGCCTGGGGACTCATAGAGGACAGTAGCTGCCTGGACCCTCACTTTAGAGCAAAGGAAAATCACCTTTAGCCAGGCGCGGTGGCTGACACCTGTAATCCCAACATTTTGGGAAGCCGAGGCAGGTGGATCACTTGAAGTCAGGAGTTCGAGACCAGCCTGGCCAGCCAGGTGAAACCTCACCTCTACTAAAAATACAAAATTTGGCCAGGTGTGCTGGTGCAGTCCTGTAGTCCCAGCTACTCAGGAGGCTGAGGCAGGAGAATCTCTGGAACCTGGGAGGCAGTTGCAGTGAGCTGAGATAGTGCTACTGTACTTCAGCCTGGGCTACAGAGGAAAACTTTGTCTCAAAAAAAAAGGAAAGAAAAGAAAAATTACCTTATATTCAGATTCTATACAGATGACTTCTCTTAAGAAAATAGTAACAGTTGTAAGAGACCATCAGAGGCATGGATTTAGACATCACTGAATCTGAAATCCCCATTCTTTTTTCATACTTGGCTGTGTTGCCTTGAACAAACTACTTATCTTTCAAGATCTTGGTTTCTCTATCTGTGAAATGGGGATAATAATATATCATAGAATCATGAGAACTAATGAGGTAATGAGTTTAAATTGCCTAGTACAATTTCTTGTACAGAGTAAATCACAGACCATCTGTGTTATATCTTGCCACTTAGTGATCTTCCTAGAGTTTACCTGCTAATTATGGAGTACAGTGGACAGTTTGGTATCAGGCAGATTTGTATTTGAGTTCCAGCTCCTGTTACTTACAAGCCTTGTCAACTAAAACAAATTGCCCTGCTGAGCATCAAGTTCTTGCTGCTCAAATGAGAATAACGCTTACCATATAGGTATACACATATGTATCTATTTATACACACACACAATATGCATGCCTTATAGGGCTCAGAGTAATAATATGCTAAAGTACAAATGGGGCTGCAATGGATTCCATAAATCCTTTATAGTACAGACTTTGGTAATTATCCACAAAAATGCATTTTACAAATAGTTCAAACTCTTAAAACATCTTCAAAGCAAATCTTAGTCTTATAGTCCTGAAGCACCATTTTGTTTACTTTGCTTCCTTGAAACACCATTCTTAACTGGAATTAGTTGCCGAAAGGAAACCAAATTGTTTGTATGCTGATTACACCTCCATTTTCTTTTTTTTTTTTTTTGAGACGGAGTCTTGCTCTGTTGCCCGGGCTGGAGTGCAGTGGCCGGATCTCAGCTCACTGCAAGCCCCGCCTCCCAGGTTTACGCGCCATTCTCCTGCCTCAGCCTCCCGTGTAGCTGGGACTACAGGCACCCGCCACCTCGCCCAGCTAGTTTTTTGTTTTTTTTTTTTTTTTTTTTGTAGAGACGGGGTTTCACCGTGTTAGCCAGGATGGTCTCGATCTCCTGACCTCGTGATCTGCCCGTCTTGGCCTCCCAAAGTGCTGGGATTACAGGCTTGAGCCACCGCGCCCGGCCTACACCTCCATTTTCTAAAATGGCATAAAGAAAAAGATTAGGGGCCGGGCGCGGTGGCTCAAGCCTGTAATCCCAGCACTTTGGGAGGCCGAGACGGGTGGATCACGAGGTCAGGAGATCGAGACCATCCTGGCTAACACGGTGAAACCCCGTCTCTACTAAAAAATACAAAAAACTAGCTGGGCGAGGTGGCAGGCGCCTGTAGTCCCAGCTACTCGGGAGGCTGAGGCAGGAGAATGGCGGGAACCCGGGAGGCGGAGCTTGCAGTGAGCTGATATCCGGCCACAGCACTCCAGCCTGGGCGACAGAGCGAGACTCCGTCTCAAAAAAAAAAAAAAAAAAGGAAAAAAAGAAAAAGATTAGGGCAGGCGTAGTGACTCGTGCCTGAAATCCCAGCACTTTGAGAAGCCAAGGCAGGTGGATCACTTGATGCCAAGAGTTCAAAACCAGCCTGGCCAAGATGACAAAACACTGTCTGTACTGAAAATACAAAAATTAGCCACACATGGTGGTGCACACCTGTAATCCCAGCTACTTGGGTGGCTGAAGCATGAGAATCACTTGAACCCAGCAGGTGAAGGTTGCAGTGAGCCGAGATCACAGCACTGCACTCCAGCCTGGGGGACAAAGCAAGACACTGTCTCAAAGAAAAGGAAGAAAGGAAAAGATCGGGAGGAAATATACCAAAATGCTGTGTTTGTTTTAAACAGTGGTTTTATTAGCAAATCTTTTCAGTTTTCCACATCCTCTGCACTGTGATAATTTTTATGCCACATACTTTCAAAATGGAGGAAAATTAATTTTAAAATATTTATTGCAAAAATCAGTCCACAAGTCAAGTGCAGTGGTGTGCACCTGTAGTCCCAGCTACTCAGGAGGCTGAGGCAGGAGGATCACTTGAGCCCAGGAATCTGGGCTATAGTGCACTATGATCGTACCTGTTGATAACTGCGGGACTCAAGCCTGGGCAACATAGCAAGATCCCATCTCTAAAAAAAAAAGGTCCATAAGATTTTACTGTGAACATAGATAATAAGCTCTGTCCTGATCACATGTCTTCCAGCTATAAACCTGATCTGATCTGGTCTGATGGGGAGTGGGAATGTCCTGATACTTACTGGAACTCCACAAATTTTCTTTCCTGGCTCTACAATGATAGCCCCGTCAAGGTATGTGATTATATGACTTCTTTCTTATTTATCTCCTATGAAGAAAGAAAGTACAAGGAGCCAAACTCTGGAGTAGACAACAGCAGCAGGAGCAATAATAAACAGGAATATCAACATGGGGGCAGTAGGGACTGGGGCACTTAATGGATGTTAAAGTTTCTCCTTTAATCTTCCCTGGCTCCCTTAGAGTATAAGCTTTCTTCTCCTTTAGTTCTTTTTTTTTTTTTTTTTTTTTTAATTGAGACAGAGTCTTACTCTGTTGCACAGGTTGGAGTGCAGTGGCGTGGTCTCCGCTCACTGTAACCTCTGCCTCCCAGGTTCAAGTGATTCTTCTGCCTCAGCCCTCTGAGTAGCTGAGATTACAAGCGCCCGCCACCCTGTCCAGCTGATTTTTGTGTTTTTAGTAGAGGCAGGGTTTCACCATGTTGGCCAGGCTGTTCTCGAGCCCCTGACCTCTGGTGATCCACTCACCTTGGCCTCCCAAAGTGCTGGGATTACAGGCATGAGCCACCATGCCCGGCATTCTCCTTTAGTTCTTAACTTTGACATTATAGGTTTAAACAATGGTAAATTTACATAGTAGACTAAAAATAGTAATTACAATTCCCAGACCACTACAGAGAAAATAAACTCTATTAAGCAAATGTTATAAATGAGAAAATCACCAAAAATATATTAAAATGTATAATAAAATATAAAGAAAACATATAAAAGACATAAAGGCCAAGCGCAGCAGCTCATGCCTATAATCCCAGCACTTTGGGAGGCCAAAGCAAGCAGATGACTTGAGCCTAGGAGTTCGAGACCAGCCTGGGCAACATAGTGAGACCTCGTCTCTATAAAAAAACAAAATTAACTGGGTGTGGTGGCACAGATGAGTAGTCCCAGCTACTCGGGAGAGTGATGTGGGAGGATCGCTTGAGCCCAAGAGGTCAAAGCTATAATGAACCTAGATCGTGCCATTGTACTCCAGCCTGGGTGACTGAGCAAAACCCTGTCTCCAAAAAAGAAAACATATATGCAAAACATACAAAATTAAATGGTAGGAATAAAATGCAAATGTCTGCAATCCCAACTACTCTATGTTGATTTTATAGTTTAACTCTCAGGGGGCACACTCACTTCCCTTATATGCAAATCCTTGGGAGAATGTGGCCTACCCAGTACCCCTCCCTATAATCAACACTATTAGGCAGTGCATAATGGCTGCCCATTTACAGTTTGTATTTTAGTGTACTTGCAAAGTAGCAGAAACCCCAATCTTCACTATAGCAAATTTCAAAATTGTACATGTTCTAGATTTGTTGTGGATGTAAAAGAAAAATCTTAAGTGTAAATCCAGTTTATATTGAGGTACCTTGGTAGTTCATAAATGTCTAAGGGTCTTATTGGGTCTCTATTACTAAGCTCAGAAAATGGGAAGAAAGAAAACAACAGATTCTATATGATGCACAGAGACAGATTAAGAGTGGTTTTCTGAGGCCGGGCGCGGTGGCTCACCCCCGTAATCCCAGCACTTTGGGAGGCTGGGGCTGGTGGATCACGAGGTCAGGAGTTCAAGACCAGCCTGGCCAAGATGGTGAAACCCCGTCTCTACTGAAAACACAAAAATTAGTCAGGCGTGGTGGTGGGTGCCTGTAATCCCAGCTACTCAGGAGGCTGAGGCAGAGAATTCCTTGAACCCAGGAGGTGGAGGTTGCAGTGAGCAGAGATCGTGCCACTGCACTCCAGCCTGGGTGACAGAGCGAATCTCCATCTCAAAAAAAAAAAAAAAAAAAAAAAAAAAAAAGTGGTGTTCTGGAACTTGATGAATGTTTACGACGTCCCAGATGTGCGGTGCATCCCTGGGTAATGAACTCTGATGTGATGTCATATCGTAATTGTCTGCATATCTGTCTCTGCTAGTCTCTGCTGGATTGTTGAGGGCAAGAACTCTGTTTTATTCACCTTGGAAACCCAGTGTCTGCCACAGTGTGAGCCTCATGGTAGTTGCCGAATAAATAGGATAAGTAGGTGGGTGTTGAACCAATAATTCAGATTGTTAATACCCCATTTGTCTCTGAAATGGCGTCTATGTATATATTCAGGGTGTATACCCCTGGAGCCAGGTCGCTTGCTATGTGAAGTTACAGTCTAGTGTTTGTGCTTAAGGAGTATCATAGAAGGAAAAACAATTAGCCAAAGGTGCAGGATTGGAAAAGGGAAGAAAAGATCAACCCCAGTGCCATTTAAAAAGCATGACTAGCTAGACAGCCTGAGCCTTTTTGGCCTCTTTTTTTTTTTTTTGAGATGGAGTCTCACACTGTTGCTCAGGCTGGAGTGAGTACAATGACATGATCTCGGCTCACTGCAACCTCCGCCTCCTGGGTTCACACGATTCTCCTGGCTCAGCCTCCCGAATAGCTGGGATTACAGGCGCACACCACCACACCTGGCTAATTTTTTGTATTTTTAGTAGAGATGGGGTTTCACCATGTTGGCCAGACTGATCTTGAACTCTTGACCTTGTACTCCACCCGCCTCGGCCTCCCAAAGTGCTGGGATTATAGGCATGAGCCACCGTTCCCCACCGGCCTCTCTTAAACGATAATTCCTCAGCAACCAGGACCTTCTATGTGACTGTGTGTCAACCCATCTTCACACTAGCTTTGCAGACATATGGGGACTGTAGGTTCTCCTTCATTTCTACCAGGATTTATTGAGAACCGGTGCTGTAGCATGCCACATGCTAAGCCCTGGAGATGCTGAATGAATGGTTTCTGCCTTTAGAGAACTAGGCTGAAGAGAAAGACAGACATACAAATGAAGTACATTATAGGGTGACCAGTAGAAGTATGTCCTTAGGTCTCCACAATCCATAGACAACTGGCTCGAATGCCAAAGTGGAGGGTACTGCATTAGCTTCTGTGGGATGAAGGAGTGCATGGCTGTGTCTGTCGTTGACGGGCTGAGTGTACAGGGAGCATTCATATCACCTGAGGACTCTGAGAAAGGGGAGGTGTGGCGAGGAGCGACCTTTACTCACTCTGTGCCAGAGTCTGGGTACACTGTCACTTTTATCTCTCCCTCTCAAACCCCTGTGAGGTGGGTGATATTTGCTTTTGGATTTTGTTTGTTTGGTTGGTTTTGTTTGTTTTTATAGATAAGGTAACTAGACTTAAAAGGTAAAGTTACCTGCCTAAGACCCCTTGACTACTAGGTCGTGGAGCCAGCTATGAACCTCAAAGCCCTCGATAATCTTGTAACCAGGTAATAAACTCTGATATGATGTCATATTGTAATTGTCCACATATTTCTCCTCTGCTAGTATCTGCTGGATGGTTGAGGGCAAGACCTCTGTTTTATTCACCCTGGAGACCCAATAATCTGCCCACAGTGTGAGCCTCATGGTTGAGTAAATACCTATTGAATAAATGGATGGGTAGGTGTTGAATGAAGAATTAGGATTGTTAATACCGGCCGGGCGCGGTGGCTCAAGCCTGTAATCCCAGCACTTTGGGAGGCCGAGACCGGCGGATCACGAGGTCAGGAGATCGAGACCATCCTGGCTAACCCAGTGAAACCCCGTCTCTACTAAAAAATACAAAAAAAAAACTAGCCGGGCGAGGCGGCGGGCGCCTGTAGTCCCAGCTACTCGGGAGGCTGAGGCAGGAGAATGGCGTGAACCCGAGAGGCGGAGCTTGCAGTGAGCTGAGATCCGGCCACTGCACTCCAGCCTGGGCGACAGACCAAGACTCCGTCTCAAAAAAAAAAAAAAAAAAAAAAAAAAGGATTGTTAATACCCCATTTTTCTCTGAAATGGCTTTTACATACCTCTTCTTGAATTGATCTTGTGTTGTCCGTTTCAATTCTGTGACCCCATGATGCCCAGACATTGGATTGAACTAGTTACAAATAATGACTATTCTTCTATTTCTCTTTGGCACTTAACTAGCTTCCTTAGGAGAAACTTCCATACCAATGCAAATGACTCTAAAACAGGCAAGAAATGGGAATTTAAAACTTTTATTTAATCTCCTTTTGCCATGATGAGTTGAACATGGTTTCAGGTTTCATTTGTTTTTGTTTTTGTTTTTGAGACAGAGTCTTGCTCTGTCGCCCAGGCTGGAGTGCAGCGGCACAATCTCGGCTCACTGCAATCTCTGCCTCCTGGGTTCCTGCGATTCTCCTGCCTCAGCCTCCTGAGTAGCTGGGACTAAAGGCACATGCTACCATGCCCAGCTAATTTTTTGTATTTTTAGTAGAAACGGGGTTTCACCATGTTAGCCAGGATGGTCTCGATCTCCTGACCTCATGATCTGCCTGCCTCGGCCTCCCAAATTTATCTTGTATTGGCCACCCTGTTATAAAATATGCTGCCATATTTAACATTTACATTAAGATATTCCATGTATGATTTGTCATTCTTCAGCTAAACCTTTTTTTTTTTTTTTTTGAGTGGGATTGGCTTTCCTTTACCTAGGTAAGGTTGGGATTATATAGTTGGAAAACAGCCTGCCATGGGTTCAGATACCTGATTTGTAGTTCCAGCTTTTAAAACTGCCTAGGGGCATGGTCCCAGGCAGGTCCTCTCCTGTCCATTTCTCTTCTTTTTTTTTTGAGACGGAGTCTCGCTGTGTCACCCAGGTTGGAGTGCAGTGGCGCGATCTTGGCTCACTGCAAACTCTGCCTCCCGGGTTTACGCCATTCTCCTGCCTCAGCCTCCTGAGTAGCTGGGACTACAGGTGCCCGCCGCCACACCCGGCTAATTTTTTGTATTTTTAGTAGAGATGGGGTTTCACTGTGTTAGCCAAGATGCTCTCGATCTCCTGACCTCATGATCCACCCACCTCGGCCTCCCAAAGTGCTGGGATTACAGGCGTGAGCCACCGTGCCTGGCCCATTTCTCTTCTTATAGAATAAGTGGTTTACCAGATGATCTTTAAAGCAGGCTCTCCCAGCCCTGACATGTATCTCTGCCTCAGTACTGTTGACATTTAGGGCTGAATATTTGTTTGCTATGGGGGCTATCCTGTGCATTGTAGGATGTTTAGTAGCATCCCTGGTCTCTACCCACTAGATGGCGTACCACCCCAGTTATGACAGTCAAAAATGTCTCTAGACTTACCAAATGTCCCCTCCAGAGCAAAATTGCCCCCAGTTGAGAACCACTGCTCTAGACTAACTTTCTTGCTTTCAGATAGAGCCTTACCAAAGTGCATTACATAAAGAAGTCAAGTGGTTTTACTCCTCATGACCAAGTATTCTTTCCCTTCTTAGGATGAGGTGGTAGTAAATGACCGATGGGGTCAGAACTGTTCCTGTCACCATGGAGGATACTATAACTGTGAAGATAAATTCAAGCCACAGAGCTTGCCAGATCACAAGTGGGAGATGTGCACCAGCATTGACAAGTTTTCCTGGGGCTATCGTCGTGACATGGCAATGTCTGATGTTACAGAAGAATCTGAAATCATTTCGGTAAGAGCACCTTTGAGTTTTTTGTATTTTTAATGAAATGGGGTCTTGCTCTGTCATGCAGGCAATAGTGCAATGGCACGATCATACCTCACTGTAACCTCAAACTTCTGGGGCTCGAGTGATCCTCCCACTTCAGCCTCCTGAGTAGCTAGAATTACAGGTATGTACCTCTACATCCAGCTACTTTTTAAATTTTTTGTAGAGACAGGGTCTTGCTGTGTTGCCCAGGCTGGTCTCAAACTCCTGGCCTCAAGAGATCTTCTAGCCTCAGCTTCCCAAAGCACTGGATTACAGGCATGAGCCACGGCACCTGGCCTGAGTTCATTATTTTTTAACTATGGATCTCAAACCAGCTTTTTAAATTATTATTATTACTTTCTAACATACTATATGATTGATTGTAATTATTTTTTTTCTCTCTTTTTTTAAATTTTACTTTAAGTTCTGGGATACGTGTGCAGAGTGTGCAGGTTTGTTACATAGGTATACATGTGCCGTGATGGTTTGCTGCAAACTATCAACCCGTTGTCTGGGTTTTAAGCCCCGCATGCATTAGGTATTTGTCCTAATGCTCTCCCTTCCCTAGCCCCCCACACTCCAACAGGCCCTGGTGTGTGATGTTCCCCGCCCTGTGTCCATGTGTTCTCATTGTTCAGCTCCCACTTATGAGTGAAAACATGCGATGTTTGGTTTTCTGTTCCTGTGTTAGTTTGCTGAGAACAATGGTTTCCAGCTTCATCCATGTCCCTGCAAAGGACATGAACTCATTCTTTTTTATGGCTGCAAACCCGATTTTTTTATGTAAGAGTGCTGTCCAGCTTCATCCATATCCTTGCAAAGGACATGGATTCATGCTTTTTTATGGCTGCAAAACCAGCTTTTTTATGTAAATGCAATGGAAGCACTCTGGATAGAAGTGCAGATCAATAGAACCCTTTTTTTTTTTTTTTGAGACGAAGTCTCGCTCAGTCGCCCAGGCTGGAGTGCAGTGGCCGGATCTCAGCTCACTGAAAGCTCCGCCTCCCGGGTTTACGCCATTCTCCTGCCTCAGCCTCCTGAGTAGCTGGGACTACAGGCGCCCGCCACCTCTCCCGGCTAGTTTTTTTTTTTTTTTTTTTTTTTTTAAATTTTTTAGTAGAGATGGGGTTTCACCGTGTTAGCCAGGATGGTCTCAATCTCCCAACCTCGTGATCCGCCCGCCTTGGCCTCCCAAAGTGCTGGGATTACAGGCTTGAGCCACTGCGCCCGGCCAATAGAATGCTTTTAAGGACATTGAATAGACTAACAGAAACTGTCCAAGGAAATAATTGGAATTACACAAGAAAGTTGTGCAGAAGTCCTTCCAGGATTATTTGTATGTATGTATATATGTATGTATGTATGTGTGACCAAATTTCACTCTGTCACCCAGGCTAGAGTACAGTGGTGCGATCTCGGCCTGCTGCAACCTCCGCCTCCCGGGTTCAAGCGATTCTCCTGCCTCAGCCTCCCGAATACCTGGGAATACAGGCACATGCCACCATGCCCAGCTTATTTTTGTGTTTTTAGGAGAGATGGGGTTTCTTCATGTTGGCCAGGCTGGTCTCAAACTCCTGGTAACCATAAAAATGTTGACAAATTTAATATGGGTTAATGCTTAGAACACTGAGTGAAAAAATAAGTTACATATTGGCTCTGGGCATAGTGGCTCACACCTGTAATGCCAATACTTTATCAGGCCAAGGTGGGAGGATCCTTTGAGGCCAGGAGTTCAAGACCAGCCTGGCCGACATAGAAAGGTCCCATCTCTATTATTATATTTTTTTTTCCATAAAGTTACGTATGGGCTGGGCATGGTGGTGGCTCACACTTGTAATCCCAACAGTTTGGGAGGCCAAGGCAAGAGGATTGCTTGAGGGCAGGAGTTCAAATCCAGCCTAACCAATGTAGTGAGACCCCATCTCTATTTTAAAAAATAAAAATTGGGCTGGGCGCGGTGGCTCAAGCCTGTAATCCCAGCACTTTGGGAGG
The DNA here is from genome assembly GCF_024542745.1 of Macaca thibetana thibetana. Taxonomy (NCBI): domain Eukaryota; kingdom Metazoa; phylum Chordata; class Mammalia; order Primates; family Cercopithecidae; genus Macaca; species Macaca thibetana. Next base: position 22,756,040 of record NC_065578.1, on the reverse strand, counting down.
CCGAGACGGGCGGATCACGAGGTCAGGAGATCGAGACCATCCTGGCTAACACGGTGAAACCCCGTCTCTATTAAGAAATACAAAAAACTAGCCGGGCGAGGTGGCAGGCACCTGTAGTCCCAGCTACTCGGGACGCTGAGGCCGGAGAATGGCGTAAACCCGGGAGGCGGAGTTTGCAGTGAGCTGAGATCCGGCCACTGCACTCCAGCCTGGGTGACAGAGCGAGACTCCGTCTCAAAAAAAAAAAAAAAATAAAAATAAAAAAAATTAAAAATAAAAAAATAAAAATTGGCCGGGCGCGGTGGCTCAAGCCTGTAATCCCAGCACTTTGGGAGGCCGAGACGGGCGGATCACAAGGTCAGGAGATCGAGACCATCCTGGCTAACATGGTGAAACCCCGTCTCTACTAAAAAATACAAAAAAACTAGCCGGGCGAGGTGGCGGGCGCCTGTAGTCCCAGCTACTCGGGAGGCTGAGGTAGGAGAATGGCGTAAAACCCGGGAGGCGGAGCTTTCAGTGAGCTGAGATCCGGCCACTGCACTCCAGCCTGGGCGACAGAGCCAGACTCCATCTCAAAAAATAAAATAAAATAAAATAAAAAATAAAAATAAGTAGCTGGGCACGTTGGCTCACGCCTGTAATCCCAGCACTTTGGGAGGCCAAGGAGGGCGGATCACAAGGTCAGGAGTTGGAGACCAGCCTGGCCAATATGGTAAAGCCCCGTCTCTACTAAAAAATCCAAAAAAATTAGCCGGTCATGGTGGCGCATGCCTGTTGACAGAGTCTCGCTCTGTCGCCCAGGCTGGAGTGCAATGGCGCAATCTCAGCTCACTGCAAGCTCCGCCTCCTGGGTTTACACCATTCTCCTGCCTCAGCCTCCCGAGTAGCTGGGACTACAGGCACCCGCCACCTCAGCCGGCTAGTTTTTTGTAATTTTTTTTTTAGTAGAGATGGGGTTTCACCGTGTTAGCCAGGATGGTCTCGATCTCCTGACCTAGTGATCCACCCGTCTCGCCTCCCAAACTGCTGGGATTACAGGCTTGGGCCACCACGCCCGGCCAAAAAATTTTTTTAATAAATAAATAAATAGATAAGTTACATATTATTACAACTCTATAAAGTTAACTACATAGGAAAAAGACTGGAAGAAGACATCAAAAGTTAATGGTGTAGTGTCACTTGGAGTACTGTAAATGAATTCTTACAATTAATTCTTTAAATTCCTTTTTTTTTTTTTTTGAGATGGAATTTCGCTTTTGTTGCCCGGGCTAGAGTGCAATGGCATGATCTCATCTCACTACAACCTCCACCTCCTGGGTTCAAGTGATTATCTTGCCTCAGCCTCCCAAGTAGCTGGGACTACAGGTGCCCACCACTGTGCCCAGCTATTTTGTATTTTTTTTTTGTTTTTTGTTTTTTGTTTTTTGAGACGGAGTCTCGCTCTGTCGCCCAGGCTGGAGTGCAGTGGCGCGATCTCGGCTCACTGCAAGCTCCGCCTCCTGGGTTTACGCCATTCTCCTGCCTCAGCCTCCTGAGTAGCTGGGACTACAGGCGCCTGCCACCGCGCCCGGCTAATTTTTTGTATTTTTAGTAGAGACGGGGTTTCACCGTGGTCTCGATCTCCTGACCTTGTGATCCGCCCGCCTCGGCCTCCCAAAGTGCTGGGATTACAGGCGTGAGCCACCGCGCCCGGCCGCTATTTTGTATTTTTAGTAGAGACAGGGCTTTACCATGTTGGCCAGGCTGGTCTCAAACTCCTGACCTCAGGTAATCCACCTGCTTCGGACTCCCAAAGTGCTGGGATTACAGACGTGAGCCACCACGCCTGGCTGAATTCTTCAAATTTTCTATAATGAATTTAAAATTTTCTCTATATAACCTTAGTTTCTTTCTTTTTTTTTTTTTTTTTGAGACAGAGTCTTGCTCTGTCGCTCAGGCTGGAATGCAGTGGCAGGATCTCGGAATACTGCAAGCTCCGCCTCCTGGGTTCACACCATTCTCCTGCCTCAGCCTTCTGAGTAGCTGGGACTACAGGCACCTGCCACCACGCCTGGCTAATTTTTTGTATTTTTAGTAGAGATGGTGTTTCACTGTGTTAGCCAGGATGGTCTCGATCTCCTGACCTCATGATCCGCCCGCCTCAGCCTCCCAAAGTGCTGGGATTACAGGTGTGAGCCACCGCGCCCAGTCTATATAACCTTAGTTTTTCTGAGCTGCCTGGATATGTATAATACCTGTTTAAGGTCACAGTAAAAACACACACACCCTAATCCCACTCCAGAAGCCGTAAAGAATGTATGTCTTGGCTGGGCGTGGCGGCTCACACCTGTAATCCCAGCACTTTGGGAGGGTGAGGCAGGCAGATCACAAAGTCAGGAGTTCAAGACCAGCCTGGCCAACATAGTGAAACCCCATCTCTACTAAAAATACAGAAATTAACCAGCCATGGTGGTGCATGCTTGTAGACCCAGCTACTCGGGAGGCTGAGGCAGGAGAATCACTTGAACACAGGAGGTAGAGGTTGCAGTGAGCCGAGATCATGCTACTGCACTCCAGCCTGGGAGACAGAGCAAGACTCCGTCTCAAAAAAAAAAAAAAAAAAGAATGTATCTCTTTATAGCAGTTTTCCCAAAGGGGCAGCATGTGCATTTATATAACCCAATGCATAATGTCCTGAAATTCTCAGCTTCCCTGCCCACACCTCACGTTTCTGGGGCATGACCCTTCCCACTCACCCAGCACCATGAGAAGTACAGTATCACAGGAAGTGCTCCATGGCCACTCCCTGAAATTCGAGTTAATGTAATTATCCATCTTATAGCATGATTTTTCAGTTTATTCACATGAGCCTAACCTGCTTTTATAGTGACAAAAATATATATAGAGAGAGAATTTTTAGCTCAGGTGTGGTGACTCGTGCCTGTGATCCCAGCACTGTGGGAGGCCGAGGCAGGTAGATCACCTGAGGTCAGGAGTTTTGAGATTGCCCTGGCCAACATGGTGAAACTCTGTCTCTACTAAAAATATGACAATATTAGCTGGGTATGGTGGCGCATGCCTGTAATTCCAGCTACTCAGGAGGCTGAGGCAGGAGAATTGCTTGAACTAGGGAGGTGGAGGTTGCAGTGAGCCGAGATCACGCCATTGCACTCCAGTCTGGGCGACAAGAGTGAAACTCTGGCTCAAAAAAAAAAAAAAAAAATTTAAAACAGCAGAGGATATTTACCAAACAGTGTACCCTAGATTCTTTCTCTTCTCCTACTGTCTGTTTTAAGCATGATGCCAGACTTGGCTTTCCTAGCTAGACTTTCACTGTGTCTGTTCTCTCCAGGAACTGGTTCAGACAGTCAGTTTGGGAGGCAACTATCTTCTGAACATTGGACCAACCAAAGATGGATTGATTGTTCCCATCTTCCAAGAAAGACTTCTTGCTCTTGGGAAATGGCTGAGCATCAACGGAGAGGCCATCTATGCCTCCAAACCGTGGCGGGTGCAATGGGAAAAGAACACAACATCTGTATGGTGAGTCTCGTCTTCTGTTGTGTGTAAGAACAGGATGGTGCCCCATCTGGAACTGGTATCTCCTTGGGTCCACAATGTCACAAGCCAGGCTGGAAGTTGCCTTGAGAAAATCCAAAAGCTGTCATTTTCCCATAAAATTTGTGCCCCATTTGAGTTATGTCTTAGGCTACTGGGTTATCTTTGACCAGTGAGGGGAGAGAGTGGGTTTGGTGAAAAGGGAAGGAGCAACAAAGCATCCGTCAATTTATTGAGATTATTACCCTGCCCCCTAAAAGTAGTAATAACGAATGCTTGGGTTGCACAGGGCCCCATTCTAAATTCTTTCCATTCATACTTGGACTTCGGGATCTAGTTATTTGATCTTGGGTCCCATTTTTTTCCACTGCAGAATGGAGTGACGATACTTTATAGTGTTGTTGTGAGGATTAAATGAGATGACTGCCAGGCACAAACTAAGTGTTTGATTAAAGGGAACTGCTTGTATTATACCAGAGAGCTTAGGTCTCTGGATCTAATCCCTCCATTAATCCCTCTGTTTTGGATGAGTTTCTGTTTAGTGGTTGTCTTAGTCTGTTTTCTGTTGCTATAACTGAATCCCACAGGCTGGATTTTTATTTTATTTTATTTTTAGACAGTCTCACTCTGTTGCCCAGATTGGAGTACAGTGGCACAATCTCAGCTCACTGCAACCTCTGCCTCCCGGGTTCAAGCACTTCTCCTGCCTCAGCCTCCGAAGCAGCTGGGATTACAGGCACCCACCACCATGCCCAACTAATTTTTGTATTTTTAGTAGAGACGGGGTTTCACCGCGTTGGCCAGGCTGGTCTCGAACTCCTGGCCTCAAGTGATCCACCCGCCTCTGCCTCTCAAAGTGCTTGGATTACAGGCATGAGCCACTGCACCTGGCTTACACTGGATAATTTTTAAAGAATAGAGGTCTATTTAGCTCACAGTTCTGGAGGCTGGGAAGTTCAAGAGCATAGCACCAGCATCTGGTGAGGGCCTTCCTGCTACATTATGACATGGTTGGGGACAAGAGTGTGCATGTCCACTCAGGTCTCTCTTCCTCTTATAAAGCCATCAGTCCCATCATGGGGCCCTACCCTGATCACCTTATCTGATCCTAATTACTTCCCAAAGGCCTCACCTCTAAATACTGTACCATCAACATATGAATTTGGAGATTAAGTTTCCAACACATGAGATTTGGGAGACACATTCAAACCATAGTAGTGATTTTCATCCTCTTCTCTAAAGATAGTGAAATTTCAGAACAGGCCAGGTGCGGTCTCAGAAAAAAAAAAAAAAAGAAAGAAAAATCTCTGAACAACAAATCTATCTTCATTGCATATCTTGTCCTTGTTATAGTCTCTGCTATTTTCACATGGATTTGGAATAGAAAAGAGATTTGAATAATAAGGTAAATGGCCTCATTTATTTGAAGTAACTGGTGTAGGAGTTAATTTTTAAAGACAACTTGACCCAACTGGCAGGGAAAATGGAAGATATCACCAGATAGAGTTGTATAAACTGCCTCCTTCCTGCAGACCTTCATTGGTAGTGAGTTATTGGTGCTCCCTATTAGCAGTGACAGACTCAAGGACTGGGATTTGGTAGATAATTGAAAGGCGAATAAGTGGCCTTGTGCAGTGGTTCACACCTGTAATCCCAGCACTTTCGAAGGCCAAGGTGGGAGGATCACTTGAGCCTAGGAGTTTGAGATCAGCCTGGGCAACACAGCAAGACTCCATCACTAGAAAAGAGAAATTCGGCCAGGCACAGTGGCTCACGCCTGTAATCCCAACACTTTGGGAGGCCAAGGTGGGTGGATCACCTGAGGTCAGGAGTTCGACCCAAGACCAGCCTGGCCAACATGGTGAAACCCCGTCTTTACTAAAAATACAAAAATTAGCTGGGCATGGTGGCAGGCACCTGTAATCCCAGTTACTCAGGAGGCTGAGGCAGGAGAATTGCTTGAACCTGGGAGGTGAAGGTTGCAATGAGCCAAGATTGTACCACCATACTTCACCCTGGACAAGAGTGAGGCTCTGACTCAAAAAAAAATAAAAAAATAAGGAGCCAGGTGCAATGGCTCATAGCTGTAATCCCAGCACTTTGGGAGGCCGACGCAGGTGGATCACTTGAGGCCAAGAGTTTAAGACCAGCCTGTTCAACATAGCGAAATGCCATCTCTACTAAAAATACAAAAGTTAGCCAGGCATGGTGGCGCACACCTGTAATCCAGTGACTCGGGAGGCTGAGGCACAAGAATTGCTTGAACCCAGGAGGCAGAGATTGCAGTGAGCCAAGATCATACCATTGCACTCCAGCCTGGGCAACAGAGTGAGACTTTGTCTCAAAAGAAAAAAAAAATTAAAATTAACATTAAAAGGGAATGCATAAAGTTGTATATCAGGATAACAAGCCAGGTATCTTTGACAGTGTTGTTTCTGTTTTCCCAGGTATACCTCAAAGGGATCAGCTGTTTATGCCATTTTTCTGCATTGGCCAGAAAATGGAGTCTTAAACCTTGAATCTCCCATAACTACCTCAACTACGAAGGTAAGGAGGCTCAGTCAGTCCTAAGATGTAACTTTCTGTAAAGGAATTGGCAGATTCATCCTTTCTTCCTTCCCTGCCAGGTTTCTCCCATATTCATACCTCTTTTAGACTGGCTTTCCTGCCCTGGCCCAGCATGGCCATTTCCCACCATAGTCAGCCTGTATTCTCTACTCATTAGTGCATTACCAGTTGGTTTCATTCCCTTTTGTTTTCTGCAGATAATGATGCTGGGAATTCAAGGAGATCTGAAGTGGTCCACAGATCCAGATAAAGGTCTCCTCATCTCTCTGCCCCAGTTGCCACCCTCTGCTGTTCCTGCAGAGTTTGCTTGGACTATAAAGCTGACGGGAGTGAAGTAATCATTTGAGTGCAAGAAGAAAGAGGCGCTGCCTGCTGTTTGCTGCTTCAGTTTTCCTCTTATAATACCATCACTATAATCAACGAACTTGTCTTCTCCACCCAGAGATGGCTTTTCCAACACATTTTAATCAAAGGAACTGAGTACGTTACCCCGATGTCTTAATGGACCAAAGATCTGAGATCCATTGCGATTATATCTGTATCAGGTCAGCAGAAGAAGGGACTGAGCAGTTAAACTCTGAGTTCATCAATTCTAATATTTGAAATTATCTACAATGGAATCTTCCCTCTGTTCTCTGATAACCTACTTGCTTACTCAATGCCTTTCAGCCAAGTCACCCTGTTGCCTATGGGAGGAGGTGGAAAGGATTTGGCAAGCTCAGCCACATGCTATTTAGTTAGCATCAGTTGTCACCAACACTATGCAAAGGGCAGGAGAGCCTTGGGGGAAAGGAAAAGGCTAACCAAGCTGTTATGGTCAACTCTTCAGAAATTTCCAGAGCAATCTAAGAGCACCAAACAAAATTCGCTATGTTTACAGTGATACTATTAAGAAAATGAATGTGATTCTGCTCTGTCTTTTTAAATATGATCAAATAAAAAAATGTATGCATCACATCATTTCTACCAAAAAAACATGGGATAGCTTTCTTTTCCTAGTTTCAACTTAGACTGCTTATAGCTTTATGATCAGTTTCTGATTTGTGTGTTTTTTTTTTTTAATCTTGCAAAATCTCCTTAACTCTGAACAAAAAAAATGTAATTCCTGTGTTTTTTCTGCTTCTCACTTCTAATACCATTCTTCTGAGTTGACTACCAGTTCAGCCTCTTTGTTATAGATCTAATCAAGTTTTCTATTTCATTTTTCCTTAATAGATATGTCTAGAAATCTTGTTTTGTTTTGTTTTGAGGCAGAGTCTTGCTCTGTTGCTCAGGCTGGAGTACAGTGGTGTGATCTTGGCTCACTGCAACCTCCACCTCCCGGGTTCAAGTGATCCTCCCTCCTCAGCCTCCCAAGTAGCTGGGACTATAGGCACACGCCACCATGCCCAGCTAATTCTTTTTTTTTTTGTAGAGACGGGGTTTCACCATGTTGCCCAGGCTGGTCTTGAACTCCTGGGCTCAAGTGATCCACCTACCTCACAGCCTCCCAGAGTGCTGGGATTACAGGTGTGAGCCACCACACCCAGCCAAGTAGATATATTTAGAAATCTTTACCCAACATTTAAAGAATATATGTTTTTCTCAAGCACGTATGGAACATTTGCAAATCTCAAATACCAAAGAAGCAGCATCATATAAGCTATTTAGTGTGTCTACAATATAATTAAAGAACAATAACAAAAACTTGGAGAAGAAAAAAAACTAAATTTTAAAATACACTAAATAACTCATTGTGTTACTGATTCGTAAATTTATGGATTGTGCCATGAGATATAAAGAATTCCAAATATGTAGTTCTGGTGAGGCAAATGAAGCCTGGTTGTAAAAGAGAAAAGTACACATTAGTGTAAGTAGATTAGCACGGCCAATTTTAATTAGATCGTTTTCTGTCCAGAGTTAGAGAGCAAGTTGATGATAATATTGCTGATATGGTTCTTCACAATCTTAAAGCAACTTCATGCACACTTCTAAAAAAAAAAAAAGGCCGGGCGCGGTGGCTCAAGCCTGTAATCCCAGCACTTTGGGAGGCCGAGGCGGGTGGATCACGAGGTCAGGAGATCGAGACTATCCTGGCTAACATGGTGAAACCCCGTCTCTACTAAAAATACAAAAAACTAGCCGGGCGTGGTGGCGGGCGCCTGTAGTCTCAGCTACTTGGGAGGCTGAGGCGGGAGAATGGCGTGAACCCGGGAGGCGGAGCTTGCAGTGAGCCGAGATCACGCCACTGCACTCCAGCCTGGGAGACACAGCGAGACTCTGTCTCAAAAAAAAAAAAAAAAAAACATTGACCAAAGAAGGCACCATTTGGGGAATTAGAAAATACTTGGAATGATAACACTATATATTGAACCTTATAAGATGTAGCTTTAAAAATAAAAGCACCTCAGGAAAATATAGCATTAAATGTTTATGTTAAAAAGAAGGCTGAAATGAAGGCCAGGTACAGTGGCTCACGCTTGTAATCCTAACACTTTGGGAAGGAGAGGTGGGTGGATTTCTTGAGTTCGGGAGTTCCAGACCAGCCTGGGCAACATAGCAAAACCCCACCTCTACAAAAAATACAAAAAGTAGCCAGGCGTGGTGGTGCATGCCTGTAGTCTCAGCTATTTGGAAGGCTTAGGTAGGAGGATTGCTCGAGCCTGCGAGGTCAAGGCTGCAGTGAGCTGAGATCAGTCACACCACTGGACTCCAGCTTGGGTGACAGATCAAGACCCCGTCTCTAAATAAATAAATAAAATTTAGAAAGCAAAAGAAGTAAAGGGATATAAGGAGCAGCAAGGATGAAACCAAACTGTCATTGTTCCCAGGTAATGAAACTCCACATAGAAAACTTCGAATAATATACAAATGAATCGTTAGAATTAATGAGATACTTTGGCAAGTTGTTGGATCAGAAACAAAAATCAATTGCATTTCTACAGTCCAGAAGCTAGTACAGTGAAAATATTCCATTTATCATAACAAAAGATATAAAGTAACTAAAATGAAATTAGCAAGAGTTGTGCAAGAAGCACCCAACCATTGCAGCTCCAACGGCCCCAAGTTTCCAACTTCCATTTCCCAAAGGAAGGGGATGCAAGGGCGACAAGATGGTGCCAGATGGCCTCTCTCAGACCTTTTGGAGGTTTCTTGACCCAGCCTTGCTGACTTTGTGGAATGCATTGAGCAAATCCTGTTGAGTGAATCCACGAAAAATTCCAACTCCTGGCAAAATCTCAAAATTGCAGCCCTGGAAATGTTCTCAGCTCTTTTTTTTTCTTTTTCTTTTCTTTTTTTTTTTTTTTTTTTTTTTTGAGACAGAGTCTCGCTCTCTTACCTAGGCTGGAGTGCATGGCATGATCTTGGCTCACTGCAACCTCTGCCTCCCAGGTTCAAGCGATTCACCTGCCACAGCCTCCCGAGTAGCTGGGATTACAGGCACACACCACCACACCTGGCTAATTTTTTTGTGTTTTTAGACAAGACGGGGTTTCGCCATGTTGACCAGGCTGGTCTTGAACTCCTGTCCTCAAGTGATCCGCCCACCTCGGCCTCCCAAAGTGCTGGGATTACAAGCGTGAGCCACCGCGCCCGGCAGTATCCAATGTCTTGAGTAAATCAACTTTGTTGGGTGTTATTCAAGAATGGCTGCTGTGAAAAGTTGGAGAAACTCCTTTCAAAATTTACTCCCAAATGTGTCCCTAATCCTTAAATATTCAATGTTGCATCCAATGACTCAAGTAAATCCACGCTATTTGATTTGATTGCAGTCTAGTTCCAAGAGAGACAGGTAGATCCAACTCCTTATAAAATCAAATCCCAAACTGTGTTCCCATCTCTGAGAGCCAGACCGCATCTAATATCTGGAGTAAATCTGTGCTGCTGGACATGATTCCGGATTCTAGAATAGTTATGATGGAGATGAGTTAGGTTCAAGTTCTTACAAATCAAGGTCCAAGGTATGTTGTTTCCTTTCCCTAAGCAGGTAGAATAGGTCTGTGGAGAGTGACAGGCGCAAATGGTTTGCTGTGAAGACATGGATGGAACCCCCTAAAAAATGGAGGTCCAAGGTGTGTCCTGGTTCTTAAACTTGAACTCCTGGCCTCAAGCCATCCTCCCACCTCCACCTTTCAAAGTGCTGGGATTATAAGCGTGAGCTACCATGCCTGACCCCAATTCTTAAGTCTTCCAGACTATATCAGATGTTGCTAATAAATCTATATCCAGTAAATCCATGTTGGAGGGTCTTCCACAATGGAAATAATAAATTGAATGCCTTAAAAGATTTTACCTCAACTCAAACGTCTAAAGTCATTCAGTGTTGAAATGACCAGGCAAGGTCAGGATGGATTGCAATGAAGAGTGGGTTGAACGCCTTATAAGGGCCCAGAGTGTGTCTCAACTCTTCAGCTAGCAACCTTGGGAGGCCGCTCATTCTCATTTGTCACAAAATCCCAGTGTGACAAACTATTTTTGCACTGCGCTTATCTTAGGAAGCTGTCAAAAGTGATGCATGCAATCTGTTAATGGGCTGGAAGTGTTCTAGCCATGGTTCCTAAAGGTAGAGGCAATCCTACCACGTGATGCAGCCAAGGAGACCTTCTCCAAGATCCAGACTCTGTACTAGTGAGGACTTCTTGGGCCTTAGGCCCAGTGACCAACCTCCAGCGGGCAGAAAGATTGAGTGGGCCTTTGAGACCCAAGTGACTGCATTGTCAGTCGTCTTAGGAAATTTCCCTCCCTTTATTTCATTATGTTCTTGCCTTTTAGAAAACACTTTTATTGAAATATAATTTATATGATAAAACTCATTCATTTAAAGTGTACAATTCAATAGTTTTTAGTATGTTCACAGAATTGTCCAACCATCACCACAATAATTTTGGAATATTTTTGTCATCCCCAAAAGAAATTTCACACATTTTGGCAGTCACTCCCCATTTCCATGCAACAAATTTCCCAGCCCTAGACAATCATTAATCTACTTTCTCTATCTATGAATTTGCCTGTTTTGGGTACCTCATATAAATGGAATCGTACAATGTGTGGTCTTTTGTGTCAGGCTTCTTTCACACAGCGTATGTTTTCGAGGTTCACCCATGTTGTAACATACATCACGTACTTTATTTTTATGACTTACTAATATTCCATCGTATGGACATACCATGTATTTATTGTATAGATTTTGGTTGTTTCTACTTTTGGATTAATTGTGAATAATGCTGCTGCAAACATCTGTGTACGAGTTTTTGTGTGGACATAATTTTTTTTTTTTTTAAGAGACGGAGTCTTGCTCTGTCACCCAGGCTGGAGTGCAGTGACACAATCTTGGCTCACTGTAACCTCCACCTCCCAGGTTCAAGCAATTCTTCTCCCTCAGCTTCCCAAGTAGCTGGGACTACAGGCGCATGCCACCATGCCTGGCTAATTTTTTTTTTTTTTTTTTTTGTATTTTAGTAGAGGTGGGGTTTCACTGTGTTGCCCAGGCTGGTCTCGAACTCCCGAGCTCAGGTAATCTGCCTGCCTCAGCCTCCCAAAATGCTAGGATTACAGGCATGAGCCACCACGTCCGGCCATGGACATAATTTTTTATCTTAGGTAGACAGGGATCTTCAAAAAGTTCATGGAAAATGTATATAAGGAAAAAACTGCATTGTTTAAAATTCCTTTGCACCAAAATAAACTCATATCATGTCTGAAACAGGATCTACTTTTTTTATCCACAGCTATCTACATTTATATCATCATCGTCCATTGTTCTTGTCTACAGGGTGAGCACAACATTTTACCCCCGTGCCTGACAGACAGGCCAACCTGAACAGAAGCCTTCCCAGGCACCAGAGCAGAAGGGAAAATTTGTACACAGTTGCGAAGAACTTCACACTATTCCATCCCCTCTACTGCCACAGGATCTACTTTTAGGTACTAAGAAAAGAAAAAAGACATCAGTTTGAAAAGTGCCCCCATCAGAGCAACATGAATTCTGCTAAAATTGAAGCAATAACAAACATCAACATTTTTTTTTTTTTTTTTTTGAGGTGGTGCCTTGCTCTGTCATCCAGGCTTGAGTGCAGTGGTGCAATCATGGCTCACTACAACCTTCGCCTCCCAAGTTGAAGAGATTCTCCTGCCTCAGCCTCCTGAGTAGCTGGGATTACAGGCACTTGCCACCACACCCAGCCAATTTTTTGTATTTTTAGTAGAGACAGGGGTTCACTAGGTTGGCAAGGCTGGTCTCGAACTCCTGACCTCAGGTGATCCACCTGTCTCGGCCACCCAAAGTGCTGGAATTACAGGTGTGAACCACCACACCCAGCCAAACATCAGATTTATGATGAAGCTTTGGTGGAGGAAGGTGAAATCACTGATGCTTTATGAAAAGTTTATGAGAACAATGCCTCAAATAAATCAGCAGTATACAAATGGACAACTTATTTTAAGAAAGGGTAAGACAATGTTGAAGGTGAGGCCTGCAGCAGCAGATTATCTATATCAATTTTCGAGGAAAAAATTCACTTTGTGCCCCAACTGAAGAGAACTGGCAATTAACAGCCCAAACAATAGCCAACATCATAGACATCTAATTGGTTCGGCTTACACAATTCTGACTGAAAAAGTTCAGCAAACTTTCCCATGAATGGGTGCTAAAAGTATTGCACCCAGATAGGCCAGGCGTGGTGGCCCATGCCTGTAATCCCAGCACTTTGGGAGACCAAGGCGGATGGATCACAAGGTCAGGGATTCAAGACCAACCTGGCCAATATGGTGAAACCCCGTCTCTACTAAAAACACAAAAATTAGCCGGCCGTAGTGGGGCTTGCCTGTAGTCCCAGCTACTCAGGAGGCTTAGGCAGAAGAATTGCTTGAACCCAGGGAGCAAAAGTTGCAGTGAGCCGAGATTATGCCACTGCACTCTAGCCTGGGCGACAAAGCAAGACTCCTTCTCAAAAAAAAAAAAAAAAAAAAAAAAAAAAAAAAAAATTGCACCCAGATCAGCTGCAGGCAAAAGCAGAGCTTGCTTTTATTTATTTATTTATTTAATAATTTTTTAGGCTAGGCATGGGGGCTCACTCCTGTAATCCCAGCACTTTGGGAGGCCGAGGCAGGCAGTTCACTTGAGGTCAGGAGTTCAAGACCAGCCTGGCCAACATGGTGAAACCCCATCTCTACTAAAAAAAATACACAATTAGCTGGGTGTGGTGGCACACACCTGTAATCCAGCTACTCAGGAGGCTGAGGCAGGAGAATCTCTTGAACCCAGAGGCAGAGGTTGCAGTGAGCCAAGATGGAGCCACTGCACTACAGCCTGGGCAACAAGAGTGAAACATTGTCTCAAATAATAATAATAATAACAACAAAATAATTTTTTAAAACTCACCACCTCAGCTTTATAAAGCAGAGCATTTATTTATTTATTTATTTATTTATTTATTTTAGGTGGAGTCTCACTTTTGTCACCCAGGCTGGAGTGCAGTGGCACAATCTCGGCTCACTGCAACTCCGCCTCCCAGGTTCAAGCAATTCTCCTGCCTCAGCCTCCTGAGTGGCTGGGATTACAGGCGTGTGCCACCATGGGCGACGAATTTTTGTATTTTTAGTAGAGACGGAGTTTCACCATGTTGGTCAGGCTGGTCTTGAACTCCTGACCTCAGGTGATCTGCCCGCCTTGGCCTCCCAATCACTTGAAACTGGGAGGAGGAGGTTTCAGTGAGCCGAGATTGTGACACTGCACTCCAGCCTGGGCAACAGAGTGAGACTGGCTCAAAAACAAACAAACAAAAAGGCCAGGGAGAGCTTCACCAAGTACTTCCCCAACTCACAACAATGCTCGTGACGGTTTTTGTTTGTTTGTTTGTTTGTTTGTTTGTTTGAGACAGAGTCTCCTTTGTCGCCCAGGCTGGAGGGCAGTAGTGCGATCTCGGCTCACTGCAAGCTCCGCCTCCCGGGTTCACGCCATTCTCCTGCCTCAGCCTCCCGAGTAGCTGGGACTACAGGCACCCGCCACCACGCCCGGCTAATTTTTTGTATTTTTAGTAGAGATGAGGTTTCACCGCATTAGCCAGTATGGTCTCTATTTCCTGACCTCGTGATCCACCCGCCTTGGCCTCCCAAAGTGCTGGGATTACAGGCGTGAGCCACCGCGCCCGGCCTCCTGACTTCTTATTTTGTAATCTGTAATCTTAAAAAAAAATTTAAAGGGCACCCATTTTTCTTCAGTTAATAACACAAAAAAGACTGCATTGACATGGTTTAATTCCCAGGACCCTCGGCCCTTTAAGGATAGACTAAATGCATATCATAGCTTTACAAAAATGTCTTGCCCTTGATAGAGCTTATACTGAGAAATGAGGTTTATATTTTTTATCTTAATCTTTTGATTCCATTTTCCAGTAAGTTTTTAAAGTCCCCTCGTATACCTAGAAGCGAAATTACTGGGTCATATGGTAACTCTATGTTTAACTTCTTTTGTTGTGATAAAATATATGTAACTTAAGACATGTCATTTTAAACATTTTTAAGGTACAACTCAGTGGCATTACTTTCACAATGTTGTGCAACTGAAACGGGAAAAGTTCCTTTTCCCCCTCGCAGGGCGTGCGATGAGGGTGTGGCGCGCGGTGGGGGTGTGGCGCGCGGTGGGGGTGTGGCGCGCGGTGGGGGTGGTGGGGGTGTGGCGCGCGGTGGGGGGTGTGGCGCGCGGGGGGGGTGTGGGGCGGTGGGGGTGTGGCGCGCGGTGGGGGTGTGGCGCGCGGTGGGGGTGTGGCGCGCGGTGGGGGTGTGGCGCGCGGTGGGGGTGTGGCGCGCGGTGGGGGTGTGGCGCGCGGTGGGGGTGTGGCGCGCGGTGGGGGTGTAGCTCGCTTAGGTGCCTGGCTGCTCAAACCTCTAGGGGAGCGTACAGACAGGCAGGCTGTGGGCCTCCAACCCCACGGCAGCACGTAGGGTTAGATGTTTACAGCTCCTGAAACCCCAGTGGGCGTGTGTTACAGGTTGCTCTTTTAGTTTTGCTGTCTATAGGCGGCTTGTGTTAACCAGCTCAATTAGACCCTCTACCTTGTCACAAGGACAGAGGGCTTTCTGTATCCCGGGTCCTTGCTCGGTGTACCGGAAGAATTGGATCACACCTGGGCTTAGAGAATGAGTGCAAGGTTTTATTAAGTGGAGATAGCTCTTGGCAGATGTTGGAAGCCAGAAGAGAGTGCAGTTGGAAGGTTTTCTCCTGCAGTCGGGCCACTGAGCAGCCCAGGACCCCCTTCGACGGTCCCAGCCAAACTCCGCGTCGTTCTGCTGGTCAGTGGCCTGCTGGCATGCCAGTGCCTGCTGATGTGCTCCTCTGGACGTCCAGCCGCCTGTGTGTTCCTCCACTGATGTGATCCTCTCCACGTCCGGCTACCTGTGTGTCTGCCTGCTAAGGTCTTGGGGTTTTTTATAGCACAGGATGGGGGCGTGGCAGGCCGGGTGGTCTTGGGAAATGCAACATTTGGGCAGGAAAACAAAAATGCCTGTCCTCACCTAAGTCTGGGGGGGTGGAGCCGTCGCCAGGGACCATGTCCTCACATCCTCCTCTACCCAGCACTTCCTTCCCTCCTTTCCATATTATTTATAGGGACCATGCTCTTCCCTTCCCAGCACTTCCTTTCGGTATCACAACTGTTACTGCAACCTATTTCTAAAATTTTTCATTACCCCAAACAGAAATTATATGACCATTAAGCAATAACTCACCATTCCTCTCCCTACACCACCCCAGCCGCTGGGAACCTCTAATCTACTTTCTGTCTTTATAAATTTGCCAGTCTAGATATTTTATATAAGTGGAATCACACAATATTTGTCATCTTATGTCTGGCTTATTTCACTTAGCATATTTCAAGGTTCACCCATGATGGAGCAGGTATCAAAATTTTACTCTTTTTTAAGGCTGAATAATACTTCATTGCATGTTTATCCGTTCGTCAGTTGATGGACATTTAAATTGTTTATGCCTTTTGGTTTTTGTGAATAATGCTGCAATGAACATTGGTGTACAAGTACGTGTTTGAGTTTCTGATTTTCAGTTCTTTTGGGTATATACCTAGGAGTGGAATTGCTAAGTCATATGGTGAGTCTGTGGTTAGCGTTTAGAGGAACCACCAAACTGTTTTCCACAACAGCCGTACCACTTTACATTCCCACTAGCAATGTATGAAGGTGCCAATTTCTCCACATTTTTGTCGACACTTGTTATTATCTATTTTTTAATTACAGCCATCCTAGTGGATGAGAAGATTCTTTTATTTTTAGGCCACTTCTTTTCAGTTATGATTTTCTAGGAAATTATCCATTTCAGCAAAGTTTTCAGATTTATTGTCCATAAATTTGTACAGTAAACATTTCAGTGTTGTTGTTGTTGTTATTGTTCTGTTTTTTTTTTTTTTTTTGAGACGGAGTCTCGCTCTGTCATCCAGTCACCTAGGCTGGAGTGCAGTGGTGTGATCTCAGCTCACCGTAACCTCCACCTTCTGGGTTCAAGCAGTTCCCTGTCTCGGCCTCCCGAGTAACTGGGATTATAGGCGCCTGCCACCACCCCAGCTAATTTTTGTATATTTTTTTTAAAGTAGAGATGGGGTTTCACCATGTTGGATCAGGCTGGTCTTGAACTCCTGACCTCGTGATCCACCTGCCTCAGTCTCCCAAATTGGTGGGGTTACAGGTGTGAGCCACCATGCCCAGCCTTCAGCGTTCTTCTAAAAGGCAGTAAACGGCCAGGCACAGTGGCTCATGCCCATAATCCCAGCACTTTGGAAGGCCAAGGCAGGTGGATTATCTGAGGTCAGGAGTTCAAGACCAGCCTAGCTAACATGGTGAAACCTCATCTCCGTTAAAAATACAAAAATTAGGCCGGGCGCGGTGGCTCAAGCCTGTAATCCCAGCACTTTGGGAGGCCGAGACAGGTGGATCACGAGGTCAGGAGATCGAGACCATCCTGGCGAACACTGTGAAACCCCGTCTCTACTAAAAAATACAAAAAACTAGCCGGGTGAGGTGGCGGGCGCCTGTAGTCCCAGCTACTCGGGAGGCTGAGGCAGGAGAATGGCATAAACCTGGGAGGCGGAGCTTGCAGTGAGCTGAGATCCAGCCACTGCACTCCAGCCCGGGCTACAGAGCGAGACTCCGTCTCAAAAAAAAAAAAAAAAAATACAAAAATTAGCTCGACATGGTGGCACGCACCTGTGATCCCAGCTACTTAGGAGGCTGAAACAGGAGAATCATTTGAACCCGGAGGCACAGGTTGCAGTGAGCTGAGATCGCTCCACTGCACTCCAGCCTGGATGACAAAGCAAGACTCTCAAAAATAAAAAATAAATTTAAAAAGGGGAGTGGAGATAGCTCTTGGCAGATGTTGGAAGCCAGAAGAGAGTGGAGTAGGAAGGTTTTCCCCTGGAGTCGGGCCATTGAGCAGCCCGGGACCCCCTTCGACGTGCATGCCTTTTTTGTGATCTGTTGTGAAGCTTGTCAATTTTATTAGACTCAAAGAACCAAGTTTCTTTGTTGTTGTTGTTGTTGTTGTTGTTGTTGTTGGATGATCCTCTTTGTTGTAATATTTTCTTATTTTACTCAAATTTCTACCTTTTCAGGCCAGGTGCGGTGGTTCATGCCTGAAATCCCAGCACGTCAGGAAGTTGAGGCAGGCAAATCGCTTGAGCCCAGGAGTTCATGGCGAGACCCCTCTCTACAAAAAAATACAAAAATTAGCTGGGTGTGATGGTGTGTGCCTGTAGTCCCAGCTACTCGAGAGACTAGGACAGGAGGATCACTTGAGCCCATGAGGTTGAGGCTTCAGTGAGCTGCGATCACACTACCACATTCTACTCTGGGCAACAGAGCAAGATGCTGTCTCAAAAAACAAACGAATTTCGACCTTGTATTTTGTCTTTTATTTTACTTACTTTTTGTCTGTTCTTTTTCTCACACCTTTTTCTTTTCATTTATTTTTATTTTTATTTTTTGAGATGGAATCTTGCTCCATCACCCAGGCTGCAGTGAGTAGCATGATCTCAGTTCACTGCAACCTCTGCCTCCCAGGTTCAAACGATTATCCTGCCTCAGACTCCCGAGTAGCTGTGACTACAGGCATACGCCAACATGCCCAGTTAATTTTTGTATTTTTAGTAGAGATGGGGTTTCACCATGTTGGCCAGGCCAGTCTCAAACTCCTGACCTCAGGTGATCTGCCTGCCTCAGCCTCCCAAAGTGCTGGGATTACAGGCATGAGCCGCTGCACCCGGCCTCACATCTTGAGTTAGAAACTTCATTCGCTAATCTTCAACTACCTTTTCCAATACAAGCATTTGTCTTTTAATATATTTCCATTATCATTCTAAGTATATTATAATTTCTTTCTTTCTTTGTTTTTTTTTTTTTTTTTTTTTTTTTGGAGATGGACTCTCGCTCTGTTACCCGGGCTGGAGTGCAGTGGTGTGATCTCGGCTCACTGCAACCTCCGCCTCCTGAGTTCAATTAATTCTCCTGCCTCAGCCTCTGTAGTAGCTGGGATTACAGGCATCAGCCACCAGGCCCCAACTAATTTTTGTATTTTTAATAGAGATGGGGTTTTGCCATGTTGGTCAGGCTGGTCTCGAATTCCTGACCTCAAGTGATCCACCCTTCTCAGCCTCCCAAAGTGCTGGGATTACAGGCGTGAGCCACCACACCTGACCTATTATAATTTCTTTCTTTTCCTTTCTTTTTTTTTTTTTTTTTTTTGAGACCAAGTCTTGCTCTTGTTGCCCAGACTGGAGTGCAATGGCACAATCTTGGCTCACTGCAACCTCCACCTCCGCCTCCCGGGTTGAAGCAATTCTCCTGCTTTAGCCTCCCAAGTAGCTGGGATTACAGGCACCTGCTACCACGCCCAGCCAACCTTTTGTATTTTCAGTAGAGAGAGGGTTTCACTATGTTGGCCAGGCTGGTCTCGAACTCCTGACCTCAGGAGATCCACCTGCCTCGTCCTCCCAAAGTGCTGGGATTACAGGATTGAGCCACCGCGCCCGGCCTCAGATTGCATTTCTAGTGGACAACAGCAAATCTCTGTTTACAGCTTTTCCTTAACAACAGCAGATGACCTCTCTTCTGCAAGTGGGAATAATAAAGTTTAAATCGCAACATCTGCCTTTCTGCAAATGCTGTGAGAGCAATAGCAGACTTTTTACATTAGTGGAACTTAGTCAGTGTGAACTTTTATGAACGTTTATGATATTCTAGGCCATAAAGCAAATTGCAAAAAATTGGTGACATACATATCCTATTAACCATAGTTAATGACAAATGGATAACTCTGTGTGTGCGTGTGTGTGTGTGTGTGTGTGTGTGTGTGTGTGTGTGTGTGTGTGTTAGAGACAGGGTCTTTCTCTGTCACCCAGGCTGGAGTGCAGTGGCACAATCACAGCTCACTGCAGCCTTGAGCCTTTGGGTTCAAGCGATCCTCCTACCTCAGCTTCCCGCGTAGCTGGGATGACAGGCACATGCCACCATGCCCAGCTCAATTTTTTGTTTTGTATTTTTTGTAGAGATGGGGGTCTTACTATGTTGCCCAGGCTGGTCTTGAACTCCTGGGCTCAAGTGATCCTCTCACCTTGGCATCTCAAAGTGCTGGGATTACAGGAATGAGCCACCATACCCAACTGGATAACTCATGTTAAGAGGAGACAAGATTATGTTGAAAATGAAGCCCACAGGCTGGGCGCGGTGGCTCAAGCCTGTAATCCCAGCACTTTGGGAGGCCGAGACGGGCGGATTACGAGGTCAGGAGATTGAGACCATCCTGGCTGACCCGGTGAAACCCCGTCTCTACTAAAAAATACAAAAAACTAGCCGGGCGAGGTGGCGGTTGCCTGTAGTCCCAGCTACTCGGGAGGCTGAGGCAGGAGAATGGCGTGAACCCGGGAGGCGGAGCTTGCAGTGAGCTGAGATTGTGCCACTGCACTCCAGCCTGGGCGACAGAGCGAGACTCCGTCTCAAAAAAAAAAAAAAAAAAAAAAAAAAAAAAGAAATGCAATCTGAGGCCAGGCATAGTGGCTCATGCCTGTAATTGCAGCACTTTGGGAGGCCGAGGTGGGGGGATCACCTGAGGTCGGGAGTTTGAGACCAGCCTGACCAACATGGTGAAACCCCATCTCTACTAAAAATACAAAAATTAGCCAGGTGTAGTGGTGGGCACCTGTAGTCCCAGCTATTCGGGAGGCTGAGACAGGAGAATTTCTTGAACCCAGGAGGTGGAGGTTGCAGTGAGCCAAGATCACACCACTGCACTCCTGCCTGGTGACAAAGCAAGATTCCGTCTCATTACAAAAAAAAAAATTTAGAAAGAAAGAAAAAGTCCTGGGAAAAAAAACCTATTACCATAAAATCTGAAGGTCTGAGAAAGGTGCACGGAATTGTGGTGAATCTTATTTACTACTGCGGTCTCAGCACCTAGCACCAACTTGTGCCTTAGTCACAGCAGCCATCTCTTTCAGTAGTTTGGAGAAAAAGGAAGAGGAAAGAGGGAATAGTGTTAGCATGTAGCAAAGAAAGCATTCTCTAGGGTCAGATTTAGGTCTGAACTTACCTACCATACATGATCTTAGAAAAGTTATCTAATGTCTCTTAAGCCTCCGTTTCCTCATCTCTCAGATGGAAAGAGAAATATTTATGTTGCAGAGTTTGATAACTCGTGAAAAGTTACTATATATCACAACCAATGTAGAAAAGATACTAAATAAATGGTAGCTGCTATTGTTAATAATTATTGTAAGCTTTGTAACTGAAGGTGGGTTACAATGCAAAAAAGGAAACATCTTGGTTAAAATAAGATTCCAGCTAAGGGTGACCCTGAGCCAAGTCTCTTACAGTTGCTAATATTACTCTTTCAGTATTTACTTAATGCCACCAAATGTGCCTGGTATTGGAGACACCACATTCAACAACCAGGTAAAGTCTCTGCCTTTTAGTTTAGACATTTGCCTCAGAGCTGTGCTTGTAAATTATTTACTTTTGCAGAATTTGCCAACAAGGGCTTTTAGGGGGCAAACGGGAAGGAGGGAAGCCTCGTGTCTGTGACAATTAGGAGTACTAGGGACTGGGGAGCTGGCAAGGGTATGCCTCCCCTAAGTCTTTTTTTTTTCTTATGCAGTTACTTATTTTTTTTATTGTGGTAAAATACATATAGCATAAAGTTTACCATTTTAACTCAGTGCCATTAAGTATATTCACATTGTTATATAACCATCTCCACTAACCAGAACTCCTTCATACCCCAAACTGAAATTCTATACCCATTAAACAATAACTCCCAATTTCTTTCCACTCCCAGCCCCCGATAACTACTATTCAACTTTCTTTTTCTATGAATTTGACTATCATAAGTCCTCATTGTAATAGTTAGGATTCTCCAGAGAAACAAAACCAATAAAATATATAGGCCGGATGCAGTGGCTCACGCCTGTAATCCCAACACTTTTGGAGGCTGCTGGAGCACCTGAGGTCAGGAGTTCAAGACCAGCCTGGCCAACATGGTGAAACCCCGTCTCTATTTAAAAAATACAAAAATTAGCCAGGCATGGTGTTGGGTGCCTGTAGTCCCAGCTACTCGGGAGGCTGAGGCAGGAGAATTGCTTGAACCCAGGAGGTGGAGGTTGCAGTGAGCCAAGATCACGCCGCTGCACTCCAGCCTGGGCAACAAGAGCAAAATTCCATCTCAAAAAAAAAAAAATATATATATATATATATGTGTATATATATGAAATATCATGATCTGGTGTCAGCAAGCTGGAGACCAAAAAAAGCCAGTGAGGTGTAGCTACAGTGGAAGCCCAGGGGCCTGAGAACAAGGGGAGCCAACGGTGTAGTGTAAGTCCCAGTCTGAATGCAGAAGAGATAATTCTTTCCCCACCTTTCTGTTCTATTCAGGCCTTCGAAGGATTGGATGATGCCCCCTACATTGAGGGAGTAATCTGCTTTACTCCCTCTACTGATTCAAATGCTAACCTCATTCAGAAAAACCCTCACAGACACACCCAGAAATAATGTGTAGTCAAATATTTGGATACCCTGTGGCCTAGTCAAGTTGACACATAAAATTAACCATCACACCCACATAAGTAGAATCATGAAATTTGCCCTTTTCTGTCTGGCTTAGCAGAATATTTTTAAGGTTTATTCATGTTGTAACATGTATCAGAATTGTATATATATGTGTGTGTGTGTGTGTATATATATGTGTGTGTGTGTGTGTGTGTGTGTATATATATATATATTTTTTTTTTTTTTTTTTTGAGACAGAGTCTCGCTTTGTCGCCCAGGCTAGAGTGCAGTGGCACCATCTTGGCTCACTGCAAGCTCCGCCTCCTGGGTTCACGCCATTCTCCTGCCTCAGCCTCCGAGTAGCTGGGACTACAGGCGCCCACCACCTCGCCTGGCTAGTTTTTTGTTTTTTTTTTTAGTAGAGACAGGGTTTCACCGTGTTAGCCAGGATGGTCTCGATCTTCTGACCTCATGATCCGCCCGTCTCGGCCTCCCAAAGTGCTGGGATTACAGGCTTGAGCCACCGTGCCCGGCCAGAATTGTATATATTTTTAAGAATGAGTAACTATTGTAGGTATACAGCACATTTTGTTCATCCATTTATCTGTTAATGAACATGTGGGTTCTTTACACCTTTTGACCATCACAGATAATGTTACTAAGGAAAGAGACCACTGCTACTCCTGGCTGCTCTCCTCCCCACACCTTGCCTAGTTCACAAGACAGGAGGAAGGAGAGAAAGCAAAAAGTTAGAAAGAAACAAAAGATAAATAGCCAGACAACCTTGGCACCACCACCCGGCCTTAGGAGTTAAAAAAAGTAATAATAATATCAACTCCTGACCTAAACTGCTTGTGTTATCTGTAAATTCCAGACACTGTATGAAAAAAAGCATTGTAAAACTTTTTGTTCTGTTGGCTGATGCATGTAGCCCCCAGTCACGTTTCCCAGGCTTGCTGGATTTATCACGACCCTTTCACGTGGACCCCTTAAAGTTGTAAGCCTTTAAAAAGGCCAAGAATTTCTTTTTCGAGGAGCTCGGCTCTTAAGACTCAAATCTGCTGACGCTCCCGGCCGAATAAACCACTTCCTTCTTTTTTTTTTTTTTTGAGACGGAGTCTCGCGCTGTCGCCCAGGCTGGAGTGCAGTGGCTGGATCTCAGCTCACTGAAAGCTCCGCCTCCCGGGTTTGCGCCATCCTCCTGCGCTGTCGCCCCTCAGTGGCCTCCACTGAAAGTAGCTGGGACTATAGGCGCCCGCCACCTCGCCCGGCTATTTTTTTGTATTTTTTAGTAGAGACGGGGTTTCACTGTGTTAGCCAGGATGGTCTCGATCTCCTGACCTCGTGATCCGCCCGTCTCGGCCTCCCAAAGTGCTGGGATTACAGGCTTGAGCCACCGCGCCCCGCCCACTTCCTTCTTTAATCCAGTGGATGAGGAGTTTTGTCTGTGGCTTCACAAGGTCAGGAGATCGAGACCACGGTGAAACCCCGTCTCTACTAAAAATACAAAAAATTAGCCGGGCGCGGTTGTGGGCGCCTGTAGTCCCAGCTACTCGGGAGGCTGAGGCAGGAGAATGGCGTGAACCCGGGAGGCGGAGCTTGCAGTGAGCCGAGATTGCGCCATTGCACTCCAGCCTGGGCGACAGAGCGAGACTCCGTCTCAAAAAAAAAAAAAAATAAATAAATAAATAAATATTTTATATAAAAATATATAATTATAAATAAAATATAAATATATAATATATGATATAATTATGTAATTTGTTATATAATTTATAAATATATTAATATTAATACATTAAAATTATATATGTAAATTTATATATGCATAAAAGCTACTCAGGAGGCTGAGGTGGGAGGATCACCTGAGCCCAGGGAGATGAAGGCTGCAGTGAGCTGCGATTGCACCACTGCACTCCAGCCTAGGTTTCACAGTGAGACCCTGTCTCAAAAAAAAAAACATAGGCTGGGCGCGGTGGCTCACGCCTGTAATCCCAGCACTTTGGGAGGCCA
The DNA here is from genome assembly GCF_024542745.1 of Macaca thibetana thibetana. Lineage (NCBI taxonomy): Eukaryota > Metazoa > Chordata > Mammalia > Primates > Cercopithecidae > Macaca > Macaca thibetana. The sequence goes on along the minus strand of NC_065578.1, from coordinate 22,731,899 downwards.
AGGTGGACAGATCACTTGAGGTCAGCAGTTCAAGACCAGCCTGACCAACATGATGAAACCCCATCTCTACTAAAAATACAAAAATTAGCCAGGTGTGGTGGTGTGTGCCTGTAGTCCCAGCTACTCAGGAGCCTGAAGCATGAAAAATTGCTTGAACCCAGGAGGCGGAGGTTGCAGTGAGCTGAGACTGCACCACTGCACTCCAGCCTGGGCGATAGAGTGAGACTCAGTCTCAATAAATAAATAAATAAATAAATAAATAAATAAAACAAAAATAAAAACAAACATTACCATATGATCCAGGAATTTCACTTCTAGAAATACACTGAAAATAATTGAAAACAGGAAATTAAACAGATATTCACATACCAATAATGTTGCTATGTTTGCTCATAAATATATATTCTTGTATACACAGAATAAATATATATTTATATGTAAACTGATATAACAATACAAATGTTGCTATTTTGCTCATAAATATATATTCTTGTATATACAGAATATAAATAAATATATATTTATAAATAAATTTATATTCTATACATTCTATATATAAATATATATTTATAAATATATTTATATTCTGTATATACAAGAATATGTATTTATGAGCAACATAGCAACAGTATTGGTATATGTATATATGTTTAATTCCCTATTTTCAATTATTTTGGGTATATTCCTAGAGGTGAAATTCCTGGATCATATGATAATTTTTATTTTTATTTTTTATATTTTGTCAGACAGGGTCTCACTATCTCCTAGGCTGGAGTGCAGTGGTGCAATCACAGCTCACTGCAGCCTCCACCTCCCAGGCTCAGGTGATCCTCCCACCTCAGCCTCCTGAATAGCTTGGACTACAGACATGTGCCACCACACTGGGGTAATTTTTGGTTTTTTTGTTTTGTTTTGTTTTGTTTTGAGACAGAGTCTCGCTCTGTCGCCCAGGCTGGAGTGCAGTGGCACGATCTCCACTCACTGCAAGCTCCATTTGCCAGGTTCACGCCATTCTCCTGCCTCAGCCTCCCAAGTAGCTGGGACTACAGGCACCCGCCACCACACCTGCCTAATTTTTTGTATTTTTAGTAGAGATGGGGTTTCACCGTGTTAGCCAGGATGGTCTCGATCTCCTGACCTTGTGATCCGCCCACCTCGGCCTCCCAAAGTGCTGGGATTACAGGCGTGAGTCACCGCGCCCAGCCCAATTTTTGTGTTTTTTGTAGAGATGAGGTTTATTATGTTACCCAGACTGGTCTTGAACTCCTAAGCTGAAGTGATCCACCTACTTTGGCCTCCCAAAATACTAGGATTACAAGTGTGAGCCCCTGCACCTGGCTGTTAATTCTATGTTCAATATTTTGAGGTATACTGTTTTTCACAGTGGTGGCACCTTTTACATTTTCATCAGCAATGCACCAGTGTTCTAATATCTCTACATCCTTGCTAGCAATTGTTATTTTTCAGGGTTTTGTTTTAAAAAGTGTCATAGCCATTGTAGCTGGTATGAAGTGGTATCCCTTTCTAGCTTTGATTTGCATTTCCCTAACGATTAGTGATGTTGAGCAGCTTATGTGCTTATCAGTCATTTGTATATCTTCTTTGGAGAAATCTCTGCGCAAGCCCTTGCCCATTTTGGGGTCAGTTTTTTTTGTTGTTGTTGAGCTTTAAGAGTTCTTTATATATTCTGGATATGAAGCCCTTATCAGATACCTGATTTGCAAATATTTTCTCCCATTCTGTGGGTTGCCTTTTCACTCTGTGAGTAGTGTCCTTTGATGCACAAAACTTTTTAATTTTGATGAAATCTCATTTATTAATTTTTTTCTTTTTTCTTTTTTTTTTTTTTTTTTTTTTGAGACAAAGTCTTGCTCTGTTGCCCAAACTGGAATGCAGTGGTGTGACCTTGGCTCACTGCAACTTCCCTGTCCAGGCTCAAGAGATCCTCCCACTTCAGCCTCTGGAGTATCTGGGACTACAGGTGTGCATGCCACCATGCCCAGTTAATTTTTTTTGCAGAGATGAGGTTTCATCATACTGCCCAGGCTGACCTTAATTCGTGGGCTCCAGTGATCCTCCCGCCTCAGCCTTCCAAAGTGCTGGGATTACAGGCATGAGCCACCAAGCCTGGCCAATTTTTATTCTTTTGTTGCCTGTGTTTTTGGTGTAATATCTAAGAAATTATTGCCAGATCCAATGCTGTGAAGCTCTTTCCCCTATATATTTTTTCTTTTTAAAAAATCAACTTTTATTTTAGATACAGGAGGTACCTGTGCGGGTTTGTTACGTGGGTCTCTTGCATCCAGGTGGAGAGTACCCAATAGGTAGTTTTTCAAGCCATTCCCCCTCCCTACCCCATTCCCAGTAGTCTGCAATGTCTATTGTTCCCCCGCCCTTTTTTTTTTTTTTTTTTTGAGATGGAGTCTCCATCTGTCACCAGGCTGGAGTGCAGTGGTGCGATCTTGGCTCACTGCAACCTCCACGTCCAGGGTTCAAGCGATTCTCCTGCCTCAGCCTCCTGAGTAGCTGGGACTACAGGCACGCGCCACCATGCCCAGCTAATTTTTGTATTTTTAGTAGAGACAGGGTTTTACCATGTCGGCCAGGATGGTCTCGATCTCTTGACATCGTGATCCGCCCACCTCGGTTTCCCAAAATGCTGGGATTACAGGCATGAGCCACTGCGTCCAGCCTTGTTTTGTTTTTTGAGACAGTCTCACTCTGTTGCCCAGGTTGGAGTACAGTAGCACAATCTCAGCTCACTGTAGCCTCCACCTCCTGAGTTCAAGTTATTCTCCTGCCTCAGCCACCCAATTAGCTGGAATTACAGGTGCCTGCTACCATACCTGGCTAATTTTTGTATTATTAGTAGAAATGGGGTTTCACCATGTTGGCCAGGCTGGTCTCAAACTCATGAGCTCAAGTGATCCACCCATCTCAGCCTCCCAAAGTGCTGGGGTTACATCCGTGAGCAACCACGCCTGGCCTATTGTTCCCATGGTTATGTCTATGTGTGCTCAATGTTTAGCTCCCACTTATAAGTGAGAACATGTGGTATTTGGTTTTCTGTTCCTGAGTTAATTCACTTAGGATTATAGCCTCCAGCTCCATCCATGTTGCTGCAAAGAACATGATTTCATTGTTTTTTATGACTGTGCCTTTTCCCCTACATTTTCTTCCAAGAGTCTTAAAGTTTTCGTTCTTATGGTTAGGCCTTTTACCCATTTTGAGTTAGGTTTTGTATATGGTATCAGGTAAGGGTCCAACTTTATTCTTTCACATGTGGATATCTAGTTTTCACAGCATAATTTGTTTACAAAGGCTGTCTTTCCCCATGGAATGATTTTGGCACCTTTGTCAAAAATCACTTGACCGTATATACAAGAGTTTGTATCTGGGCTCTCTATTTTACTTCATTGGTCTACGTCTGTCTTTATTTCAGTACCACACTCTTTTGTTTACTATGGTAAGGTTTGAAATCAGGAAGTTTGAGTCCTCCAACTGTCCTTTTTCAAGATTGTTTTGGCTATTCAAGGGCCATTGAGATTCCATGAGAATTTTAGGATGAATGTGTCTATTTCTGCAAAAAAATCCTTGGGATTTTAATAGGGAATGCGTTCAACCTGTAGATCATTTTGGATAGTATTAACATTTTAACAATATTAAGTCTTCTTGGCCAGGTGCTGGGACTCACATCTTTAATCTCAACACTTTGAGGCGCCAAGACAAGAAAGATCACTTGAGCCCAGGAGTTCAAGACCAGCCTGGGCAACATGGCAAGACCCTCGTTGGTGCAAAAAATGTAAAACTTAACTGGGTGTGATGGCGCACGCACCAGTGGTCCCGGCTACTCAGGAAGCTGAGGTGGGAGGATGGCTTGAGTGCAGGAGGTTGAGGCTACAGTGAGCTATGATTGCACTATTACACTCCAGCCTGGTCAAGAGAGTGAGTGAGACCCCATCTAAAAAAAAAAAAAAAAAAAAAAAGGCCGAGTGTGGTGGCTCACACCTGTAATCCCTGCACTTTGGGGAGGCCAAGGAGGGTGGATGACTTGAGTTAAGGAGTTGGAGACCAGCCTGGCCAACATGGTGAAACCCTGTCTCTACTAAAAGTACAAAAATTAGCCAGGCATGGTGGCAGGTGCCTGTAATCCCAGCTACTCGGGAGGCTGAGGCAGGAGAATTGCTTGAACCCAGGAGGTAGAGGTTGCAGTGAGCCGAGATTGAGCCACTGCACTCCAGCCCGGGCAACAGAGTGAGACTCTGTCTCAAAAAAATAATAAATAAATAAATAAATATTAAAAATTTAAAAAACAAAACAAAAGCAAACAAACTAAAAAACAGTATTAAGCATTCCAATTCATGAACATGGGATGTCCTACCACTATGTCTTCTTTAATTTTTTTCACCAATGGTTTATAATTTTCAGTATACAAGTCTTGAAAGTAATATTTTAAATAATACCATGCCAGTATGTTTGGGCCAACTGCAGCCCTCTAGCACAGGTTTAAAAATTCTGTGGGTAATGCTCTGAGTGTCATGATAGAGAAAATTTCCAGTGCTGCTGAAACCTAACAGAATATGTATCATGTCTTGTCTTTTCTTTAGATAAAATCTGAGCTCCTTAAAGTCAAGGAAAGTGCCTTCTCTGCCTTTCCTGAGAATACCAAAGACACACCAATTAGCATCCACCCAGTAACTATTTAAAAATGCAAATTTAGTCAGATTTCCTTGGTCTAAACCATTCAAAATCACTGCTATTAGGACAGCTGTTATTAGTGTGTTCACCAAAACCCTGCGGGACAGTTCCTGCCAAACTCTCCAGTCTTAGTAGTAAGTCCCCTTCCTACTCCCTCCCCGCTCTCCAATCAGTCCAGCCTTCTTTTCATCTTGCTAAAAAGATGTTTTCAAACATTTCTGAGTGCAGCCCTCAGAAAGAAATTTATTTTACATTGCAACCCTGTTGATACATATAATGAACAAAAGTTTTGCAAAGCAGTATTTAGCTTTACTACTTTTATACATTGTATTCTAATATTTTTCTTATTTATTGTATAGACTTGGGGTCTCACTTTATTGGCCAGAGTGGTCTTCAAGTCCTGACCTCAAGTGATCCTCTCACCTCAACCTCCCACAGTGCTGGGATTACAGGTGTAAGCCACCGAACCCAGCCTTTTCTCTTTTATTATTTATTATTTTTATTTTTTAGATCATTCTTTTATAGAGCAATATTTTATATTCTGGGCCTGGAACAGTGGCTCACACCTGTAATCCCAGCACTTTGGGAGGCCGAGGAGGGTGAATTGCTTCAGCCTAGGAGTTTGAGACGAGCCAGGCCAACATGGTGAAACGCCCCCATCTCTACTAAAAATACAAACGTTATCCAGGCACAGTGATGGGCACTTGTAATTCCAGCTACTTCAGAGGCTGAGGCAGGAGAATCACTTGAACCCTGAAGGCAGAGGTTGCAGTGAGCCAAGATCACGCCACTGCACTCCAGCCTGGGCAACAGAGTGAGACTCTGTCTCAATCAATCAATCAACAAAATTCTAGTTATTTATTTTTTAAAAAAGTTTGTACCCGCTAAATTGATACTGTGACCATTTAGTGGGGTACAACATATAGTTTGAAAAACAGTGCTCTGACTTGGGGCAGTGGCTCTCACCTGTAATCGCAGAATTTTGGGAGGCCAAGGCAGGTGGACCACCTGAGGTCAGGAATTTGAGACCAGCCTGGCCAACATGGTGAAACCCCGTTTCTACTAAAAACGCTAAAATTAGCCGGGCGTGGTGGCGCACACCTGTAATCCCAGCTACTCGGGAGACTGAGGCATGAGAAGCTCTTGAACCCGGGAGGTGGAGGTTGCAGTAAGCCGAGATCGCGCCACTGCACTCCAACCTGGGTGACAGAGTGAGACTCCATCTCAAAAAACAAAAAACAAAAAACAAAACAAAAACAAAAAACCAAACACCAAAACAAAACAAAACAAAAAACAGTATTCTAAGCATTTTCTTTGCCTCAGGGCCATTGTGAATGCTATACCATCTGGAAAGTTTTTCTTGTATTCTCTTCACCTGGATAGATTTCTTTTTTCAGCCTTTCAGAAAGTACACCTAGATAGATCTTAATCATTTTTTTAAGGTGTGAAAGCCTAAGGATGTCCGACTTTCTGGAGCTGCCTGCCTGTGTTTGAATCCTGAAGATAGTGATGTGTGACTTAATATGTGCTAAGAATTCGGAACAGTGAGTGGCGAATCGTAAAGCTGCTTCTTATAGTGCAAGTTAGAAATGACACGACTGTTTGTGTAACTATGAATATCTGTCTCTTCACACCTCCCACACTCTAAGCACAAGAAGCCACAGAATTTGGTTAATTTTTGTTCATGTTTTTGTTTGTTTGTTTGGTTTTGAGTTTTTTGTTTGTTTTTGACAGGCTCTCACTGTGTCGCCCAGGCTGGAGTTCAGTGGCACGATCTCTACTCGCTGCAACCTCAGCATCCCAGGCTCAAACGATCCTCTTGCCTCAGCCCCTGATTAGCTGGAATTACAGGCATCCGCCACCATACCTAACTTCTTTTTTTTTTTTTTTTTTTTTTTTTTTTGAGACGGAGCCATTCTCCTGCCTCAGCCTCCCGATTAGCTGGGACTACAGGCTCCCGCCACCACGCCCGGCTAATTTTTTGTATTTTTTTAGTAGAGACGGGGTTTCACTGTGTTAGCCAGTATGGTCTCGATCTCCTCACCTCGTGATCCGCCCGCCTCGGCCTCCCAGAGTGCTGGGATTACAGGCGTGAGCCACCGCGCCTGGCCATTTTTTTTTTTTGAAACAGAATCTTGCTGTCACCCAGGCTGGAGTGCAGTGGTGCGATCTTGGCTCACTGCAACCTCGCCTCCCGGGTTCAAACAATTCTGCCTCAGCCTCCCAAGTAGATGGGATTACAGGAGCCCACCACCCCGCCCGGCTAATTTTTTTTTTTTTTTTTTTTTTAGTAGAGGCGGGTGTTTCGGCATGTTAGCTAGGCTGGTCTCGAACTCCTGACCTCAGGTGATCTACCCGCCTCGGTCTCCCAAAGTGCTAGGTTTAACATGATGTCCAGGCTAATTCTGCTCATCTTTATATTCCCAGCGTCTCACTTGTCTTGTCATGTAAGAGGCTCTCGGAATCAAAACGGAGAGAGGCTGGGGGTGGAGCCAGCTTCGGAAGTCACGGCGGAGGGGCGGGGCGGGGCCTCGCCCACCAGGCGGCCGTCGGTCACGCGGGGTCCCGCTGGACTGCCGCGGGGCATACTGGGCCAAGATGGCAGCAATGACGAAGGCGCTTCCGCGGCGACTGGTGGGCTTGGCGTCCCTTCGGGCTGTAAGTGCCCCGAGCCGCCGAGGCGGCGGCCCTGCCGGCACTCTGACTGTCAGGGTCAGCAGCTTGGCAGTGGTGGCTGCTCTCTTAGAGGCGAGGCCGGACAGCTCTCAGGCCAGAGTCGGGAGGGCGTTGGAGTCCTGGACCCTCCCTGTTCCCCTCAAATCCTTGAAGGGGATGGGAAAACTGAGGTCCGGAGAGGTGGAGTGATTTGTCTAGGTCGTGGAGACCTGGGACGCCATCCTAGGCGTCCTTATTCCCCGCCCAGGGCCCTTTCCGATGACCCTGGCCCCTTTCTCCCTCTAATTGAGCTTCAGACCTCTCCAACTCTTCATTAGTGAAAATCACGAACACCCTTGCATTTCCCTCGCCTCCATTTCCAACTCTTGTTGCTTTTAGAGATGCTTGGGGAAGTATCCCAGCGTACCGAGCGGGACTTGCGTTGACTGGAGCCAAGCTGTGATTCCCTTGGAATTGCACTTTGATCCTGTTCGATCCTGATGTTTCCCCTCTCCCATTTTCGGCGCAGGTAAAATGTAGGAGACCTAGCTGTATGGAACAGAAAAAATAAAAGCTCAAGCTAGGGTGTCCCAATAGTTCTGCCACTTTCTAGGCTTAATTACATAGTTATTTACTTTCTCTAAACTTCAGTTCTTTCATCTATAAAACGGACAACATTCTCTTGGGTTGGTTTTGAGATTAGAGAAAATGTGAGTAATACAGTTGGCAGTGTTCTGGCTCCTAATAAGTGATCGGTCGGTGGTTGTATTTTTCCCTTAGAGAGTTGAGAAGGAGTTACAGCTGTACAGAGGGAAAAATACACTCCTGGCACTGGGTCCCTCTCAGAAAGCCACGTTAATATCTTTACTAGGCCATTCACCTGCACCACCTGGTCATGTGTAAAATGAAGATGGCAATTCCAACTTAGAAAGTTAAGAAAATTAAACGAAATAGTAGATATTAATATGCTTTTAAGAAATATTTGGTGTAATGAGATGGCCATCTATGGGGTTCCAAGCATAGGAACCAGTATTAGTATTAGTACCAGATATGGGTTCAAGTCCAAGCTCTGTCACTTTCTAACTGTGATTTTTGGGTAATCTTCCTGAGGCTTGGTTTCTTCACCTATAGAGTTGGGATAATAATAGTCCCTGCCTTGAGGTTCTAATGCCTGTGGTTTAACACTGGGTTTAGTCAGTATTCGCTGTTAATGTTGATGTAGGTATACCATACCTCAGGACACTGTGGCACAGTACTTGTGTAGTTAGGGGGACCCTCTCTGAGCAGAGCTTTACAGAGGAGAAATGGGATGTTTAACCAGGAGAAGAGAAGACTGTGGACCGAACGGTGGTAAAGAGGCAACAGTGGCCCGGAGGTTAGGAGCTTGTGCTCTAGAGCCACACTGCCAGGTTTAGATGCTGCCTCAGTGACTAGCTCTCTATGTCGCCTCAGGAAGGTTACTTAATCTCTTTGGGCCTCAGATTTCTTTTTTTTTTTTTTTTTCCTGAGACAGAGTCTTGCTCTGTCATCTGTCACCCAGACTGGAGTGCAGTGGGGCAATCTCAACTCACTACAACCTCCACCTCCCAGGTTCAAGCGATTCTCCTCTCAGCCTCCCCAGTGGGGCCTTAGATTTCTTACAGTAAAATGGGGATGACGATAGTTCCTACCTGATAAGATTGTTGAGACGACAATGTGGGTTAATATGTAAACGGCTCACCAGGCATGGTGGCTCGTGCCTATAATCCTAGCACTTTGGGAGGCCGAGGTGGGTAGATCACTTGAGGTCGGGAGTTCGAGACCAGCCTGGCCAACCTGGTGAAACCCTGTCTCTAGTAAAATACAAAAAATTAGCCAGGCATGGTGGTGTGCACTTGTAGTCCCAGCTACTTGGGAGGCTGAGGCAGGGGAATCACTTGAACCCGGGAGGCGGAGATTGCAGTGAGCTGAGATCACGTCACTACTCTGCAGCCTGGAGACAGAATGAGACTCTATCTCAAATAAAGAAATAAATATGTAAATGGCTCTTGTATGTGCCTGGCAAATGTTAAGTGTTTAAAAACTGTGAATTATTTTGTGAAGAGCTGTTACGGTGAAGGAAGTGTAATTGAGTTTATAATGTTCTAATAAAAGCAACTTGGAAGCAGGTTTTAGATTCTTTTTGTTTTTTGAGATGAAGTCTCACTCTTGTCCCCCAGGCTGGAGCGCAATGGCGTGATCTCGGCTCACTGCAACCTCCTCCTAGGTTCAAGCGATTCTTCTGCCTCAGCCTCCCGAGTAGCTGGGATTACAGGCGCCTGCCGCCACGCCTGGCTAATTTATGTATTTTTGGTAGAGATGGGGCTTCACCATGTTGGCCAGGCTGGTCTCGGACTCCTGACTCAGGTGATCCGCCCACCTCGGCCTCCCAAAGTGCTGGGATTACAGGTGTGAGCCACCACGCTCGGCCTGAAGCGTGTTTTAGATTCTTTCAGCAACACTCAACTGTTATTTATCGAGCCCCTATTATGTCCCAGGGCCTTAGAAATACAGCATTGAATAAAACAAAGTCCCTGTCTCATGAAACTTATGTTCCAGTGAGATAGTTTTAGGGTGATATACTAGCAGAGGCTGAACAGCCCTGTTGGAGGGAGATTCAAGTTGCAGGGACCTTCCAATTTAGCCTGTTGACTTCATGAAATTCAGTGGCTCGTTGCCTTAGTCTCTTAAGAAGCTTTGTTGGCTGAAACAAGGCCAGTCAGGTGAGTTGTACATGTTCCAGCTGCTTCCTAGCAGGGAATTCCTGAGGGGCTTCAGGGGGTTGAGATCCTTAGCAGATTACACAGTGTGCCTCCCGCTTTGCCCCATTGTGGTATATTTATTCGGATTAAATCTATATAGCAACGTTGATTTGAAAAGTTACAGTATCAAGACAGGTAGAGGGAAGAGGGAAAAAAAAAGTCTTGTGTTACTTGATAGGGAAGACTAAGATTTGGAGCAGACTTTATATAGAGGAGACTCAAGGCATTTTGTAAAAAATGTTTTCAGCTACTGGGGGTGTCACCTCCCCTTAGACCCATTCTTGTCATCATCCAGCCTATGACTGTGACAGAATAGAGCCCTCCTGCATCTCGCCCACACCCCGAAAAGTCCAGGACTGACTATTCTTCCCCACACTCAGTAATTGCTCTCTTCTGGGACAGCTATGTCCTTCATGGTTTATTTGTTATTTTAATGACTTTAAAGAGTGCCTACTTTGTACCAAACACAGTGCCAAACACTAGGGATGAAGTGGAGTTGAGACAGACAAGGTCCCTCAAAGAGCTTATGTTCTACGGGAAGAGACATTGAGTAGGCATTCTTTATCGTGCTTTGAAGGAAATAATTATAGCTCTGCAATAAAACATAATGGGGGTGGGAAGAGAGGCAGCTTTGCAAAGGGTGGTCAGAGGAAGCCTCTCTGCAACTGAAAGATGAGAGAGAGATGTGAGAAGAGCTAGGTTTTTTTTGTTTTGTTTTGTTTTTTTGTTTTTTATTTTTTAAAGCCAGATAAGCAGCCTTGGGGCAGAAGGAAGAGAAGGCAGGGAGCTTAGCAACCTGTTGGGTGAAGGTTGGGAGTGGACAGAAGGGGCAAGTGATGATTCCAGGAGGTCAGAGGAGCCAACTCATACAGAGTCTTTTCTTTTCTTTTTTTAATTGGAAGGCATCAAGTGACATATAGAGTCAGTTAATTTTTTTTTTCTTTTTTTTTGAGATGGTCTTGCTCTGTTGACCAGGCTGGAGTGTAGTGGCACAGTCATAGCTCACTGCAGCCTCGACCTTCTGGGCTCAAGCGATTCTCCCACCTCAGCCTCTTGAGTAGCTGGGACTACAGGTCCATTCCAGCACACCTGGCTAATTTTTCTATTTTTAGTAGAGACGGAGTTTGTTCATGTTGGCCAGGCTGGTCTCGAGCCTCTAGCCTCAAGTGATCTGCCTGCCTTGGCCTCCCAAAGTGCTGGGATTACAGGCATGAGCCACAGTGCCTAGCCTTTTGTTTTCTGTTTTTTGCTTTTTTTTTGAGATGGAGTCTTTCTCTGTCACCCAAGATGGAGTACAGTGGCACGATGTTGGCTCACTGCAACTTCCGCCTCCCTGGTTCAAGCGATTCTCCTGCCTTAGCCTCTTGAGTAGCTGGAATCAGGCATGCACCACCACACCTGGCTATTTTTTGTATATTTTTAGTAGAGACGGGGTTTCACCATGTTGGTCAGGCTGGTCTCAAACTTCTGACCTCAAGTGGTCGCCTGCCTCAGCCTCCCAAAGTACTGGGATTACAGGCGTGAGCCACTGCCCCCCACTGTGATACCCGGCCTTTTTAAACGACTTCTGACGTACATACAGCAGCATACAGAGTCCTGTAGGCCATGGTGAATAGGTGAAAGGGATGAATCAAGTTCTGGCTTAAGCAGTAGGGTACATGCGATGCCTTTTACAGAGATGGAAAGGATGGAGTCAGACAGGCTTTAGGAGAAATTAGAGTTCTGTTTCAGGACTGCTAAATTGAAGAGATGCAAATAGAGCTGTCAGGTAGGCAGTGGAAAAGGAGTCCAGACTTCAGAAGAGAACCTGTACTGGGAGCATGAATCTCTTGCTTGTTCCTGTTACTAAGTGAAATTTTTTTTTTTTTCTTTTTTTTTTTGAGACAAAGTCTGGCTGTGTCGCCCAGGCTGGAGTGCAGTGGCCGGATCTTGGCTCACTGCAACCTCCGCCTCCTGGGTTCACACCATTCTCCTACCTCAGTCTCCTGAGTAGCTGGGACTACAGGTGCCCGCCACCACGCCCGGCTAATTTTTTGTATTTTTAGTAGAGACGGGGTTTCACTGTGTTAGCCAGGGTGGTCTTGATCTCCTGACCTTGTGATCCGCCTGCCTCAGCCTCCCAAAGTGCTGGGATTACAGGCTTGAGCCACCGTGCCTGGCCGTGAAATATTTTTTTTGTTCTTAAATTCTCAAATAGACCAAATGTGAATTAAATGGTGAGAAATATTTCTTCTTGTGTCATTATTAGTGAAGATAGATCCATTCTTTCATATTGGTCTCCCTGGGAATTGTGGCAATCTCTTCCTCATACTTTTTGTTTCCTCTTTTAAACCAAAGGTCAGCACCTCATCTATGGACACTTTACCAAAGCAAGTGAAAATTGTGGAAGTTGGTCCCCGAGATGGTCTACAAAATGAAAAGGTAAAGATGGAAATGAGCCAGAAAAGTGTTTCAGGCATCTGCTTTGAGTATAACGTGTGGTAGGTGCAATGGCAGTGGACAGAGCTATGCAAAATGTGATTCCTCTGCACAAGTTAGGGGAGAGTAGAGGAGGCCAAACAGGGACAGGCATCTGTGACAGTTAAATGATCTAAAATGGTGGGGCAAGCTGGGTGGGTGGCTCATGTCTATCATCCCTAATTACTTGGGAGGCTGAGGTGGGAGGATGGCTTGAGCCCAGGAGTTTGAGACTAGTCTGGGCAACATAACAAGACTCCATCTTATTAAAAAAAATGTATATACATATATATACATAAATTGAATGGTGGTGCAACAGGTTTGGTGTCCCCAGGTCCACAGCCCAGTGGGGTGGGGTAGGTGGTGTGGAGTGAAGGTGAGGGCATGCCTTTAGACCCAGCAATTCCATGTAATGGGATTTATCCAAAGCAAGTCATGAAGGCCAAATGTAGAGATTTAGCCTTGGAGGTGTTCCTTATGAACCTGTTGGTAAGCGCAGAACTGTTGGAAACAACCTAAATGTTTCATATGAGGAAAGTTGGGTCAGATACATTATGGACTTCTTATAAAATGAAATATTATGAAGCCATTAATAACATAGGTATATATAAAGTGACTCAAGCAGGTTATAAAAGAGTGCGTGTGGCTGGGCATGATGCCTGTAATCCCAGCACTTCAGGAGGCTGAGGCAGGCAGATCACTTGAAGCTGGGAGTTTGAGACCAGGCTGGCCAATATAGTGAAACCCTGTCTCTACTTAAAAAAAAAAAAAAAAAAAAATTAGCTGGGTGTGATGGCGCACACCTGCAATCCTAAGGCTGAGGCACGAGAATTACTTGAACCCGGAAGGCAGAGGTTGTAGTGAGTCGAGATCGTGCCACTGTACTCCAGCCTGGGTGACAGCACAATTCTGTCTCCAAACAAAAATAGTGCGTGTGCGTGTTTGTGTGTGTGTGTGTGTGTGTGTGTGTGTGTGTGTGTGTGTATTTTTTTTTTTTTTTTGGTGGGGGAGACAGCGTCTCACTCTGTCACCCAGGCTGTAGTGCAGTGGCACAATCTTGGCTCACCACATCCTCCACCTTCCCGGTTCAAGTGATTCTCCTGCCTCAGCCTCCCGAGTAGCAAGGATTACAGGACTCCACCACCATGCCCAGGTAATTTTTGTATTTTTAGTAGAGACGAAGTTTCACCAGGTTGGCCAGGCTGGTCTTGAACTCCCAACCTCAGGTGATCCACCTGCCTCGGCCTCCCAAAGTGCTGGGATTACAGGCATGAGCCACTGCGCCCTGCCATGTATTTTTTTATCTTACACTTTTATGTAAGAAAAAAGTTTGTATACATATGGGAACATTTATCTACACTAGGACCTAGACCAGCACTTTCTGTGAAGATGGAAATATTCTGGACGTGAGCCTTTCCATGTGGTGGCCACTACACCCATGTGGTCCTTGAGAACTTGAGATGTGACTAGTGTGGCCAAGGAATTGAATTTTTATTTTTACACAATTTTTATTAAATTGAAATAACCACATGTGACTAGTGACATATTGGACTGCACAGATCTAGAAAGTTACACACCAGGGTGTTAATAGTGTTATCACCAGAGGTTCTAAGGGTAGTTTTCTTTTGTTTTTGGCATGTTTTTCTGAAAGAATCATATATTGATTATTTTTCAATAAGAAAAGCTTTTTTTCTTTCCTTTTTTTTTTCTTTTAGCACATCCATCCTAGCTTTAATAGTGAGTGCTTGTTGGAAACAATAGTGTGTAAGTTCCTGGAAGGCAGAATCCTATCTGTTCTGCTTATCACTGTATCCCTGGCACCTAGCACAATGCCTGGAACATGGAGGGCTTTTCAAAAATTATTTAACAGGCTGGGCATGATGCCTGTAATACTGGCACTTTGGGAGGCTGAGGCAGGCAGATCACCTGAGGTCAGGAGTTTGAGACCAGCCTGGCCAACATGGTAAAACCCCATCTCTACTAAAATAAATGAGCCATGGTGGTGGCATGTGCATGTAATCCCAGCTACTCTGGAGGCTGAGGCAGGAGAATTGCTTGAACCCGGAAGGCGGAGGTTGCAGTGAGCCGAGATTGTGCCGCTGCACTCCAGCCTGAGCAATAGAGCAAGACTCCATCTCAAAAAAAAAAAAAAAAAAAAAAAAAAAAAAATATATATATATATATATATATATATATGGAATAGATTAAGTTAGAGCAGTGGGAGAGAAATTGGAGAAGGCAGGCGAAGGGAGGACCTAGTAAGAAGGGCCTGGAGTTTTTTTGTGTGTTCTTTTTGTTTGAGACAGGGTCTTGATCTGTGTCACTCAGTGCAGTGGCACAATTATTGCTCACTGCAGCCTTGACTTCCCAGGGTCCAGCGATCCTCCCACCTCAGCCTCCTGAGTAGCCGGATCACACACGTGCCACCACGCCTGGCTAACTTTTGTATTTTTCGCCATGTTGCCCAGGCTGGTCTCAAACTCCTAAGCTTAAACAATCTACCTGCCTCAGCCTCCCAAAGTGCTGGGATTACAGGCGTGAGCCAATGTGTCCTCCTGGACCTGGAGTTCTTAGAATTTGTTGCCTAATCCTGTAAATCTTAGGGAGCCATAGAAAGCTTTTGATGCAGGAGAATGGAAGATTGGAAGCTGCATTTTAGGAGGATTCCTGTGTAGGATGAATTAGTGGCATGAGACCATGGCATGTTATATACAGAATAATGATGGTAGATTTGGAAAGAGGAATCCATAGAATCTGGTGAGCTACTGGACATGGTGGGGAGGAAGATAAAGAAGCTGTACGCTGAACACATGAGGCTGAAGTCCTGTGCCAGTTGGGAGACAGAAGAGAGGAGGGTGTGATACTTTCGGGGCCCCATCCCATACCCCCTAGAGGGTTAGTCATCTCTGCCCTTTCAGGCCGTCACACGTTGCTCTCAATTTGTTTATGATGGGATTATAAATTAACACACATTTACTTATGGGAAAACCTGCATGGCGGAATAATGTTTCTATGTAAATAACTCTTTTTCAGGTGAGAAGCTGCATTCACTGCAAAAAATTATCTATAGTACTTGAACTAATAGGTACTGCATTCTAAGGCTGTTTTAATACTAACTTTGCTGACCTGGTGTTTCTCCACTATAGAATATCGTATCTACTCCAGTGAAAATCAAGCTGATAGACATGCTTTCTGAAGCAGGACTCTCTGTTATAGAAGCAACCAGCTTTGTGTCTCCTAAGTGGGTTCCCCAGGTGAGCCCTAGCCCTCAATGAGAGGCCTTTCTCCAGGGATGAAAAGTTTTGCATTTGCCTTTGAAGCAAGTAGAAGTCAAGACCATAGGTTTCCAAGCCCCTGGCTTTGAGAGGTCTCAGGTGATTCATAGCACTGTGTTGCAGCAAAAGAACATGGCCCAGGATTCAGGGCCTTGGGTTCAGTCTTGGCTCTGCTCATCTGACTTGCTCAGTGACATTGCTAAGGCCTTTCCCCTCCTTGATATTAGAGATGACCTCTTCTAGCCCTAAAGTCTAAGACCCTCTATGCCTGTCTGTGGTTTCTTTGTTTGTAAAAGAGGAAGACTGACAACTCCTGCTTCACAAAGATAGTTAAGTGGAGAAGATACATCCTGTTACAAAGGAGTGTTTAACACACAGCTGAGCTCAGTGCCTGGCCCAGAGTACGTTCTCAATAAATGGCTGGCAGTAGTATTCCTGCTGTTTCTGCATATGTAAAGCTGGCAGTATGGGCCCTATGGAGAAACTGGGATCTCACCCAAACCACGGGCCCTTGGGACTCAGCAGCAGTCAAACAGTGAAAGTACTGGAGAGACTCAGCTCTGCAGAAGGAATTACTCTCTAAGAGTTCTGGAGATCAGAGGCTTTGTGATGAAAAGGTTTTCTCTAACTGAACTCTCTGCCTGCTCTTGGTGATGGCTTGACAGTGTCTCCCTTGGTTCCTAGATGGCTGACCATGCTGAAGTCTTGAAGGGCATTCAGAAGTTTCCTGGCATCACCTACCCAGTCCTGATCCCCAATTTGAAAGGCTTCGAGGCAGCGGTAAGAGGATAGCTTGTTGGTGGGGGCTCCTGAAATGAGATTGATGGCATTGGTCCCTGCCTTGTCTTGGGGCCTCAGTCCCCTGTCCTGGGACGTCCATCTGAACAGCTTGTCTGTCAGCCAGACCCTGGGGCAGACCTGGCCCTGCCACTCACTGTTCTGTGATGTTGACAAGTTGACAAGCCTATAAAATAGGGCTAAATGATAATACCTGAAGTTGTGAGCATTTCAGAAGATAGGATGCATGTACATTGCTTAGCAAGAGCCTGATAAAAGGTAACTGCTTAATAAATGATAGCTCTTTTGATTATCCACTTCATTAGAGAAAGGTAATCAAGCTCTCCACAAGTTTCAACAGTAGTTGCTGGCATCTGCCAACTTTCTTACAATTTTAGACAAGAACATCTTTGGAGATGTCGGTTCTGGATTTAGGCAAAAACCTTTATTTGGCTGGGCACAGTGGCTCACATCTATAATCCCAGCACTTTGGGAGGCTGAGGCAGGAGGACAGCTTGAGGCCAGAAGCTTGAGACCAGCTTGAGACCCGCTTTATGGACCAGACCATAAGGAGACCTTGTCTCTACAAAAAAAAAAAAAAAAAAAAAAAAAAAAAAAAAAATTAATTAGCTGGCTGTGATGGCATGCACCTGTAGTCCTAGCTACTCAGGAGACTGAGGCACAGGATGGCTTGAGACTAGGAGTTCGAGGCTGCAGTGAGCCATGATAACACTGCTGCACTCATCCAGCCTGGGTGACAGAGCAAGAAAAAGAAAAAAAAGCGTTTTCTCAAGAGTGACTTCCAGGCTGGTGATGGCGGTGGTGGTGGTTTCCTTGGGGAAAGTAAAAGTTTTTTTTTTTTTTTTTAATTAAGAGAAATTACTGTGTTTGTTTCCTACTGCTACTGTAAGAAAGCACTACAGGCCGGGCGCAGTGGCTCACGCCTGTAATCCCAGCACTTTGGGAGGCCAAGGTGGGCAGATCACGAGGTCAGGAGATCGAGACCATCCTGGCTAACACAGTGGAACCCCATCTCTACTAAAAATACAAAAAATTAGCCGGGCGTGGTGGCGGCGCCTGTAGTCCTAGCTACTCGGGAGGCTGAGGCAGCAGAATCACATGAACCCAGAAGGTGGAGGTTGCAGTGAGCCAAGACCATGCCACTGCATTCCAGCCTGGGTGACAGAGCGAGACTCTGTCTCAAAAAAAAAAAAGCAAGCACTACAAATTGGGTGGCTTAAAACAACAGGAGTTTATTCTCTCACAGTTCTGGAGGCCAGAAGTCCCAAATCAAGGTGTCAGCAGGATTGGTTCCTTCTGAGGCCTCTGGGAGAATCCGTCCCATGCCTCTCTCCTGGGCTCTGGTGGTGGCCAGCAGTCCTTGGCATTGCCTGGCTTGTAGATGCATCTCTCCAGTCTCTGCCTCCATCTTCCCAGGCCGCCTTTTCTGTGTCTCTGCGTCTTTACATGGCCATCTTTTGTTTTTGTGTTTTTTATACAGAGTCTGGCTCTGTCGCCCAGGCTGGTGTACAGTGGCACAATCTCGGCTCACTGCAAGCTCCGCCTCCCAGGTTCAAGCAATTCACCTGCCTCAGCCTCCAGAGTAGCTGGGACTACAGGCGTCCACCACCACGCCCGGCTAATTTTTTGCATTTTTGGTACAGACGCGGTTTCACTGTGTTAGCCAGGATGGTCTCGATCTCCTGACCTCGTGATCTGCCCGCCTCGGCCTCCCAAAATGCTGAGATTACAGGCATGAGCCACCACGCCCGGCTGGCCATCATTTTTCAAGGTCACCAGTCATATGGGATTGTGGCCCACCCTATTCCAGTATGGCTTCATCTTAACTAATTATATCTGCAATGACCCTGTTTCCAAATAAGGTCACATTCTGAGGTGTGCTGGGTTTTAATCCTTCAACATGTCTTTTTAGGAGGGCACAAGTCAACCCATAACATTCACATAACATAAAATTTACCTTCAGAGAAATTTTTTGCCACTCTGTGCCAGTGTTCCTTAAACAAGAAAGTGCTGGCCGGGCGCGGTGGCTTACACCTGTAATCCCAGTACTTTGGGAGACCGAGGCGGGTGGATCACAAGGTCAGGAGTTCGAAACCAGCCTGACCAACATGGTGAAACCCTGTCTCTACTAAAAATATAAAAATTAGCCAGGCGTGGTGGCGGGCGCCTGTAATCCCAGCTACTCAGGAGGCTGAGGCAGGGGAATCACTTGAACCTGGGAGGCGGAGGTTGCAGTGAGCCAAGATCATGCCACTACACTCCAGTCTGGGTGACAAAGCAAGACTCTGTCTCAAAAAAAAAAAAAAAAAAAAAAAAGAGAAAAGTGCTGAAAGGAGTTCACCTGGATGTTGGCAGGTTGCTGCTGGAGCCAAGGAAGTCAGCATCTTTGGAGCCGCCTCAGAGCTTTTCACCAAGAAGAACATCAATTGTTCCATAGAGGAGAGTTTTCAGAGGTTTGACGCGATCTTGAAGGCAGCACAATCAGCCAATATTTCTGTGCGGGGGTGAGTCAGAGCACATTGGTATCGTTTCCTCTGTACCGTTCTGGAATGGGGCTAAACTCTGACTCAAGTGGTCCTCCTGCCACAAACTTCTTATCTTGGTGGGGGGCAGCCCAAACTCCACACCTAGACATCTTTTCCCAAATAAGTGTGGTCAGAAGAAATCCTAGCAAGTACCTTCTCTCAAATCTGAATTTTGGGTCAGTTTACCAGCTGACCATTATGGCATGCACCTGTAGTCCTAGCAACTTGGGAGACTGAGGCAGAGGATGGCTTGAGACCAGGAGTTCGAGGCTGCAGTGAGCCATGATAGCACCACTGCCATCATGCTAGAGGAATCGAGCAGGACGGGACACTAACTGGAGTTTGTGGAGATCAGTTGAGTCCTGGCTTTATAACTAGCTCTTCACACATCCCTGGAGAATTACCTGGGCTTCTATGTTTCCAACATCACATCTCTAATATCAGTGATTCCAGGCATTGTGTGTGTATTATCTATAATAATTGAAACCTCATAATAGCCCAGCAGGGAGTAGGTTATCCCCACTTTATAAATGACAAAACTGAGGCCCAGGAAGGGTGAATAGTCTACCGTAAGGTCACAGTGCTGTGCAAATTGCAGCCAGAGGCCCGGCATGGTGGCTCACACCTATAATCCCAGCACTTTGGGAGGCCAAGGCAGGAGGATCACCTGAGGTCAAGAGTTCAAGACCAGCCTGACCAACATGGCGAAACCCCATCCCTACTAAAAATACAAAAATTAGCAGTAATTCCAGCTACTTGGGAGGCTGAGGCAGAAGAATCATTTGAACCTGGGAGGTGGAGGTTGCAGTGAGCCAACATCACACCACTGTACTCCGGCCTGGGTGACTGAGCAAAACTCTGTCTAAAAAAGAAAAAAAAAAAAAATTGCAGCCAGAATGATCTTTCAAAAGTGCACATCTGGACTAGACATGGTCACTCATGCCTGTAATCCCAGCACTTTGGGAGGCCGAGGTGGGCGGATCACCTGAGGTCAGGAGTTCGAGACCAGCCTGGCCAACATGGGGAAACCCCGTCTCTACTAAAAATACAAAAATTAGCCAGGCATGGTGGCGCGCCACCTGTAATCCCAGCTACTCAGGAGACTGAGGCAGGAGAATCACTTGAACCCAGAAGGCGGAGGTTGCAGTGAGCCAAGATCACACCATTGCACTCCAACCTAGGTGACAGCGAGACTCTGTCTCAAAAACAAAAAACAAAATCCCACAAAAGTGCACATCTGATGACATCCCTCCCGGTTAAAAAGCTTTCAGTGACTAATCAAGTGCAGACTTTTTAATGAGGCTAACAAACCCTGCATGATTTGGTCCCAGCTCTTTTCAGTAGCGCTACTGTTCCAGTTCCCTTCTGGCCCCTGCTTCCTCCTCATGGTACACTCCAGCCCAACTGGAACTTCTTTCCGTTTGTCACATGCCTCCACTCTCTCTTGCCTCTGGACCTTTGCACGTGCTTTCTGTAGACTCAGAACAACCTTCCTTCGGAGGCTGAGGTGGGCGGGTTGCTTCAGCCTAGGAGTTTGTGACCAGCCTGGGCCTGGGCAACATGGTGAAACCCCAGCTTTACAAAAAAAAAAAAAAAAAAAAGCCAGGCATGGTGGCATGTGCCTGTAGTCCCAGCTACTCAGGAGGCTAAGGTGGGAAGATCACCTGAGCCTGAGAGGTCCAAGCTGAAGCGAGCCAGAATCATGCCACTGCACACCAGCATGGGTGAAAGAGTGAGCCTCTGTCTCCAAAACATAAAAAAGAACACTTCCTCCACATCATGCTTCTCGGAGATAACTCCTGCTCATCCTTCAGGTCTTCTTGTGGGAGTCAGTTCCTCTGAGAAGCTGCTCCAGTCCTTCAGCTGGAGTTAGCGCCCTTCTCTGGGCGCCCATGGTGTCGGGACATCCTCTAAATGTAGCACTTAGCTGCTTGTTAAATTCCCTCCCTGCCCCACCTCACTAGACCATGCACTCCCTGAGGGCAAAGCCCACATCTCTCCCAGTCCCTGGGGTGCTCCGCTCTCCCAGCTTGGGGCCTAGCACACAGTGGGCACTCAGTCACTGACGGGCAGGTGGATGAATGGGGAAGCAGGGGCTCCAGTAACATCAGTCCGACTTCCAGATCTGTGTCTTTCTAAGCATCTCTCTTACCTTTTTCTTGCTCAGCAGTGGTTGGAGAATAAGTGGGAGCATCAAAATGGAAAAGTACACTGAGATCTTTGAGTCTGAAATTATTTATCTATAGAGCGTTTATTAAAAATTATCTATAGCCTCTTAATATGCAGAATACTTTGCTTGACTCTAAAGGGTTTTGAATACATCTCAGCTCCAAGAGGGTGGGTGGGAATAGAAGTCACCCACATCCAAAATCTACCCTCCTTACCATAGCCCTAAGACCCATGATCAGACCTGTGCCCACCTTGCTGACCTCCTCATCTCATACTTCCTTTCCCCTTGCTCTCTCTGCTTCAGCTGTCCTTTGTTCTGTCTGGAGCACGCCTGGCTCTTCTGTCTCACGGCTTTCTCCAGGCTCTTCTCTCTGCCTGGAATGCTCTTCTCACAGACCCCCAGCTTCTTTCGGCTCCAACATCCTGTCCTTAGAGGGGTCTTTTCTGGATCCTCACTACAGCTGGCCTCCACTTGTTCTATCATTTCCCATCTTTCCTCTGTAGCACATCACTTCTGAGAGTTTCTCCATTACTTACTTGGTTGCCTTTTTATTGGCCATCTCCCTAACTTGAGATAAGCTCTGAGAGGGCAGGAACCTTATCAGTCTTGCCCACTGCTCTATGCCAGTTCCTGGCACATAGCAGGCAACTCAGTAAACATCAGGCGAATAAATGAATGAATGAATCTTCTAGCAACTCACTGGGGCAGCTCATCCCTTGGCCCTCAGGCCAGCGCAGCCTATTACTGACTCATATCCAACTTAGCTCTTGTTCTGAGTTTGGTTTTACCCAGTCTTTGGTCTCCTTCTGGATTACTGGCCCCAGCTCCCCTGGCACGTAGTTTTGCTCCGTCTCCCCACCGTACAACCCAGCTGCTTACTCTCCTTGCCCTGTCTAGCTCCTCCTCCTCCGCTTATTGTAAATCCTTGGCTGCCACTCCTGAGGCCTGTGCAACTTCTGCTTCCTGAACTGTAGGTCCATTGTCCCCCAGTTCCCTGCCATTGCTCTCTACTGCCTCCTGCTGGCACTGAGTTGTACCATCCCTGCCCTTCCTCCGCCCAGCTGCAGGTGTTGATTGCACACTGATCAGAAATGTGTGTTAAATGCCCTGCTTCAGTTCTGCTAGCCAAAGAGCTCAGGACACTGACCTCATTCCTCCCCTGTCTTCCCACAGGTACGTCTCCTGTGTGCTTGGCTGCCCTTATGAAGGGAAGATCTCCCCAGCTAAAGTAGCTGAGGTGTGTGCATGTGTCAGGGTGGGGGGTTTGGTGAGGGTTGGCCACCTTGTCTGCCCCTGAGTGCATAGGTTCCTCTCCCCACCCTTTCCTGCAGGTTCCTGATTTCATTCATTCACCCAGCTCCTTCATTAAGCTCCCCCCCCCGTGAGCACAGCCCTGCACTTGCTCCCTGGAGGACCCCCTCCTAGCTGGACATGTAGTCCTTGAAGCCCCTGGCCTCTACCCAGCCTGAAAACCTCTGATTCAGTTTCCAGTCTGGTCGTTGAGGTGATTCTCTGAGGAGAGGCTCCTTACCCAGGAGTTCCCACAGTTCCTTGTAGTGATTGAAAGGCCACAACCCTGATGTCCTCTGAACAGTCACCAGGTCAACACTGAGAAGAACACGGCACAGGAATTGAGTTTGACCAGCCCAAGAACTTACGTCATTTAGTCCTCAAAACCACTGTGCAAATTTGGTGTTATTATTCCCTTTTACAGTTGAGGAAACTGACACTAAATAATTTGCCACAGGTTACAAATGGTGAAATCAGGCATCAAACCCCATTTTGTCTCCCTCCAAAGCCCGCTTCTTCCCAGGATACTTTGTGGCATCCAGATAGGGGGAATGGTAACAGTAGCAACTGTTTCTTGAGAGTAGCTGCCCTGCTCCAGGTCTTAGCCTCAGTTGCACCAGTCCTTGCCATATGACCAAATGGTCATCACCATTTTTCCGAAGCAGAAATTGAAGCTCAGAAAAGTTAAGTTCCTTGCCAAGGCCCACAGCTAGTGAGCAGCAGAACTAGGACTTTAACCCAGCATCTCGTGACTTCAAGGGTCTGCTCCTTCCCCTGCACCCTGCTGCCCCCTAAAGGCCAGCCACTGCTGCCCCGCTCTGTGCAGGGCCGCTGGGGGAAACGACATCACCATTTCATTTATCTAGCAGATCATTGGTGTCTTCTGGTCCCCCTGCCCCGCCACATCCCTCCGCACCTTGTCCAGCAGCCCCATGCTGGCAGCAGCTCCTTGGGTGAGGCCATCTTTTTTTTAAGTTCACCAGTCATATGGGATTAGGGGCCAACCCTCTTCCAGTATGGCTTATTCCAGTTGGACCCATATTGGACCTATTCCAATATGGACCCATTTTGCAGTGGTTTTAGAGGTGTGCAAATGGGCTTCTAAAAATTTAAATAGTGATGTACCTCTATTAAAAAATATAACTATTGGCCAGGCATGGTGGCTTACGACTGTAATCCCAGCACTTTGGGAGGCTGAAGCAGGCGGATCACCTGAGGTCAGGCGTTCAAGACCAGCCTGGCCAACATGGTGAAACCCCGTCTCTACTAAAAATACAAAAAGTTAGCGGGGAGTGGTGGCAGGTGCCTATAATCCCAGCTACTTGGGAGACTAAGACAGGAGAATCACTTGAACCCAGGAGGCAGAAGTTGCAGTGAGCTGAGATTGTGCCACTGCACTCCAGCCTGGGTGACAGAGCAAGACTGTCTTAAAAAATATATATATTGTACATATATAATATAATGTATATAATTATATATAATTAATGTCTATATAATATACATTATATATCATAATGTATATCATGTATTGTATATAACTACATAATTATATACATTATATATTACATATACAATTATATACATAATATATAATTATATGCATAATATATGTATTATATATTATATACATTATATATATACTATTAGCTGGGCATGGTGGTACACACCTGTGGTCCAGGTTACTTGGGAGGCTGAGGTGGGAGGATTGCTTGAGCCTGAGAGGCCAAGATCACACCACTGTACTCCAGCCTGAATGACAGAGTGAGAACTTGTCTCAAAAAAAAAAAAAGAAAAAAAATGTAACTAGCATCTCAGACCCATGATTTCATGGATTTTATTGCTGAGGATAAAATGACACAGAAGGAATCAACTTCACTGATTCCAGCACCTGGTCTGACAGTATGATGTGATGGTGGTAAGTGAAAGACTGAAGTGTGAGGGGCACAGGTAGGGAGGAAAGCACAGGGGTTGGAGCTTCAGGACTGTGGGCTGGCTCCAGCGGCTGGCTCTGCCCCTTAAGCCTCCGCCTCCTGATCATAGGTAGTTGGAGTTGTGAGGAGCATGTCATCCGGTAGGAATTGAGTGCCTCATACACAGAAGTGTTCTGTCCAGGCAAAGGTCCCCGGCTTCTGAGTGCATGGATCCCCTGGCTGGTGGATTCTGTATCCTCCAAGTGCCTGCTTGCTTCCTTAGGTCACCAAGAAGTTATACTCAATGGGCTGCTACGAGATCTCCCTGGGGGACACCATTGGTGTGGGCACCCCAGGGATCATGAAAGACATGCTGTCTGCTGTCATGCAGGAAGTGCCTCCGGCTGCCCTGGCTGTCCACTGCCATGACACCTATGGCCAAGCCCTGGCCAACACCCTGATGGCCCTGCAGGTAATCAAAATCATATGCCCATTCTCCCAAAGGTCATGGTGGGCAGGACAGCTTGTTATCATTTATTCTTTCAGCAAACATTTACTGATGCCAGTATGCCAGGTTCTGAGCGGGCAATGGTGGACATTGTCATGGTGACCCCGCTCAGATGTGAAGTGTACACCTCTGTGTTAGGGAGACAGTCACGGGAGTTACATGGCAATCCTGCTGCATTATGACAGATGCCATGAAGGGAGGAAGCATGGGGCTCAGGAAGCCTAGAGGGGCTCCATCCCAGCTGAGGAGATCTAGGAGGATTTGCAGAAAAGGCCTGAGTGAAGCTTGAAGGATATAAAGTAAGCTGCTGGCGAGGGAAGAGGAAAGGTGACTGGGCAGAACTGCACCTCAGGACTGATGTAGGGTTCAGGGAGGACTCATACAACCTACAGGGTTGTGAGTGTGTGAGTGTGTAGCGGAAGCAGGTGAGGAGACAGGAGGTAGAGAGGCCAGCAGAGGTCACTTAGAGAGAGAGGCTTTAATGCCGTTCCCCTCAGATTTAGTTTTCCTTGAGGTTTGCTTCTCATGGGCTGGTCCAGAATGGTGATCCATTGGCTGGCAGCCAGATAGAAGGGACATTCTTGGTGTCTGACCACGGCTACCTTGCTGTAGCACTGGCCTACCCTTCCATCTCTAGGATAGTGATGGCAGTCCCAGACACTTTTTTTTTCCTCTCAATTATCCCCTAGAAGTTCGTGTCTAAGCCAGGTGAGTCTGTTACATTCTGGGCCGGTTTCCTCAGAGTTGTGGCTGTCAAGGTTAAGGTTCATAGCTCTGTGGTCTCCTCATTTCTCGGCTTACTGTGACACTCCGCCATGGCTCCTGGGCTTTCCTTCAGCTCATGCGTTTCTCGGCCAGGCAGTCAGGAAGAGTGACTTCCCCTCCTAGACCTTGCCAGGCAGGTAAAGGGGAATTCTGCACAGCCCAGGTGAGTCTGAGGCAAAACTCCATCCTGACTAGGCTCGGGACACTCCTGCTCCTCTGTGCTTCTCTGTTTCTTGGCAATGATGTCTCAGAATCCCCTTTTTGAAAATTTATCAGGGAACAGGTTGATCTGTATGATGTCTGGCAGCAGCTTCCTCTGACCTCCCTCTTCCATCAGTTATTTTAGGAATATGGATCGATGTGCCAGGTTAAGTGCTGACTTAGATAATAGTAACAAAACCCAATCCCTGCCCTCTGGGAGCTCATGTCATGGTGGGTGGGGAAGACGGATGGAAGATTACAGGCGTGTAAATAACACATTGTCAGACCATTTATTCACCTATTAAAACCTAACCTGACAGTGCCTAGTGTGCTCGGCACTGTTCTTAGCATTAAGGATTCAGCTGCGACCAAAACAGAGTCTCTGACCTCATGAGGCTGACACTCTAGTACGATGAGGCAGATAATAAATAAACACATAAACATACAGCAGGCCAGGTGCTCATAAGCACTGTGGAGAAAAATGAAGCAGGTTAAGGCAGTGCCAGGCCTTTCTGTAGAGTGGCCTCACTCAGAAGGAAGCATTTGAGAGAGACCCGAGGGAAGCAAGGGAGTGAGCCCTGCGGACCCCTAGCAGGGAGTGGGAGGGAAGGGAGCCCCACCCAGGAAAGCAGGCACAGAGCCCTGAGGGAGGAGTGTGCTTGCCATGTTCAGGGATCAGGAGGAGGCATGTGGCAGGAGCAGTGTGACCGAGGAGAAGGGGGCAGAGATGTCAGGGTTAGAGGAAGGCCAGATCGGGGGCCCTGTAGGACTTTGACTCTTTCAGACTGAGCTGGGAAGCTAACAGAGAGTCTTGAGCAGGGGCGGGGAGGGAGATGATCTGAATGTTCCCTTTGAGAGGCTCCTCGGCCGGGCACGATGGCTCACACCCATAATCCCAGCACTTTGGGAGGCTGAGGCAGGTGAATCACTTGAGGTCAGGAGTTTGAGACCACCCGGCCAACATGGTGAAACCCCATCTCAACTAAAAATATAAAAATTAGCTGGGTGTGGTAGTGGGGGCCTGTAATCCCAGCTATTTGGGAGGCTGAGTCATGAGAATCACTTGAGCCCGGGAGGTGGAGGTTGCAGTGATTTGCAGTGAGCTGAGATAGTGCCAGTGCACTCCAGCCTGGGCAATAGAGCGAGACTCCTTATCAAAAAAAAAGAAAGAAAGAAAAGAGGCCCTTCTGGCTCTTGTGTAGAGAATACACTATAGACGCAGAAAAACCAGTTTGGAGCCTACAGCAATCCAGGTGAGAGACATGGCAAGGAGACCTGGAGGGCGGAGGTGGGTGACCGGATCTCAGCAGTCTGATCTGTGAAGCTCGAGACATCTATAGGCAGGTATGTTAACCTGGGTGCAATTAACTGGGAGGGAGTGGAGATAGAGAAGCTGTCTGAGGAGTGAGCAGTAAGGGCTCCAGCCAAGATCAGGGAGGTGAGGAAGAGCCAGCAAAGACTGGATCGAGGCCTCAGGACCTGAGGCCAGAGCACTAGGAGGAAAACCAAGGGATGTGGAGCCCTGGAAGCCACACGGAGAAGGTGTCCAAGATGATGCAGCTAGTCAAGTGCAAAGATGAAGACACTTGACCTTTGTACTTAGCTACATGGAGGCCACCAGTGGCCTTGACTAGAGCTGTTTCAGTGGAGGAGTTGTGGGGATGCAAACCTGTTTCAAATGGGTTCAAGTGGGAATGGTAGATGTTAAATGGGAACAGCTCTTTTGAGGGACTTTGCTTTGAATGGGGGGAAAGAAATGGGAGGTTAGAGGGTTCCAAAAAGGTTTGTAAAAGATGGGAGAGATCGCAGGCTGTGTGAGGATGACCCAGTGGAGGGGAGTAACAGGTTGCAGGAGAGAGGGAGAGAGAGATTTACTGGAGCACATTCTGAAGCAGGTGGGAATGGGCCTCATGCCAAGGTGGAGAGGTTGGCCTTGGCTAGGAGCTCGGGGTCCATCTCAGGCAGCATGAGGGACAGTGGTTCTGTAGGCCCAGATGTAGGCAGGTGGGTAGAGGTGACGTTGGGAGTCAGTGGAGACATCTCTTTTGATTGCATCCATTTCCATAAAGCAGCAGATGAGAATGAGGATGGGGAAGGGGGTGATAGAGGTTTAACAAGAGAGGAGAAAGTGAAATAGTCATTTGGGAGAGTGGGAGGTGACTGACCTGGGAAGATGGGATGTGGGCCTCATGTGACAAGGCCCTGACTGAGTGAGACCAGCCTGGAGGTGGTAGGGGGTAAGCGGGGGGTAACAAATGAACCACAGTAAACAACAGAGGTCTGAAATCTCAGCATTGGGAGGGGGTCAGGCTGGTGATCAGAAAAGGTCTCCCTGAGCAGGTAGCTTTCAGACTGGAACCTAAAGGGTAAGAGTCCACCATGAAAGGAAAGATACTGCTGGCAGAGGAAACAGTGTAGCAGAAACTAAAGGGAGAAGCACTGTCTCTGTGGGATTTTCGTGTCAACAGAATCATAAGCCAAAGCAAAGAATGACTCTAGAATTTCAGGCAACAGACGCTTGGGAGGTTTGCAAGGCCCAGCTCTGTGGGCTCTTGTCCCCAGTGCCAACCGTGTTTCACCATCCTTATGTTTCCAGATGGGAGTGAGTGTCGTGGACTCTTCTGTGGCAGGACTTGGAGGCTGTCCCTATGCACAGGGGGCATCAGGAAACTTGGCCACGGAGGACCTGGTCTACATGCTAGAGGGCTTGGGCATTCACACGGTAAGCCCGCCCACCCCCTGGTGGCGACAGCCCTGAACTGACCAGGGCTTGGCCTGAAGCTGAGAACAAAAGCAGATGGGGGTATTTGGGGTTGTTAAAGTGTGGAGGAGTAAAGAGGGAAAGAGTTAGCCAGGCACAGTGGCTCATGCCTATAATCTCAGCACTTTGGGAGGCTGAGGCAGGTCACTTGAGCCCAGGAGTTTGAGGCTGCAGTGAGCTATGATCCTGCCAGTGTACTCCAGCGTGGATGAAAGAGCAAGACCCTGTCTCTTCAAAACAAAACAAAAGAGGGAAAGGGTGCCAGGGATTATGGATATTTGATCTAATGTTTTAATGTTTGTGAGAGTAGGGTTGAGTGAGGCCACACGCATGAGCACAAGAAGGCTGGAGTGTCAGGGTGACTTTGACAGTTCAGTCCTAGGAGACACCAGGGAACATGGAAGGGGCCCTGGGAAGGGTCAGGTTCATGACCTGAAATGAGTCAGTTCTCTCTTGGCTTTGTTTTGTTCTCTGTACAATGCGGACAGTAGCGTTAAACAGCTCACCAGGGATCTACCAGAGTCCACCAGGGCCCTCAGTGGTGGGACGGAAGCAGACTAGCATCTGTGCTTGAGGATCAGATGGAACTGGGTTTAAAGCCTACTCCTGCCACTCACAGGCTATGAGACCTCAGACAAATCATTTCATCTCTCTGAACCTAAGAAATGGGAAGAATAATGCTATCTATCTCATGGAGCCATTGTGAGGATTAAGTAAGAAGATATATGTAGAGGGCCAGGCGCGGTGGCTCACACCTGTAATCCCAGCACTTTGGGAAGCCAAGGCGGGTGGATCACCTGAGGTCAAGAGTTCGAGACCAGCCTGGCCAACATGGTGAAACCCTGTCTCTACTAATAATAGAAAAATTGCTGGGCACGGTGGCTCACGCCTGTAATCCCAGCACTTTGGGAGGCCAGGGCGGGCAGATCACCTAAGGTCAGGAGTTGGAGACCAGCTTGGCCAACATGGTGAAACCCCTTCTCTACTAAAAATACAAAAATTAGCTGGGTGTGGTGGCGGGCACCTGTAACCCCAGCTACTTAGGAAGCTGAGGCAGGAGAATCACTTGAACCCGGGAGGTGGAGGTTACAGTGAGCTGAGAGCGCGCCATTGCACTCCAGCCTGGGCGACATGAGCAAAACTCTATCTCCAAAAAATAAAAAAATAAAAAGAAACCTCATGTAGAATGCTTAGCACAGAGCTGAACACCGAGTGCATTTCAGCAAATAGGAGCTACTGTATGAACAGAGGGTTTCTGCCTGGCCCTTTCAGTTGGTGTTTTTATCCCTCCCTCTCTGTCTCACATCCTCACTTGAATATCAGTTTTTTACCTCTGTGGGCCAGGCCCTGTGCTGGGCCCTGAAGAGGGAGTACTGAACAAGACTGATGAGATCTGTGCCCTGGTAGTGGCACTACAAACCATTATACAGATTGGGCATCTTACATGAGGGGGAGTCAGAGGAATAATCCAGGTGCCAGACAGACAGGAACTCACAGGCAGCTGGTGCCCCGCTGTCAAGGAAAAAGCCTGTTTATCGTCACCTTTACTTTTTCAGTACCACAGTTGTCTATCCATGCTGATGTTTTCCCTGGTGTTGAGGGCTATGCCCATGACTTACCACATCCTCTAACTTGTTTCTCAAAGGGTGTGAATCTCCAGAAGCTTCTGGAAGCTGGGAACTTTATCTGTCAAGCCCTGAACAGAAAAACTAGCTCCAAAGTGGCTCAGGCTACCTGTAAACTCTGAGCCCCTTGCCCACCTGAAGCCCTGGGGATGGTATGGAAATAGGTGCACACACAGATGATTCATGGATGGGAACACGGAAATGAGAATGAGGTTAAATGGTGCAGGTACCTCACAGCCAGCTCTACACAGAGGTCTCTCCTGGCAGAAAGCAGGTGAGGGGCAGGAGGAGCTGCTTGGCAGCAGGACCTCCTGCCCAGACCTGAGTAGGAGCAAGAGGCTTTGAGGGCTGAAGTCTCCCTTCATTATGGACCCTGGCCCAGGAGTTGAATCCCTGAGGACATGTGGGAACCCCATTCCCTACTTGGCATGATCCTTGAGTCTCCTCTCTGGATGGAATCTGTGAGCTGGCCACCTGGCCGCCCTCTACACAGCTCCACCCTGCCATGGCCTTGGGGCCCTTGCTCTCTGACTTCTCAGGACACAGGTCATGGGGCTTCTTCCCAAGCTGGCAGAGACCATTTGTGGAAAGTGGAGAGCTTCGTGCTGGCCATCTGCCAACTCCAGCATCTCTAGAAAATCTCCACGCTGAATGTGATTTTTGAAAACAGCTTATGTAATTAAAGGTTGAATGGCACAGAATCATTCCGGCATTCGGTTGTGCAGCTGTGTGTATACATGAGCGTGGGGGAGGAAAATACTTTACCATGTTGCACTCTGAGAGGAAAATGGAGACTATGAACTAGTTTATTAATCTTTGCATTTCCTCCCTGTTTCCCCACCTGAGCCCCAAATCCATAGTGACTGGAAATCAGTGGCTTTGGGCTTACTCAGGAGGCTGCTTGCAGCAGTTGCTGGCCAGAACACCCGACAGGGTTGTTTCTGAGCTTTGCCTCTGTGACTGGGGCTATTGCACAAGCTCCCCCGAGGGCACACTTGCTGCTTTGGACCTCGGTGGCCCGGCCTCTCCCTGGTGTTCTCAGGCCCGGGAGCGCTCACCTGTCGGTTCCCCCGGGCTCTGCGGTCAGGTGCTGATTCTCGGCTGCGGGGACACCTGTGCGCTCCTGCATTTAGGGCTCCTTTGCTCTGGTTTCATCACGCAGGATGTCACATTTTGTGCATATTATCCTTTAGCTCTACTACTTTTCATTGTAAACAAACAAAATCATTTTCTAACCTGCCGTCGTGGCAGGCAGAGTGCAGAGCATTCCCGGCAGGTGTGGGCCGCGGTGAGGGCTGAGAGCCAAGGACGCTGGAACCGCTAGTGTGGCCTGACAGCTTCCTCCATTATTTGCAGACTGGACTTCCGGCACCACGGCCCCCTGCGACCCTCTCCTGTCTTAGTCCCGTGGGATCGGGTAGTTCAAGATTTTGAATTCAGGGTCTGGTAGACACCGGCAAGTTTGAAAACCTACGGGTCAGAGTGGGGCGGAGGCGTGGGCCCCCTACCCTCTGCCCCCTGCCCCCTCGGAAGCGTGGCCCTCTTCCAGGGGTTGGGACAAGCTGGCCTGGAGACCCGGGGCACCGGCAGGGACCCAACCGCTCCCGGGACCTGGCACCAGCTGCGCCCCTCGCGGGGTGGCACCGCCCACTTCCGCTTTCCGTGGGCGTGCGCCGCGCAGTCGCAGTCACAGCGCAGAGATCTTTTGTCCTCCCGGCGTCCCCGTAGTGGCCGTAACCCGAGTGACACGTTTCCTTGGGGGCGTGGAGGAGCGAGGTCGGGGTGGGCCGTCAGCACTTAAAGGGCCCGCCGCTCGGGCGCAGGAGGCGGTGCCTCTGGAGCCAGTGCGGGGCGCGGGAACCCGAGCAGGTTCGGGAGGCGGAATGGAGGGCCGGGTGGGCTCGCGAGGGGCCGGGGAGTCCGCGGGGAGCGAGGGAGTTTCCGAGGGTCGGGTCGCGTTCCTGGCAGAGTCCCTACGGGGCAGGCCCGCCCCCTCTGTCCCAGTTCCCCGCTGCCTGGGCTGGGGCGGCCGGGGTTCATTCATTCCCGGCCTGGGGACTCCTAGCTCGGCGCCGCTCCGCGCCACAGCCCAAAGCCCAGCCTGAGACCCAGCCGCCCTAGAGTGCCCACGGCCCGGCTCCCCTTTCCTCCAGCAGACAGACTGGGAAAACCGAGGGGGCGACGGCTGAGCAAGGTCACTCCGCGGGTCTGGGGCGCAGCCGGGCTCAGACCAGCTTTCCTGCCTCCCAGGGCCTCTCTGCCACCACTTTCGGGGTCCGCGCCGGGGCGCGGGGGCGGGGGCGGGGGCGGCTTCCGCGCGGCGGGCAGAGTCCAGCGGGGAGCGGTGGGGGAAGGGCGAGCCGCCTGGGGAGGGGGCCGGGCTGCAAGCCTGGCGATCCAGATTCCAGCCCGCTGTCGCCAGCTGTGGGACCGAAGGGAAACTGTTTCACCTCTCTGACCCTAGTGTTTGTATCTGTAAAATGCCAGTGATAACACCTGCCTCACCGAGATGCTGGGGGAATTCAGGAAAATCATGCAAAAGTGCCCGGTACAGAGCCTGGCACACACAGAGCTCTTGGTCAAGTGAGTTGGAGCTGCGTGAGCCCAAAAGGGGATAGAGGCAGCGTGGAGGAAGGCGGCAGCTGGCCCGGTCGCTGGGAATGAAAGGCCTCAGTGTCTGGGGCTTCCTCCCCGTCCGGCCCGTTCTGCCCGCAGTTTGTTCAGGGTGGAGGTGCGCACCTGGCCAAGTCCACGTCTACACGGCCTACCCAGAGAGGCCTAAGTTGGGCGGCATTCCTAACTCCGAGCCAGGAGTGACCGGGCTGGCCCTGGCATGGGCAGAGACTGAGCGAGGGTTGGGTGGGGCCCGCTCCAGGACCAACCACGGTGTGGTTGCCCTTGAGCTGGCCTCAGCCTGCCTGGCAAAGACCTCATCCTTGAGACCATGTGATCTATTTCCTGCTTCCTCCTAGCTGACCCTTGAGGGAAAGGGGGTGGGGGCCGCCTAGAGCAGGAAGTATTAGTCACTGAGCCCAGGTGCCAATTTACACCTAGCGAAGGTGGAGGCATTGGACAGGCCTGGGTCTGAGCAGAGAACACTCCTTCCTGGGACCCTGGAGTCCCAATCCTGCTGCCATTTTCCTTCTACCCAGGACTCTCCACTCCTCAGTCACCTTGGAGAAAGAAGTGTGGATCCTCAGATTCCATCTTTCCAACTCCAAGACAAGTGGAACTAGAAAATAAGGTGCCTGTGTCAGTCTCCCCAGCTCTGCTGTGGTGGGCCCTTAAGATCACCTCACTGAACCCTCACACTGCCTCATGATGTTTATACAGTTATTAGCTCCGTTTTACAGAGGCAGAAACTGAGGCCAAGAGGCTAATTTCCTAAGGCCAGAAAGTGATAGTATCCAGACTTGCCCCAGGGCTGACTTCTGAGCCAGCCTGGTACCTAGGGCACACTGCTGCCTCCTTCCAAAGTGAGCGTAGGGGACAGGATTCCAGTGGGAAGGAAGCTCTGAGCGGGCAGCCCAAGCCACCTCTGAGACTCTGTATCCTGGGCCAGGTGCCATGGCAGAGAAGGTGCTGGTAACAGGTGGCGCTGGCTACATTGGCAGCCACACGGTGCTGGAGCTGCTGGAGGCCGGCTACTTACCCGTGGTCATCGACAACTTCCATAACGCCTTCCGTGGTGAGCAGGGCAGTGGGGCTGGGACTACTTGAGGGGATGGCAGAAGCAAAACTCTGGATTCCACCTCCACCACCGGGTGGGGAACATGTGTCTGGCTAGTCCCTGGGAACACAGCACCCCATGTCGTGATGATGTGGCCTACATGTACCCTACCAGGAGGGGGCTCCCTGCCTGAGAGCCTGCGGCGGGTCCAGGAGCTGGCAGGCTGCTCTGTGGAGTTTGAGGAGATGGACATTTTGGACCAAGGAGCCCTACAGCGTCTCTTCAAAAAGGTGGGTACAGGCCGGGCGTGGTGGCTCAAGTCTGTAATCCCAGCACTTTGGGAGGCGGAGACGGGCGGATCACGAGGTCAGGAGATCGAGACCATCCTGGCTAACCCGGTGAAACCCCGTCTCTACTAAAAAAATACAAAAAATAGCCGGGTGAGGTGGCGGGCGCCTGTAGTCCCAGCTACTCGGGAGGCTGAGGCAGGAGAATGGTGTAAACCCGGGAGGCGGAGCTTGCAGTGAGCTGAGATCCGGCCACTGCACTCCAGCCTGGGCAACAGCGCGAGACTCCGTCTCAAAAAAAAAAAAAAAAAAAAAAAAAAAAAAAAAAAAAGGTGGGTGCAGGCTGGGCACAGTGGCTCACGCCTGTAATTCCAGCACTTTGGAAGGCCGAGGTGAAGAGATCACTTGAGCCCAGGTGTTCAAGATCAGCTTGCTCAACACGGTGAAAACCCATCTCTACAGAAAAATACAAAAATTAGCTGGGTGTGGTAGCCCATACCTGTGGTCCCAGCTACTCGGGAGGCTGGCGTGGGAGGATGGCTTGAGCCCGGGAGGTGGAGGTTGCAGTGAGCTGAGATGGCACCACTGCACTTCAGCCTGGGCAACAGAGCAAGACTGTCAAAAAAAGAAAAAAAAGGTAGATGCAGGCAGGCAGGCCGGGGGCATTGCCAAGGACTAAGGCCAGTAGAGCAATCTCTGGCCATGTCGCCCCTGCAGCACAGCTTTATGGCGGTCATCCACTTTGCGGGGCTCAAGGCTGTGGGCGAGTCGGTGCAGAAGCCTCTGGATTATTACAGAGTTAACCTGACTGGGACCATCCAGCTTCTGGAGGTGAGAGGGCAGGGCAGAGACATTAGGAGGGTGCCCAGCTAGGCCCCAGTCTGGCAGGCAGTGCCAAACACAGAGCCCAAGCTCTATCATCCTGGACTCAGGTCTTTATGTCCAGTCTCAGTTTCCCCACCTCAGCCCCATTCTCCTGTGGAGTAACAGGGTGGGAGTAATGTGTGAGGCGGAGGCCACTGACGCCACCTCTCCATGGCCAGATCATGAAGGCCCATGGGGTGAAGAATCTGGTGTTCAGCAGCTCAGCCACCGTGTACGGGAACCCCCAGTACCTGCCCCTGGACGAGGCCCACCCCACGGGTGGCTGTACCAACCCTTACGGCAAGTCCAAGTTCTTCATCGAGGAAATGATCCGGGACCTGTGCCAGGCAGACAAGGTGAGGGCCCCCTTGATAGCGCCCTGGCTCCACTGATTGATGGCCCACCCTGAGCCTGAGGGTGGGATTCTGAACACCCCTGCTAAGGAGGAAGCTAAGGCTCAGGCAGTCGCAGTGGAGGGCCCCATCCCCTGCTTGTTTCTAAAGATAAAGAATAGGCAACTGGCCAGGCGCGGTGGCTCATGCCTGTAATCTCAGCATTTTGGGAGGCCCAGGTGGGCAGATCACCTGAGGTCAGGAGTTTGAGACCAGCCTGGACAACATAGTAAAACCCCATCTCTACTAAAAATACAAACATTAGCCCGGCATGGTGGTGTGTGCCTGTGGTCCCAGCTCTTCGGGAGGCTGAGGCATAAGAATTGCTTGAACCTGGAAGGCGGAGGTTGCAGTGAGCCACATCAGGCCACTACACTCCAGTCTGGGCCATAGTGAGACTCCATCTCAAAAAAAACAGAATAGGCATGGGGAGGGCTCTGGGTTCAGTTAGGACACACTGCCTGTGCCTCTGGCCTCACCGCCTGACCCACATTCCACAGACCTGGAACGCAGTGCTGCTGCGCTATTTCAACCCCACAGGTGCCCATGCCTCTGGCTGCATCGGCGAGGATCCTCAGGGCATACCCAACAACCTCATGCCTTACATCTCCCAGGTAAGGCAGAAGGGAAGGGACAGGAGTGACCCTGGGGTTATAGTTGGTGCCTGGGATCTGAGGGGAACTGACCTGATCTCCACCTCCAGGTGGCGATAGGGCGACGGGAGGCCCTGAATGTCTTTGGCGATGACTATGACACAGAGGATGGCACAGGTGAGCCTAGGACCAGGGGGACCTAGGAGTGGGAGCCAGGAGGGAGAGTCAGGGGGAACAGACTCCCCATCCAACACACTCCCTTCTCTGCAGGTGTCCGGGATTACATCCATGTCGTGGATCTGGCCAAGGGCCACATTGCAGCCTTGAGGAAGCTGAAAGAGCAGTGTGGCTGCCGGGTAGGAAGAGAAGGGAGAAATGAGGGAGGGGAGGGACTAGATCCAGGCAGAGAGGCCCAGAGGGGTGGTCAGTCCAGCTCCTTCCATAAACCCTGTTCTCTGCGGGGCAGATCTACAACCTGGGCACGGGCACAGGCTATTCAGTGCTGCAGATGGTCCAAGCTATGGAGAAGGCCTCTGGGAAGAAGGTAGGCCCCCTGCCCCACCCACCTCACCCCACCCAGCTCTCAGCAGCACAGCAGCTTTGGCCCTTCCCACTCACCTCTCCTGTGGGCACCTGGCACTGCCCAGTCTCCTCAGCCTGCCCAGCACCCAGCACCAGGTGCCTGCGGGCAAGCCGCTGCTCTGCACTTCCGCTTCTTAAAGACCTGGCCGGCAGCTGGGCCAGGGCCGGCTCAGCTAAGCTCCAACTACCTCCTGTCTGCAGATCCCGTACAAGGTGGTGGCACGGCGGGAAGGTGATGTGGCAGCCTGTTACGCCAACCCCAGCCTGGCCCACAAGGAGCTGGAGTGGACAGCAGCCTTAGGACTGGACAGGATGTGTGAGTGCTGGCCGGACCCCTGCAGTTAGGGGCCAGGGAGGGGCTGATCAGATCTGGGCATGACCACCCAGGGCAGGCTGTGGAGTGTGGGGAGGCTCTGCATTCCACCGTGGGCCCTGAGCACGCACCTCGCCGTGTTGCAGGTGAGGATCTGTGGCGCTGGCAGAAGCAGAATCCTTCAGGCTTTGGCGCGCAGGCCTGAGGACCCTCCCCTACCAAGGACCAGGAAAAGCAGCAGCTGCTTGCTCTCTAGCCTCTGGCAGGAACCCAGGGCCCTGGAGCTGCTGGGGCCAAGCCACGGCCTCCCCTACCTCAAACCCCAGCTGGGCCCACTCATCCCACCAGGCATGAGGCCAAGGGCTCCACTGACCAGGAGGCCGAGGTCTCTAACTCTTATCTTCCACAGGGTCCAAGAGTTCATCAGGACCCCCAAGAGCGAGTGAGGGGGCAAGGCTCTGGAACAAAACCTCCTCCTCCCAGGCACTCATTTATACTGCTCTGAAAGAGCTTTCCAAAGTATTTAAAAATAAAAACAAGTTTTCTTACACTGGGGCAGGTTCTCACAGATGGTCACTATCCACCCCTGGAATACAATCAGCCAGGCCTGAGCACTGAGGAAGCAATTTCTTTAATTTTATCGGAATCCAGGACACAAGAAAAACACCCAAAAACCACATGGAGACAGAAGACGAGACACAACTCCTCCCCCACTGCCTCCCTGCTCTAGAGTGGGGACAAAGTGGGGGTGAGACAGCTGAGGGGAGACCTGAACCTCAGTCCAGCCCTACAGGCTCCAGGCCTGCAGGGAAGGAGGGTAACCGGGAGGCAGGGCCCAGCCCCCCAGTGTGGGGAAACAGCTGAGGGAAGGCCCCCCTCAAAAGGCTCCACATCCTCACCAGCACTCCTGCCCAGGGACAGGGAGCCCACAGCAGCAAGGGGACCCCGGGGCCATGGCCACATTCATGACTGAGAAGCAGCTGAGTGGAGGCAGGAGACACACGATTATCTGGGCAGAATCAGTTGGGGCAGGGGCCTGGGAGGGCCCCATGGGCCAAACCCTGAGGTCACAGGAGGGGGCCCAAAGTGGGGCTAGTGAGTGAGGTCCTGAGTGAGTGGGTCAGCGGCTGGGCCCCTTTCTCCAGCTGCCTGTAGCCCCTCCAATACTGCTGCCAGGGGGGCCCGCCTCCAGGGAAATGGGATAAGAAAGCAGCCTGCCCCTGCTGCAGACAGAGCCAGGTGGCTGAGGCCAGGAAGGAAGGCCAGGCCAGGCCTTGCCACCTGCCCCAGAGGCCTGTGGGAGAAGGACAGGTCAGGAACGGTGGGGACAGGGGCTCGACCGGCTCAGATCCAAGATGGTGCCAGGCTTGCTTGCTGAGTCCCCCATGAGCTGGGGCACCGCACTGGGGCCAGCGACTAGTTAGACAGGAGGCAGCAGCTTCTCAAGAAATTCCTTAACAGCTGCCATCTCCTGAGGGGATTAAGAGGGGATCACGAGAGGTTCCTGGCTGGAGGCAGAGAAGTGGGAGTGGGAAATGGTCCCCCACTGACCTGAGGACAGGAGCTGTGCATGACACCCGGGTATGTCTTGAACTGGACCCTGGCAGGTGTGACAACAGACCGGAGCTTCTCAGCCGTCAGGGCCCCAAACCGTACAGGCACCATGGGGTCCAGCTCCCCATGGCACTGGAGGATGGCCAGGTCCTTGGCACTGCCATTAGCTGCCTGGGGGCCGGATAGGACTCAGGGCAAAGCTAGTGCTGCAGCAGTCCCCAAGCCACAAGGATGCAGACCCAAAGGGTGGGGGGGTCAGTGGGGACATTCACCTGGGGGAAGGCCCGGTGCAGAGGCAGCCAACAGCTCAATGCCACGATGCCAGCCAGAGGGTGGGGGCAAGTGAGGGCCGTGTAGAGGGAGAGGGCCCCGCCCTGGAGGGAGAAGAGAGGAATCATGACGGCACAACTCACTCACCTGCCACCCCTACCCCCCACACCCCCACCCCTCTCCCCTCACCTGTGAAAAGCCTCCCAGGACGATTCGATTGGCAGGAATCCCGTTCTTCATTTCATGCTCAATCAAGGCCTTGACTGGGGGGAGGGGGCATGAGTAGGTGGGGGGAAGCTGCCAAGGGGCCCAAGAATGGAGCCAGGCTGAGGAACCGCCCAGAGCTTTCCTGGGGGGCAGGGGAAGGAGGAGGCAGAGGAGGGGCTGGGGTCTTACTGTTCTCTGCTGCCTTCTTGATGCCAGCCTCGTCCTCTGGGGCATCTGGACTCAGTCCCATCAGGTCAAACCTGGGGAGTAGAGGCACAGGCAGCTATAGAAAACCCCAGCCGGCCAGCCTCCTGTAGCTCCCTCAGCCCAAGTGTCCTCGTCCCCCTGCCTAGCCCTGCTCCCAGACTCACCAGGAAGGCATCACCATCTTCATGTTGAGGGTCACAGGGATCCTAGGCCTGGGGAGACAGCCAGAGGGCCCAGCATGCTCAGGAGGAATGACGAGGCCACAGCCCACAGCCCAGAGTGGGGCCGCGCCGCCCCTGGGGGCCCTCCCAGCAGGCAGGGCCTGTGTTTAAGGTGTTGCCAGGCAACCTGCCACGTGGGGCTGGAGGCTGTGGTTGGAGCAAAGCACCAGCGATGGAGAAGCAGAGCTCAGCGCTTGGTGTGCCGGGGTCCCAGCTAGTCAGTGAGTACTTGGGGAAGGGGCAAAGGGAGGTGTGGGTTCTAGGAGAGCTCAGGTCTAGGAGGCCCTAGAGCTGGGGGTTGGTGCTGGACCCCACTCCTGGGGGCTCCACAGGAGCTAAGGCTGAAAATGCCACTTCTGACTGCCCTGAGCCCAAGCCCCAGGATGCAGCTGACAGGAGAGAACAGGCCTGGGATGCCAGGACCACCCCCAGATGATCCCCAGCCTCAGCCCCTCCCTTGCTGGGGTGACACTCACGCATGGGGACAGATGTACTTGACGTGAGGGAGTCGGATGGTGGAGAGGGCGTCAGCCCAGCTGTGCCTGTAGGAGGGAGAAAAGGCTCTGATGTGGTAGAAAGAGAAGGGGACGGACGTACAGGCCTCTCCAGTCCGCTGCTGGGCCCAGGCCCCCTCCTTAAGAAGCACCCCTCCTCAGTCACTTACCCTGTGTCTCCAAGTCCATGTAAAAAAATAACCTGGAAAAGGATGGAAATGGGGAGACAGGAAGGTTCCCTCTAGGTTCTCCAACTTCTGCCCACCCCTCCCCCACCCCCAAGGATCTGGAGGAACCCAGGTAGCAAACAGGTTACTACCCTGAGCTTCCTGGCCTCAGGATACTCCCTGCTCATCATTGCCACCTCCATTTTTCCCACACCCCCTCCAGCTGGTCCTCCAGCTGCTCCCACAGTGTCTGGCCGTGCGTGAAAGGGGACCCTTACCGCGGCCGTTTCCCGCTCAGCTCCAGACACGGTGGCAGCATCGGTGAGCAGGGGCACAGACATGGTGTTACCACACATACACCACACGCCTCCACGGCGGGGGCCTGCACACATTAGGGGTGGCGGTCAAGAGCAAAACCAGACACAGGACACACTCCTGGCCCAAGAGGCCACCAGGCCATCAGCCCCACACAGCACCCAGGTTCTGTCTTGGGCACAAATAGGCAAGAAGTCCCAGGGCACAGGGGAAGGAAGTCTGCCTCAGTTCCAGGGTTGAAAGGCAAAGGCAGCCACCCTAGTGGCCCAGAACATGTGTCTCTGGTTCTGGCCCAACCACAGGATCTGAGCTTGCTGGAGACAGGCAGAGGCAGGGCACAGGGACTGTAGGGCAGGGGGCAGAGGGGAGGCAGCGGCGCACCTGCTTCATTCCCTCTCTAACTCCTCAGGGGTCAGTGCCTTCCCCCTCCTCTCCAATCATCCCTGGGTCCCTGCCTCCCCAGCTCCCGGCCCTATGGGAAATACAGAGAAAAATGCCAGGGAAAGGAGCTTCCATCCCCTACTCAGTGCCGCCTCCAACCCCCATCTCAACCTCCCCTGACCCAGCCCGCATCCAGCCTTCACAGCAGTTTCTGGCCCATCCATTCCCAGACCCCCAGGGGGCTGCCCATGTCCCCAGATAGCGTTAAGAACTCCACCCAACCCCAAACTGGTGCTCCACGCCCCCCTAAACGGAGCTACCTGCTGCTGCTGCCACTGACTGCAAACGAGCCCCGGCTTGACCACGCTCTGGGACTCCCAAACACACAAAAGAAT
Source organism: Macaca thibetana thibetana (assembly GCF_024542745.1). Lineage (NCBI taxonomy): Eukaryota > Metazoa > Chordata > Mammalia > Primates > Cercopithecidae > Macaca > Macaca thibetana. Next base: position 22,690,569 of record NC_065578.1, on the reverse strand, counting down.
GTCAGGCTGGCTGGCCCCTCCCCATCCTCCAAACTCGCCGGCGTCCTCCAAACTCGCCGGAAGCTTCCACTACCTGCCTCCAAGTGCCTGCCCACCCCTCCCAACTGGCCTCACCTTCCATCTCTGGCCCCTGAGGGCAGCTCCCCACAATGGGATCATTCACCTGTGACCCGGGGCTCCTCTTCCCACTGGGGAACGCACCTCCCGCCCTGAGCTGCGATTCCCTTCCTTCTCCACCGTGGGGACTTGCACCTCCCGCCCAGGCTCCCTCCTTGGGGCCCAATCTGTCTCCTTCTACACCTTGAGAACTTCCACCCTGACCCAGGATCTCCTGCTCTCCACAATGGGAACTTCTGTTCTGACCAAGGGTCACCCTCCCCAGTAACATTTTCTACCCCGACCCGGGACTCGCACCTGCCCACAATGGGGCTTTGTACCTTTGACTCTGGGGAAGCCCCCGCCCCACAATGGGCTCTTCTACTTTCGACCCCGAAGTCTGTCCCATTATACCCAGACACCCCCTTGCCTAGCCCCACTCCACTCCCGAAGTCCACAAGACTGGACAGCGCCTTCGCACCTCACTCCCCACCCCCATCCTCCCCTATCGCGGTCCCCCTCCCCGCTCTCCGGGACCCTCCCAAGGCCGACCTCCCCCATATGCCCTTCCTCCGCAGCCGCCGGCTGGCTACCTCCACTCCCTGGGGCTTCCGAGGCCGCTTGGGCAATTCTCCTCTTTCTCCCGCAGACACACACTCTTCCCCCTCGGCCGCCCCCGCCGGAACTTCCGTTCGAGTCCCGGGAACCCAGCCATCGCGCTGCCGGAAGTAGCCTGGCCGGCAGTACGGAACCCGGAAGCGGGGACCCGGCTTCGCTGGATAGAGGCTGCCATGTTGGAGGCAGTGGGGCCACTCCCTGTCATTCAGTCGTGCAGTCGCTGGGTTCTCTCCCGCTCCCACCTTGTAGAATCGAGAAAGAGCACCCAAGACTCCCACTTGCTACCACCACCCATGCGCCTCCTGGAGGAGGGCTGACCGGAAGGAGAGGCATCCCTCACACTATTGTTCGCAAAAAACTTCACCACCTTGCCATCCCTATGGGACACACTTCTTAAGGTCTCGGGTGTCTGCCACTGGCTTTCATGCCCTATTCCAGGATCATGAATGCAATGACACACTCCGAACCGAACAGAGCTTACAGATCTAGTTCTCCAGCCTTAAAGATGGGGAAACTGAGGTTCAAAGAAGCAAGTAAACAGCGACCTCGGGATTCCATTGAAATTCTGCCTCTCTGGATCTGCTTCCTGAGATATAAAATAACCACCTTGCCTCCTTCACGGCTTTGTTGGTAGGTTTAATTGAGGTTGTGTGAACATGCTTTATACAGTAAAATCACAGCATGATGCGTTAATCACGCAAAAAAGGACCTAGGAAAAATACAAAAGCCTTATCAGAAGAGCTGGACAGGCACTGGCAGTGTTAGCGCTGCCCTTCACAAGCAATGTCATGCAGACAGTGCACAAAACGCTGCCTTCAAGCTGAAGTGGAAATAGGTATCAGGGACCACATAAAAGTCAGAAGGGAGGCAAACTGAGTTGAAGCAGCATGTCCCTGAGAATGTGTGGGGATCTGCAAATAGGAAATGAGTCACACTTGCCCCTCAGTCACTTAGGACTCACTCTGCCAGCTTAACCTATACTAGTGTTTTCTTTGAACAGAAAGAAAACAGTACAAAGTTGAAAGCTCAACGAAGCACTTCCCCCAGGCCCAGAGGCAATTTGGTCCTAAGTACTCAACAGGTCAGGGAGCCTACAATACCAGGATTCAGGGCAGAAAACTTTGGGCCTAGGGGACCACCACAAGCCAAGGACTCGGGACTGAATGTCAAAAGAAAAAGGAGGGTAATGTCCCCACTTATGGAAGAATGAACAGTTCCTCCTGCAACCTCAATCACCTGAGACACCATGACACTTACAACAAATTCTTCAGTGAAGCTTCAAATTCAGAGGTTCAGTCCCAGGAGCTGTGATTAATGCTTTACTTAGTGGAATTAGTGAAGGGCTCGTCTGCTCTAAGATTTCTAACTTTATTTTTCCCCCTACTCCAAATTTAAACATAGCCCTTCTTTGAACTCCAAAAAATGATCCAACTGAAATAAAGAGGCTGTGGGTGAGTGAATAGGACCCTTCGTGCTTTTCAAGAACAGCATTTGTATTCTGATTTATTTCAGGCTGCATTTTAGAAATTTTGAGGGCCAACAAGGTTTGGTGGTGGCAGAGTTTTCCTAGGACAGGCTGGAGAAACAGTGGCTATATCCTCCAAACAGCAGCTTGGGCCAATCCCTCAGACGAATTCCCCCAAAAGGATCAGATTCAACACTAATTCCCTTTATCACCTGTTCCTGTTTTCTGCAAAGGAAAGAATACTGACCATATCAAATCCCGTTTTTAGATACTTACATTCTCTTCAATTGCTAAACTGAGTTTTTTTTTTTTTTTTTTTTTTTTTTTTTTTTTTTGAGACAGAGTCTTGCTCTGTCGCCCCAGGCTGGGGTGCAGTGGCCAGATCTCAGCTCACTGCAAGCTCCGCCTCCCGGGTTCACGCCATTCTCCTGCCTCAGCCTCCCGAGTAGCTGGGACTACAGGCGCCCGCCACCTCGCCCGGCTAGTTTTTTGTATTTTTTAGTAGAGACGGGGTTTCACTGTGTTAGCCAGGATGGTCTCGATCTCCTGACCTCATGATCCGCCCGTCTCGGCCTCCCAAAGTGCTGGGATTACAGGCTTGAGCCACCGCGCCCGGCCTAAACTGAGTTTTAAGTCCAAAGTCTTTGGTCCACTGGCAGACCACATGAGCTGCTCAATTACTTTCTTCACCCTCATTTCTTCTGATAAGCTCCAGAATCGGTTCTCCCTCGTTTTTGTAAATGTCATTCTACAAATTACTTCCCTTGTGCAAAATGAAATATAGGGTTTTTGTTGTTGTTGTTGTTTTGAGACAAGGTCTCACTCTGTCACCTCAGGCTGGGGTGCAGTGGCACAATCATGGCTTACTGTAGCCTTGACCTCCTGGGCTCTAGTGATCCTCCCACCTCAGCCTCCCAAGTGGCTGGGACTACAGGTGCACACCACCATGCCCAGCTAATTTTTGTGAAATACAGGTTTTCAACCCCACCTTCTTCTTTACTATATATGGGTGTAGGAGTGTTTTTGGTCTACTGTACAAAATTAAGCTTGACCTTTCCTGGAAAAACTGATCCAGTCTTGATTTAATTGTGGCACTTCCTATAATCTACCTAGTCCAAAACAACAACAAAAAATTTCAAAGTTCAGTACAGTTCCCCATGACATGAAAGTTGCATCACTGCTATCAAGAACTCAAAAGAAAATACAAACATTAAGTCTGGCAAGGATTTATTAGGAAGCTTATTAGTCACAGTGAATAAAAGCCATGAAAAGAAGAACTCAGATCTCCAAATTCTGGCATTGGACTTACAACACTAGTTAGAAGCTAATAAACATTAAGGAAGTTCCAAGGGAAATCTTAACTAAGTCTCAATCTTACCGACCAGATTACCCACACACACAGAAATGATCCCCATGCTCTCCCCAGACTGCTTAGCTAGGCAGTGGAAAAGACCTTCTCCCCAAGCTTAAGCTATCACACATCAGCAGGAGACTCCTGATCTTCTAGCTATAACCACAGGACACATGTGCGTGACAGACAACTCCAAGCTGGGCAACTTGACAAGAATGCTGAACAATGAGAGGGGAAAGGAGCAAGCAGGAACAAGTGTTTTAATTGGAGACCCTCCTGATGGCTACTATTAACACAATCCTGAGGCGTCAGAAAGTTTTCTATAACCCACAAAGTTTCCTTTAAAAAAAAAAAAACAAAACAAAACAAAAAACAAGTCACACAACAATCCTGCCACAAAGCAACATGACACTTGGAATCACATGGCCACATTGACTGGAAAAGCAAACGTTATCCATGACTGCCAGATGCTACCCAGCCCAAGACCCAATTTCCACAGCGCCCTAGAGAACAACGATGGTCCCCTGGCACCTACACAACCCTCCCAGTGGTGTTGTATCTTCCGTAGTCCAGGTTTCTGCAGCAAGCCCCAAAGACAAAGCTTGGCAGAGGCTGTGGCAGCCAACTCTCTGTGGAGCCTCATCCCTTTGTCCTTCCCAACAGGTAGTCGTACATCTTCACTGACACAGCACCTCTATGGGAGCCTTGGCCAGCCCTTAGGAAATAAAGTGTGTCTGTGGGGTAACCTGATGGACCCTATGGTCTGCTGGGTTGGCAGATGCTTCGTAATTGCAGATGGTCACCTCGTGTCGGCGAAGCTGCAAGAAAATTAAGGCTGGGTCAGCCAGCCATTAGAAGAACTGTCCTTTCCCACACCACACACATTGCAGTAGTCCTTATTCAGGTTCATTTCTAGGGGTCATCATTTAATATCGCCTGATTTTAATACTTAGAAGTCATCATCTAATATCTCCCAATTTTGATACTTTTTAACTTCAGAAAGCTGCAAAGATCATTATCAATGATTCACCTTGTAACTCTGAAGATTCAGTCTCTCTACTATAATGGGGGTACCATGCGAACAGGAACCTGTCTATCGTATTATCTTATCCCTGGTGCATGAATAGAAAAGATTATCAAAAATACTCAATGAAAGCATTTGAAAGGAGAAAACTGTGAATATAAATGACAATTTCAGGCTGGGCACGGAGGCTCACGCCTGTAATCCCAACACTTTGGGAGGCTGAGACAGGCAGATCACCTGAGGTCAGGAGTTCGAGACCAGCCTGGCCAACATGGCGAAACCCCGTCTCTACTAAAAATACAAAAAAATTAGCCAGGCGTGGCAGCAGGCACCTGTAATCCCAGCTACACGGGGGGTGGGGGCTGAGGCAGGAGAATCACTTGAACCCAGGAGGCAGAGGTCGCAATAAGCCAAGATATATTAAAAAAAAAAAAGATATATATATATAAAAAATATATTTAAGGGGGTTGAATAACAGTTTCAACCCCCTTAAAAATACCTGTAGTTTGTCAAATGAGACGAAAAGTTCATACTGATAAAACCAAGAAAAATAACAAACTGAGGGTAATTGTGACACTTGCTTTTTTCCCTTCCGCTCCCATCACCACAGTGTGTAGATATGTAGACATGAGGGCACAACCTTTCCAACCCAATCTTACCTCAGTCCACTCTCCTCTCAGGCCAATATAAAAGACCTTTGTCGTATCTGCTCCGAAGTTTTTTGAAATATGAATTGAGAGATGATAGACATTTGAAAAACGAGAAATTCTAGGGGATGACAGGAATAGGGAAAGAAGGTATGAATTATAGTTCAATGAGTATCTCACCACCATGTAAAACAATAATTCAGCTCCAGCTTGTAAAAGCCAGGCAAAGTCAGAG